>NW_012098233.1:269871-295507 GCF_000951045.1 Mandrillus leucophaeus
AAACAAAACCAACTGCATAGTAAAATTCATAATTAGAAAGGTCAAGAAACATACATAGTAAAATATTCTGAAGTGCAATTAATGAAAAAGTGTGACTTCCAGCAAAATCAACTGTATCAGCATCCCATTGCGGCCTGTTTATAATTCTAACCTATTTAGGGATTGGGAGAAATACAGTTGACCCTTGAACAATACTAGTTTGAAATGTATAGGTCCTGTTATCTGTGAATTTGTTTCAATACACAAATTTAAAATTTAAAAAACATTTTTGGAGATTTGTGACAATTTGAGAAACCTTCCAGATGAACAAAGTAGCCTAAAAATATCAAAAACATTAAGAAAAAGTTAAGTATGTCATGAACGCACAAAATATATGTAGATACAAGTCTTTTATGGTTTACTACCACAAAATAGAGACAAAGTATAAGAAGCCAAAATTTGTCAAATCTTATGCACACAAACACAGATCATACATGGCACCATTATACATGGCACCATTCATAGTGGAGCGAAATGTAAACAAATGTAAAGATGCAGCAATAAATCAAAACTGAATAAGATTAACTGAAAGGCATACTGTATACTGTAATCATTTGTTAGCCACCTCCTGTTGCTATTGTGGTGAGCCGAAATGTGGCAAGTATCTGCTTAAATATCATCTCCACACGAGCAGTGGACCTCTCTAGGAAATTGCCTATCTCTGTAAAAAGTGATCTCTCAGGGTTCTCATGTCCTTTTCATCATGTTTAGTGCAATATTGTAAACCTTGAAAAGCAACAGGGAACCTATCTGAAGTGCCACTAATGTTTTACATACTCCCGAGAAGCAGAGAAAAGTCCACACACACACACACACACACACACACACACACACAAAGTTGAATTGTTTGATATGTACTGTAGATTGAGGTCTGCTGTGGTTGCCTGCCATTTCAAGATAAATGAGTCCAGCCTAAGGATCATTGTTTAAATAAAAAAAAATTAAAAAAGAAAGAAAAGAAAAGAAATCTATGAATCGGTCACTGCATCTATGCCAGTAATTTGCAAAAATCTCACAGTTTTGCAAAGAATCTTTTTAAAAAATCTTATATTGAAAATGCAGCTTTATGTGGGTGAGGGGGGCTATGAGAAAGCCGTTATGTAACTATGAAGTTCAATATGATTTAAGAAAAAGTGAAGTTGTTATATGACAACTTAAAGCAAAAGCAAGGTTAAGAATCTAAAGCTGAAGAATTTAATGCCAACAAAGGGTCGTTTGATAATTTTAGAAAGAGGTCTGGCTTTAAAAATGTCAAGATAACAGGAGAAGCAGCTTTCATTGATGAACAGGGAGCGAACCATTTCCCAGATACCACTAAGAAAACCACTGAGGAGAAAGGATACCTGCCTGAACAGGTTTTTTCATGCATATGAAACAGCCCTATTCTGGAAAAAAAAAAAAAAAAAAAAAATTCCACAAAGAATATTTACTAGGAAGGAAGAAGAGCAAGCACCAAGATTTAAGGTAAGAAGCAATAGGCTAATTCTACTGCTGTGTAAATTCAATCAGGTTTATGAGGAGGGCAGCCCTTTATCTATAAAGTTGCTAACTCCAAGCCTTGAAAGGAAAAGATAAACATCAACGCCTGTCTTTCAGTAGTACTACAAGAAGGCTTGGACAAGAACTCTTTTTCTGGAGTGGTTCCATCAATATTTTGTCCTTGAAGTCGGAAAATATATTGCCAGTAAGAAACTGCCTTTTAAAGTTCTTTTAATATCGGACAATGCCCCTGGCCACCCACAATCCCATTAATTCAGTGACAAAGGTGTCCAAGCGGCCTACTTGTCCACAAATAGATCTGTAATTCAACCTCTGTGTCACAGGGTAATAAGAATCTTTAAGGCTCACTCACATGGTACTTTATGGAAAGCACTGTCAAAGCTTTGGAGGAGAACCCTGATAGAAAGAACATCATGGAAGTCTGGAAGGGTTACATCATTGAAGATGTCATCATTGTTACAGAGAAAGCCTTGAAAGCCATCAAGCTTGAAACAATAAATTCCTCCTGAAGAAAACTGTGGCCATATGTTATCCATGGCTTCATAGGATTTGCAGCAGAGCAAATCAAGGAAATCAGGAAAGAGATTGTGGACTTGGTAAAAAAAAAAAAAAAAAAAATGTGGAGGTGTGGGGGTAAAGGGTTTTTCAAGGTATGGATCTTGGAAAAATTCAAGAGCTAATAGACACCACACAGGAGTAATTAGCAGAAGACAACTTGATGAGGATGAATGCTTCCAAACCAGTGTCAGAAGATGGGGAAGAAGAAATAGAAGAAGCAGTGTCAGAAAACAGATTGATATTAGACAATCTGACAGAAGTGGTCTGATTATTGAAGATTTCTTTTGGCTTCTTTTATCACATAGATCCTTCTATGATATGGTCACTAAAATTAAAGAAAACAGTGGAAGAAGGATTGGTATCATATGAAAACTTTTTTTAGAGATATGAAAAAGCAAAAAGTAAGGCAGCAATTACAATGTATATCCCTAAAGTTACACTGGTGTGTCTCCAGCTCCTGCCTCCCCTTCCACTTCTTCTGCCTCTGCCATCCCTGAAACAAGATCAGCCCCTTGTCTTCCTCCTCCTCCTCAACATGAAGATGATGATGATAATAATGAAAATCTTTATGATGATCCACTTACATTTAATGAATACTAAATATATTGTCTCATCCTTATGTTTCTTAAGAACATTTTCTTTTCTCTATTATAAGAATACAGCATAAATTTATATATATATATAAAAACATGCAAAATATGTATTAATCAACTGTTTATTTCATCAATAAGGCTTCCTGTGAATGGCAGGCATTAGTAATTAAGTCTTGGGGAAGTCAAAAGTTATACATGGATTTTCAATGCACAGGTGGTAGGCTCCTCTTACCCTCATGCTGGTCAAGAGTCGACTCTACATAAAATACAGGATTCTGAATTTATCTTTAATTAAGGGCAATACTACTTTCTAGGTAGCCATCACTATGGTTCTCTTAAACCAACAAAACAAAGTACAAAATGCCACCACCATTTCTATAGAGCTGTCATTTCTCAGAACACCTGAATTAATATGCACAGTGTCCATCAAATAAGAAAAAATGCTTTACTGTGTAGAATTTGGCTCTCATATTGACTATGCATAACCGTGTAAAATGGAATAACAAACTATGGCAATTATTGGATACAGATGGCCTAGATGCTGCTAACATCTGAAGGCTTAAATAATTTAAGGCAACATTTACATTCCAAAATTATCTAATTTCACATTTTGCATAGAAAATTAACGCAAACTCAGTATCTTTAAATGCACCATTATTTTCTATACATGAAAAAATGTTTGATTAGTACCAGGGAAAAAATGAATCAGGAAAAGATTATAGGGAGGGTTGCAAAGGCCTGGAAAATAATATCAAATAAAAAGAACAGGCAAGTCCTTAATAAGAAAATGATATTTGGGCAAAGCCTACAACATCATAGAAAGCTCCTTTATCCCGTTAT
Source organism: Mandrillus leucophaeus (assembly GCF_000951045.1). Taxonomy (NCBI): domain Eukaryota; kingdom Metazoa; phylum Chordata; class Mammalia; order Primates; family Cercopithecidae; genus Mandrillus; species Mandrillus leucophaeus. Next base: position 273,402 of record NW_012098233.1, read on the forward strand.
TTTTGCAGAATAGGATTCTAAGCAAAAGGAAAAACAAGTGCAAAGAACCTAAGACAATGGTTGGCCCAGAATGTTGAAGGAAATGCAAGGAGACGAATATGTCTCCAACAAAGGGATCTTTTTTCAAAAAATTCTCCCCCATACCCACTTCCTAATATTTTGGCTCTCTTTTCTGCTCAGGTCCCTTCATTTGTACATTGGATATTTTCTCATGTAAATCTGTGTAGCAGAAAATATTGTTCAGTTTGGATAGACAGTATGGAGAATTAACCAAAAAAAGATAGCTGAAATTCAGATTGAAGAAATTTAGTTCTGTGTAAAGTTATTTTAAACTCTGTATTATATAAAAGCCAATGTGAATATGTATGCACTCGATGTGAATATGTGAATAGTGCTATGAAAAAGATTGATGGCATGGACAAGAAAAGAAGAATGAAAGAGATGTGGTCAGAGAAGTAAAAGTGAGGGTACATTGAGAACTGAATGCATAGGTCTTGTGGAATGTTCAGGGAGACTAGATTTTATTCTAAATGAGATTTTAAAACCATTGGAAGGGTAAGGGGAGAAGGACGATGAGAATCAACTTTTTTTTTTTTTTTTTTAAGAGCAATTTTAGGTTTACAGAAAATTGAGAGGAAGGTGCAGAGATTTTCCATTCAGTTTATGTTTTCAGACCACTGGGGCTGCTGTGTTGAGAAGAAAGTTTAGGCACACTGGAGTGGAATCAGGCGGCAGTAGGGAAGTAACTGCAATTTTCCAGATATAAAATGTTGCTTTCTTAGACTGAGGCAGAAAGTACGGGTCAGATTCTACATACATTCTGAAAGTGGAGCAGACAGGAGTTGCTGATAGGTAGAAAAGGAGATAAGAGAGAAAATGAGTCAAAGCTAACTTCAAGATTTGTAGCTGGATGGAACATCATGATTGATTGGGTTGCCATTAAGTGAGATGGAGAAGACTAAGAGAAGAACAGGTTTTAGGAGAGGAGTTCTGCAGTTCAGTTTTGGGTATACTAAGTGTGAGATGACTTCATAAATACTGTCAGAAATCACTGAGTAGGCAGTCAAGTATGCAAGTCTGAAGTTCAGGGTAAAGCAGGATAGAAATAAAACTGTAGGAGTTGACCAATGCTATCCAGAGCTACAATTAATTAATCAATGACATTACTTTAAAATTCTGTTTGAATAATTTCCACTCAAAGAGACCTTTAACATTTAAAACAATGCTGACAATAAACAGTTGGTACTCTCAAATAATCAAAATAGAGATCATGACTTCACATATTAATCCTAAGAAACAAAAATCATTATTTGCCATTTTTGTTCTAAAAGCTGTTATACTTTGGGTAATAACAAGGACAGTCATGTAAGGTTTAGAAATGCTAAGTGATGTTTTTGTCTTATAGCAGATTTTACTTTAACATTTCTTTCATACTCCCTTATAGAAGTGGAGGTTTAGTTATATATTTGGCAAGACTACAGGACCATAGCTCCATATAAAGTGTGACTTAAATGTACTCATTACCATTGAGAACCCCAGGTAACTTTACAGTGGGGCTGGCTATTCCAGAAAAAACTGCATGACCCCAGTTCACTGACTGTCAGAGGATCCAATGGTAGTGGGACAACCAAGTTGTGTGTAGATATCAAAGCATGCACTGACCCTGCTAATTTGGCAGTTTACTTGTACTTTTCAATTAGTGGCATGTTTCCACGCTATGCAGAAAAACCTATCCTTAGGATCTTACGTTATGTGTCCCCTGCCTCCTTCCCCAGCACCATCTCACGTTTTACCCCCACTGCTGCTTCTCCAGACACAATGCCATTTTTCAAGTCCTTTCTTCAAATCCCTTATGGTGTCATTCTCCCTTCATAAAGGCCTTCACATCACTTCCTGGAATGCTCTTTCCTCTTCACTTTAGTTAATTATTCAATGCTCAACTGGTACTTTCTCAGGGAAGCTTTCTTTGACCTTACTGAACTTCTCTTCTGTATTCTCCAGGAACCATACACCTCTCCTTCAAAGCATCTAGCATAGCTGTAGTTTTATATTTACTTGTGCCACTATTTGATTAATTACTGTCTCCTCAAGTAGACCATAATCACTCTGAGGCAGGTTTGTAACTATCTTTGCCCACCAACTTCCTTTAGCTTATAATGAGCTTTTAACCTGTACTTGTTGAATATGCAATGAAATGAATAAATTAGTTTAGAATTTAGGAAGAGCATTTAATAGGTATTTAACAGATATTTGTTGAATAAGTAAATGAATAATTGCATGTATTAATTAGCTTTTCACTCCATGAGAATAGAGATCATCATACTGTCTGTATAGCCACAGCACTTAACACTGTGATTAACACAGAAGATAGTCATTTAACTTTCACGGTTATCAAACAGCCTCAATCCTGAACATTTTTATATCATAAAAGCTTGACCTGAAAATGGAAAGCAAAAATAGCATCACAACTCCGAGTATGGTGAAGAAAAGAACACAAACTAGTTGAGAGTGTGATATTTTAAAAGTATAGCATTTCTAATTTACAAATAACCAAGGCTGTTAAAAAAAGGTGTATTATAAAACTAAAATTACACTTCCAATATAACCACTTGACTTTAATGCTGAGAAGAACAATATTTATTGGCATTTAGTTTATTACATTCTCTGGAGAGAATGATGAAAAGAAAGCATTTTCTACATTGTAATTAGTTGATTTCCTCAATTCAGTTACTGCAGAGCCACTACTGTTTAGCAACAGCATATTTATCAAATAATTTGCACATTATGATGAACAACCTTTCACTTGACTTCCAGTGCCTAGTTATACAAGCCAGACACATTTCTATTTATGTATATGTTTGTTTCCTATTACAGATGGTTTGTAAACCCCTGCTTCTGCATCAACATTATCTGTGAAACTTTATAAACCATCTATGCTTGGATGTCATAAAATACTATTTCATCAAAGTCCCCAGCATTAGGATTGGAAATAATTGTGATACTAAGCCACGGACCCCTGTCCTCTTGACTTTATTGAAAATATCTTGCTTATGAGTTCATTCATTCAACAAATATTTATTGGCTATCTATTTTGCTCCAGATATGGTGACAGATGCCAGAATGATTTGCATCGATGAAAAATATGTATTTCCTGCTTTCATTATGCCATCAAAAATGTTTTTAGATAAGTATTTGAGTTTTGGGTAAGTACAGTGTGCTTTATAATGTTATGCCAGGCTAACTAACCCAATCTTCGATGATTGAAGAAAGTTATTTCTAGAGGAGACAATATCTAAATCTCAAGCAAAGATAATTTTTACTTTTAGAAATAACAAAGTAGGAGAGTGCTTAGGGTAGAGGTCATAGGTTGTCTTGGAGGCAAAATAGAGACTGATAGTCTCAGTAAATCACAATAATATCAGCAGAAATTGGTTCAAGATAATTCTGTAGACATGGAGAGTAGGTGATACACATAACTATATATCACATCTCAGGTGGTTAGGTTATGGACAACCAAGTCATTAGCAATGTCAACAACGCCCTCACTTCGTTCAGCAAAGTTTTATCAAATGCCTACTATGTGATGGATTCTGTTCTAGATGCTTTGAACACATGAAATAAAGCAGATAAATATACCTATACTAGTGATTTTAGTGTAACTAAAATATACAATGGATAGCAATATAGTATAAAAACTATGTAACTATATTCCAAAAGATTTTACAACTATTGTTTATTAATCTTATTAAGCACTTCGAAGATCTATATGTTTCTTGTTTGGAGATGGTACTTCATAATACAATAATTCCAATATATGTAAAATATATAATTTATTTCCTAACTTGAAGAATGAGTTTATTGAAATAATCATAAAATACTTTATACACATATGCACATACACCCACACACATTCATATATATATGTACATATATACACATATATACATATATACATACATATACACATATATACACATATATACATACATACGTACATATACACATATATACATATATATGAACATATATATACACATATATACATATATATGAACATATATATGGATAAACCTCTATTTCTAATAGTTTATAAGCAAAGTCAGACAACTAATCCCCAATAGCATACCAATGTGAGATGAAAGATTCAATAATGAATATATGAGAGGACTATTTCCAATTATCAATTTTACAGATTGATATTATTCTCAGATTAAACTTTCTTGTTCACTAGTAGAAAAGTAAAATTATTATTTGTGCTACTGTCAATACCACTTCATATCTTAAGGTATTAACAAAACAAAGTTTTGGAGGTAATACAGTCAGTCTGTAGCAAAAAATATTCAGAGGCATCTTTGGAGAAAATGCAAAACTGTTTTCCATATGAAAAAACTAGAGGTAAATTGCAATTTATTTACTTTTAGAAAATGAATTTAAAAAGGAGGAGTCACTACTCATGTCACTACTAACACCATAATCTGAGGAGGTCCTGAGGAGGTCCTCAAACTTTCAGTTCACACCATTCCAAGCTAACCCAATTTTAATCTTGTTCCAGTCTTCTGGGTAAAACAAGAATATAATTAACCTAAACAGTTACTATATCAATGTTGTGTATTTTGTCACCATGGTAGACACCGGGGACACAGATAAAACTAGATCACAGTCACTACCCACCCAGGAACTCCTAGAAGAAGACTGACATATAAATGAGTAATTTTTAAAATAATGATGTTACATTCTCTCAGTTGATTACGCTCCAAAAAAGCTTTTGGATAATCAAGTCTGACATTTTTATGCTGAAGACAATAAGAAAACTCCCGTACATCAATCCCCAAAAGCAGAATAAGGCCTGACGATCCTTGCAATGGATCCTGATTAGGACAAGCAATGATCTATAAGAGTTATTTTACTTAATGAAACCAAGCCAACCACAACTGGAACCGTGAATACTAATAGATGCATCTGTCAGCTTCTCCTTAAGTTAGTCAAAGGAACAAAAGTAATATTTAATGGCTCCCAGAAACTCTCCTTTCAGTTCTCCACTACCACTGAGGCTTAGGTTTGTCCATAAAATGGTAAGAGTAATATGATCTCCACCACCGAACTTAAGTGCAGGCTGAAGAGTTATCTGGATTCTGACATCACCTTTTACCAGAACCTCCTTATATTTCTCCTTGAAGGCAGTCAAGTTATTCACCCAATGACCTGATATTTTCTGGGGTTTAGCTGCATGATGTGTACATTAATATTGGGCCCCAGGGCACCATAATCATAAGACAAGTCTAGGAGGCTGTGTAGAAGCATTAGAACACCCAGCAAAGTAAACATGGACAAGTGGTCAAAAGCAAGGGCCCTGGAGAAAGCTTGGCAGCATTCAAATTCTGGGCCTACTACTTACTAGCTGTGTGACTTTAGGCAAAATCTTTCACTTCTCTGTTTTTCAGTTATCTCATGGGTAAAATCAGTATTTTGATATCAGTTTACTTCCAGGAAAACTGTCACAATTCAATAAGATTCTCTATGAAAGTGCATATGGCAGAATCTTGCACATACTGAGCATGCATTCGGTATTAGGGCTCACTATTATATCCACCTTGATATATAAGGGAACGTTTTCTGGAGCTATGGTATTTTACTTAAATTTTGAAGTATAAAGTAGGAGAAGGTGTTTGCTGATGGAAGAGAATGAGATATACGTTCCAGGGAGAGTGTTCAAAGATAGGGGAGAATACAGGCAAGAGGTTTAACATCACTCAGTACAAGGTAAATGGAAGTGGGCTTGGGGAGGTAGGAAATGGCTGGTCATGGGCTTGGACATAAAGATAGGCCACATCCCAAAGGGCACTCTAAGCCACTTAGACAACAAACTTATCCTAAAAGCCAGTGAAATACTGTGATGTTTCATTTGCATTCAAATAGAAGAGTGACAGTAAGTAGTAGGTTGAACTCCACTCTTAGACTCTAAGGACAGAAGTAAAGGAAAGACAGACACCACTGTAGTATTTGTGTTTTTTCTTTCTCGGCAGAGCTATCTAAGAGCACCAAGTATGAAAGAGCACCAAGTATCTAAGAGCACCAAGTATGAAAATGTTCTCATTCGCCGACCACTGCTCTTTCTGGCAGTCATCCTTTCAGGAAGTCTATGTGAAAATCTGAGTGAGGAAGGAAAGCCAACTACCTCACACAGTCTAAGGTTCACTCCTTTAAGCCCGGATGTCAGTTTACCAGTCAAACAGAGGAAGGAAGCTTCCCCTGATACTCTATGCGCTCAAGTTCTATGAATAGGGACCTTCATTTGCCTGTACAGTACAGAGCCATTCAAGAGCAATTAAATTTGGTTAAAATAAGAAAGAAATGCTTTTTAAGAAAAAAAAAAAAAAAGAAGGTTTGAGGGGATTGCAAAAGTTGATTGTGCTAAAGCACTTTTACACAGGTTTGTTTTAGTTCTCAATTGTCAAGTCGTATTTAAGCTGGTCTCTTACTCTGAAATATGATAACCTTTCCTTTCTCTGAGTTCTTTCTCCTAAATTAATAGCACTGTCTCTAATTCCATGTGGAGCAAGCAAAGAGTTTATTTTACCAGATAACAGTAGGTCTGGTGATCAGCCAATGTCTAAAGAACCACTAGCCAAGTCAGTAGTAGGCCAAAGACTGCAACTGATAAATAGATATTACTCACTAAATCACTTTAAAATTGTCTTTCATCTTTGCTACGAGCTAGTATTATTCATGTTGAGTTCTGACACAACTGAATGTATAAAAGAATACACTTACCTATATCAATAAAACCATATTAGGGTTTTGAAGGAGGGAGAAAGAAATACATTAGATGCATTCTAAAACAGAAAGTATTTTAAAATTGGAAAAAAAAATCTTTAGGTTTTGAATTAAATTGCAAGATAATTTAGAAGGAATATGTCCTCAGGTAGAAAGTGAATTAATGTATACTAAAAGTTACACTGAAAACTGCATTTAAAGTTGACTCTTTAGTGAAAGAACTTAGGGAACACTGCAACTTTTTATAACATCTGCATATACCTCTCTTCTTTGCTAAGGAACAAAACTTGAATGGTCAAAAAAGAAAAAGTTTGGTTTCCTCTCTCACCACTCCCAACTCAGGTCATATTTCCCCAGTATTACCTGAGGGAAGTGAAGGAGTAAAAGCAGAAATGCTGACCAACGCTCAGTCCCCACTTGCCGTTGCCTTGAATTCCTAATGATTAGGCCAACCATGCTTAATTATTTCTCCAAAGGTAAGGAGAAAATAAAAGTGTATTTAATGAAATTCTGGCTTTTAAATACCTAAAGATAATCATTAAAAATCATGTACAATGATGGAGATGTCTCAGCATTTTTTAAACTCCATATTTATATAAATTGGTATAGTTACTTGTGAGTATAAAAACTCTATATAAATGCTTTCACAGTATAATCTTCAGGACCTTATGGTCATGTATTGCTTTTCCCTAAAGACAGAAAAGACTCTTAATTTGGTAGGAATACTAGTTGAAGATTGAACTTCTAGAAGTAAATGTTGAGATAGAAAATCAAATTTTTCTTCCCTTACATCCCTGCCATTTCACATACGGTAATTAAATTTGTAACAGTCGTTGACAACACAACAGATATCATGGTAGCCTATTAAGAGTGAGTACTTCCTATAAATTAACTGCCCATTTATGCCTAAGCTAAAAGGTAGTTACAGTAATTTCAGATGCTTTGACAATCCAAAATAAAAACCTTAATTAGAACTTGCACTACTACGTTCTCTCATGTTTTTTTCTAAAGTTTGCCACTTGTTTTTTTTTTAAATCTGTTAACACATAAGTGTGTCATAATGATTATTTGACATTAATAAAAGCCATATTGTATATATAAACTATGTCATCCAATTAAAATTAACATGAAAATATCAGAAATTTGCCATTTTTTATAATTTTCTTAGCTTCTTAGAAATTCAAAGTTGGACCTAGTCTTCCATTAACAACTTTAGAGAGCATACAAAACTATGTTCTTAACACAGCAACGAATAGAGTATTACACCTTCTACTCTGATGTAGATAATCTTATAAAATCACATAGTTAGGAATACAAATGATCAAAAATTACCTTTTTTCAAACGTAGTAAATAGAGTATTTTTTAAATGCATTCCGTAACTATGTTCTATTTAAATTTCTTTATATAAGGCATTTTTACTATATCTACCTTTTCACTAATCTAAACTCTAGCACATATACGGTCTAGTAATTTCAGACTTCTGTAAATAAATATAGCAATAGTGTATCAAATTATTTCTCTTTTACTGCCTTGCAATTTCACATATGGTAATTAAATTTGTAATAGTTGTTGATCGCACAACAGATATGAGGGTAGTCCATTAAGAGCAAATATTTCCTATAAACTAACTATCAATTTATTCTTGAGCTAAAAGGTACTTATGTTAGTTTCAAGTGTTTTGACAATCCAAAATAAAACTTTAATTAGAACTCGCACTACTAAGCTCTCTCCTCTCATTTCATCGTCTCAGACTTCTATCATTTAAAATTCTTTTGATCACTAGTACAGGTCTTCAATCTGCTCAGAAAAACTTTGAATATTACAGGAATATTTTTTCTGAGGAAGAGTATTCAGCTGATAACATTTTGTGCCTTAGTTTCCCCATTTATTGAGAAGGTAAGATTGATCAACAATTTCTATAATTTCTAGTGCTAGCATTCTCTTTTAAAAATCTTATCTAAACACCCTTTTTTTTAACCTTTTAAAAATTCATCTTTGTATTACACAGAGACTCTCAACCAAACTTGATTTGAATCCTCGTTATCATGAAATAGGCAGCATCTTACTACATGAATCAGAGTGAAGAGAATTTATCCCAGGAAAAAGCAAATGTTTAGAAAAGAAAGGTGACTATTTATACATTTTTTCTTAGCTAGAAATCCAACCCATAAATTTGAAAAGAGGAGATTTTGCTTTGCTGTATTTTAGGGATAACTTGAACAACCATGTGGTTCTTCTATTTTAGTCACAAATTGAATAAAATAAAAAACCTAAAAAAAATTAACTAAATTTTAAGCAATTATGTTATGTAAATACATTTCTCACTTTGCTAATGCCTAACTTTGTTTAAAATTATACAATTACCTTTTAGAGAATAACTTCTATAAAGTACCGCCTCAGTTAAGTATTAATTATGAAGCAAATTGGCACTTTAAGATATTAAGAAACTTAATTTCAAAACTAATGGACAATTAGATAAAAGAATCTGTGCCACCTAAACTGAGGCTATGTGTGTAAAGCATGCAGAAAAGTGTTTCTCTTTATTCTATGTTATTTCTCTATTATAGTCCTGATAAATTTTGAATTTAAAAAACAAATGGAAAAACATAATATTAATAAGTTTAGCAAACACTGCATTTCTTATCAGAAGCATATCTGAGTTTCTGATTTCTGATTAAGGAAACAAATGGACAAATCTGATATCTTTGCAAGGTTGAATTAGCACATACTCTGGAAGCCAGGACCATTTCACCTGCTGATCCCGGGCACTCAAAACAACACTTCTACAGGACTCACTATCAATTCCTGACAAGCTTTCAAAGTTCCAAGTTTGATCAGCCTTTTACAAGATACAGTATTGGCTTAACCACCAAAGGTTATATGTAATTTTGATTAGTAAAAACTGATTCAATTAGATTTTTTGTTAGTACTTGATTATAGCTAAGTCTAACTCTTACTTAAAACCCTTACATAAGCTCATTTATCTTAACATAATCAAAGTATGGTCACTATGAATTCCAGGTAAACCCCACCTCTTGTGAATAGTAAGCAGTGGACTAACTGCCAAAGAATATCAATAAATCACTGAGATACATCACTTATTTTAACAATAAATATATATATGAAACATAAAATTGAAGTTAATGTAAATAAATATTTATACAAATCACACTTAACCTTATTGTTCTAAATCAAAGCAAGAATTGATTTTTAATGAGTGTAATAAATATTTCCAAGTTATAGTTTGATTTTTCAAAGAAAATGATATGACTAGGTATGAAGTCATAAATTTTCTTTAATCCATTCACTTCCAAGAAACTTTCTCTATATTATTTTCTCTAGAGTCTAACTTTGTTTTGAACCCAGATGTTTTAATGCTTTAATGTTTTAATTTTATATAAAAGTAAGATCTGCTTTAAATTATCTTTGTACTTAATATCCAAACCTTATCACTGTACCTCAGTGATATCAATGCCATAGTATGATGCTGGGATATAATATCTTTATTTAGAAACTGGTATAAAATCTTACTTCTTACTTCAACCACAAATCTAAAGGCTACTCTCAGAACTGGACACTGGGTTTATGTTTCCCTTGTGTGATGATTCAGGCTTTGTAGCCAATGTTTCCTTTTTAAGCATTAATATACTATTATTCCCTTTTTGAAGTTAATTTGGGGATAAGAATGCCTACAAAAGTGGGTTTATGTTAACATGTGGCCTCCCAGGAGCAATGAGCACCAAACAGCTTGATAAAACACATTCCAAAATCTTACAATATAAATATCTAAACTATCACATAACTTTCAGGGCATTTCATCAAGAAGAAATCCAACAAAATCTAATCCTTATGCTTTGCTATTTCTGTCATTACTTGGTTTTATAAAAATAGGGAAAGTGGTTTTCCCATCATTTATTTGATGTGGTACTGGGATGCTATTTAAAAGTGTTTCAGGTATGTTGCTAGACTGAAAATAGAAAATGTATTCATTAAAAGTACAGAGTTGTGATTTTTAAAAATATCCATCGATCTTTACAGAAAGGCTCAATGTGGAAAATAAAAATAAATATCTTCAGTAAAATAATCCCTGAATTCATGCAAAAGTGTCTCTCAGAGCTTGTATTTCATTTATCACCAAAGAAATTCTCCATTTCTATAATTTTAAACAAATAGCTGCCATTACATTATTTTCATTTACATGCATATGTAACATGCTGAAAAAGAAATGGTATATCCATTTTTCCTTTATCAAGGGTCCTTTTTCAGTACTACTGTAGTTAAGAAGGACTCACAGAGGTCTCAAGTCCCATGGTAGATGCAGGAATTCTAAATAATAAACAAAACCAGCAGAGGGCAGAACTGCTGACAGAATGGACCAATCCAACCGGTGACCAGGTACTAAAAGTAAAATACAAACTTTTTGATGGATTTCACTTTCAAAGACTCTCTTATCTATCCGTGAAAATGTGGAAATGAATGAATCAACATAATTAATCAACATAATAAATCCTTTCAAAATTCAAATATAGTCCTAATGGGAATTTCACTGCATTTACCAGGAAAAATCACCCGGGGGAATAATTTAGCGCTGCCTGCTACTTGGGAAGCTGACAGTCACTAAGCGTGTGGAAGGAATAATCTGGTCGCAGAGATCGGCCTCCAGGAGGGCAGACTCCCGTTAGGGAGAGCTCAGATCTTGGCATCTAGGCCCAAGGCCAGACTCAGGTTTCTGCTAAAGCCTACGCATTTGGGCTTGACCATTTTTATCTCCCTTGACCCATCCTCGTCACCCTCCTTCCTATCCCCCAGCTTCTTTCTGCACTCCTCACAAAGCTTGCTTTCTACTCTAAACTGCCTGGGCTCCCTGAGCTCCAAAGGCGTTCGCCTGCCAGCCGATTCTAAGGCACCTAACGGACCGCTCCAGCCAGATGCCTTTTCAGGAAAGGGCGGGGGAAGGGAGGGAGAAGGCAGAGGGGAGGAGTGAAGTCGCTCTCCCTCCGTGGGTACTGACAGGGCTGCAGACTTCCGAGCAGGTCTGGCCATTGAATATTTGGTGGTGCCACGTAGGAACTTTTCCTTACCTCTCTCCTCCCACCCCACCCACACCCCCTCCCCTTCCCTCCCAATCCCTAGTCCTCCGCCCCCACCCCATTTGCTTGACGACTTTCATCATTCTCCAAGAGAACTGCACGTCCAACCTGCAAGAAGAAGCGGAGGGGTGGGGTGGGGGGAGTCACTGAAATTCAGGGGAAAGTGTTCTCCCTATCTTCAACCTATTCCTAATAATCTGCCAATTTTTGTCCACTTAAAATAGATTGACCCTCCCGCGCCCCCCAAACACACACAGTGTTCCTAATCTTCTAGATTCACCCCCCTGGTTTCTCTTATATCCCCGAAACTAAAACAGCCTGCTTCTCACTTTGTTGCAGACAAAGAACTTTATCAAGGTTCATTTTATACCCTTTATATTTTCTCCTCAGCTCACCCTTAAAAAGATATTCCCATTAGTTAGAATCTGAAGAAACCAGATGTGTTCCAAGGGCAGTCTAAAGACTGTGCCTCAAACAAAAGCTTTGTATAACTGCCCTTGTGTTCAAGGTAATATTTTTCCTCTTTTCAAAGAGACTGAAAAGTGGTGAAGGGCATTTTCAGCAGGCTCTCCGCCTGACAGATCTTTTTTCCTGCTACCTACCTCCTCTCCCTTTATTGTCCCGCCTACATCCATCTCTTTCTCCAATTTCCAATTCCAACCTGGTAGCAGCTACAATCTGGATTTTATTTTAGGGAATTGCTTTTTTTTTTTTTTTTTTTTTTCTTGAAGAGCAGGAGGAAGGGTAAAGAGGTGGGGGGAGGGGCGCAGGAGTAAGACCCACGGCAATCTCCCACCTCCCCAAATCCATTTTTTCTTACCTCCTCTGACCTCTCTAGCTTGGAAGAGGAAAGTCAACGCGAGGGTTGTTACGGTGAAATCCCAGAGCCACCGTTTCGTTTTCCACCTAGAGGACCACGGCTCCATCTCCGAGCCCCGCACTCACAACTGTGAACTCAACCCACGAAATTGCGACTGCAGACCAACTTCGTCCTTTCCAAGGTATTGCCGGGGATGTTTGCTACACAGCCATTGGGGAGGGAGAGGGTGAAAAAGTCAAAGGGCTTTTTCTTCTAAATTTGATGGTTTGCTTTCTTCGTGTCTCTACCCCCTTCCTCTCCCTCTGAGTTGGCCCCGCCGGCCCGGACCCTCCGATCCTTCCTCTGCCGGGCCCTGCCTTCAGAATGAAGGCAGATGAGGGGCTTCCACCAACAAGCTGAGAGTACTGTGTGCCCCTAAAGGCTTCATGCCGTCAGTGGGCTGGACGAGCGGCTCCGGGCAGCCCCCTCCTCCGCCCACTCCCCTCCCTGCTCCTGGCTCCCCCACCCAGGGCGAAACTGACAAGCAGCCTGAGGGTCAGACCCAATCACACGCCTCTGGGCGGCCCCAAGCCCGCCCCCGCCTCCCTCAGCCCAAGAATGAGGACTCCCGGCAGGCCCAGCCCACCAGCCACCCCCCATCTCCCCACTCCTCTCCTCCCTCCTCGCCCACCAAATCCCCGAGAAAAAATGGGAGGGAGTTACGCGGGACGCGTGCTTGGCTCCAGCACTTTGGGAATGAAAGGAATTGCAGGAGAGCCCCGGAGCACCCGGAGTTTTCAAGGAGCTTCTGTATTCAATAAAAACAGCTACTTGTCTACTTGCACCCGTCTGTTAGCTCTCACCCTTCGGCGGGAGAGGGGAGGAGTCCAGCGCCTGATCGGCCACACCGCTGGAGTCCTGGGCTGGCGGCGGTAACCTTATCCTTGTGCAAAAATCTGCTTCGTATGGCAGACGTGGAACCAGTGGACTCATTGCGCTGCCTACTCTGAAAGGTGTTTTTATTTTTATTTTTTAAACCCAATAATTAGAAGAAATGAATGAAGGTGGCATGGAGGGACCCTAGAGGTCAAAACCTAGAGTTTGTAGGGAAGTCCTCTTTGGAGATCTGAAACTGACAGGTTTATCTCTTAAACATTTAAATTCAGCACTAGGTTCATTCAGGAACTGTACTTAAAAGAGTTGAACTGTACTCTGAGGGAGGAGGAAGAAAAAATGTATGGGAGCTGACATTAAGAGGGTGAGTAATTTAATTTTCCAGCTGATTCTGTTCTGATCCTGGATGAGGGGGTACTGAGGAGGGTGTAGAAAAGGCGAGGAAAGCAACTAATAGAAATCTCCAAGAGGCCCTGCCCACAGCTCCTCATTAAGGGCCTGGCCCTGGCCCTCAGCCTCAGGAGCCAAAAACATGGTCACTCCACAGTGGAAGTAATGAAGAGCGCAGGTTTCTAAATTCCCTCTCTGCTTAACCCATCCTCAAAGTAATCCTCTTCCACCTGGAATACAGATTCCCAAGTCACTTTTTCCACGTTAAAATCATTCCATCCTATTGACTCCTTTTTGTTCGTTAATAATTCCTAAGATGTTTCTCTCAAAGATTTTCTGGAACAGTGCCCATCAGGGTGCCAGCATACATTAGCCACTCAATAGAGATGGGTTGGATGAATGAACACATTTTTCTGTTGACAAAGACTAGACGCATTGGCCAGGGCCTACTTTGAGTATTTAAGTCTTTTAAATGCTTAAAGGCTCTCAACTAAGTTTACTAGGTACATATGTTCAATTCTACAGCTGCCACTAATCTTTAGGAACTCAGTTTTCTATTAGTCATCAAAATATGCCTCATGATCTATCAGATTATATCAAATCTTTTCATGCAGTTTAAAATTGGAAGAAAGGTGATCAAAGACTAACTAGATTGAGCCCTTATAGAAGTTTAACAGCATGAAGAGAGACATATAAAATGAAGAAAGCAACTAGAAAATACCTTCAATATAAATATCACTCTCTGTAACAAAGAACTACTCCCTTATCAAGAAGTTATCTCTTAGATCACAAGTAAAAAAAAAAAAAAAAAACACTTGATATTTGTAATGCTGTTGGCAGAATGTTTGGGATGCCTCATATCAGCTGCAGAGAAATATCATCAACTAGTTTTTCAGATTACAACCTCAAACTGTTGCTTAAAATAATTTAATAAAATAATTTAATATCATATTGCATTTGAACCTGAAATGCACAATTACAAATTAAGACCCTTACAGTAAAAATATATATATTTGCCATCTTCATTATCTTTCATCGTCTCACAGATGGAAAATTTGTATATATTTGCTGTTTCTAAACTTCTGTACAAACTGATTTTTCTGTCTAATCTTTGGGTATTTTAAAAATTACTTTTTACATCTTCTCTCAAATGTAAAATAGTGAAATGAATGCAAGTTTAGAAATACATATTTGTGAAGCTGCCAGAATTCTAAATCAATTCAGTAGCCAGAGAGAGTTATGGTGCTTGTAGCAACATGTACAAATGGTGTTCCAAATTGTCTCTTAATAGCTCTCAAATTTATTGAGAGTTCTGTGGCTTGATACTGTTCTAGAAGGTGAGAAATGATGCAGTCAATCTAGCAGTCCCTACTTTCTGGTTACATCTCAGACCTTCTCACTGCTGTGAAAGGGTTCTTTCAGGCAAAGCATTTTGGGTGAATAGAGTTATTACTACCTTATGCTCTCTGTACTTGTGGTCTGAATTCCTCTGGCCACTGCCCAGCTAGGCATAATCTGGGTCTGAATGAATGCCTCTAGAAGGAAACATAGCAAATTCATCGTGAGGAGTAATTATATCTAAGCCCTCTAGCGTGTAGCTAGATGCCAGATCTAGAGCCTCCCTAGGAACCAGCCCATGGATTTACAGGAGATTAACTCAGTGAAAGAAAGGATAATACTAAGCAACAATGGGAGCAGGGGAAAGCCAGAGGAGAGGCACCTTAGCTAACTTCAACTTCACATGGGGGAACTTCCAATGGCATCATTTCCCGGGCCATCTTTCAACCAGTCCTTGCTAATTGTTTATATGTAGATTCAAAATAAAACAGGCAGTTTTCCTGACATAGTCTTTAGTTTGAAGCACAATTAGTGATATTTTCCTATTTTGTCACATTTACAAATAATGATGTTTAAAGTTATTTCTTCAGCTTTGTAGAATTAGTTGTTATTGACAAGATTTTCAAAAACAGGATTTGAAAAGTAGAGAAAAAATAGTCACTTTTTCTGTAGCAGCATTTTAAATAAACCATTCATCCATATTGGCTTGTCAGAGAAACTGAGATATTAATTTGACAATGGATTGAGTGGTCAAATTAAAGAAACTTAAAGTTCTAAACAATCTTCGGAGTCCACGGAACTTTATGAAACATTGTAAAAAGCTCATAAACCATCCTTAACATCTTCACAAATCTCTAGGAATCAGGGGAGCTGGACTCAGAACCAGTGTTTGAAATATTAAGACCTCTACAACCAAAGGGAGACCGAAGACACCTTGACAATAGCTGGATGCCCCTAATACAAATAGTGTGCAAATATTGACAGAACTCTATAACAATCCTTAAATTACTACAGTTGGAATTATGGGAAAGAAAAAGTGTATTAGATAACATGATTTTATAAACAATGCATCATCTTTTAAGTCACTTGGCATGTATTCCCCTTTTCTCATACTGATGTTTCATCCCCCTATTTTTGATATAGATAGATACGTAGATAGATAGATTAGATAGATATAAATTAGGTATATTCTCTAAACATTTTACTATAATTAAAATTACAACATCAAATGTGATTTGTTGAATGAGATATTATGGGGTGAGGGCTCTTGCACACACCAAAAATACTTAAAATGTTTAAAACAAAATTGCTTTTGCATGTAATCCCTCTCTTACTGTGCCTAAAGGTTTGCATTTCTTGCCCTTTTCTGAATTTTAGGTCAATTATTTTGAGAAGGAAATGACTAAGCAGTTTGACATTCGTTTTATAGTTTTTCTAATACATGAGTGACTAGAAATTAGTCTCTGTTTAAAAGTAAAGTTAGTCTCTCTGACGTCACAGATGGGCCATTGTATTGTAGAGTGGTGGTGGAAGAGGGACAGAGAGATTTATTTCCATAGTCTAACCTAGCTCACAAAAACCTTACTGATGGTTGGGTAATTACTGGCAACATTACTCTGAAATAACTTACAGAACATTATAGGAATCCAAATTTAGCCCAATTTCCATTATACAACAAAATCTTCAGATGAAGAAGATTTTTACCTTCTTTTGTTGGTGTGTTGAAAGAGCCATCTCAGAGATGACAGGTGTATCCTGTTTAAAAGGACCTGAGGCCGGGCGTGGTGGCTCAAGCCTGTAATCCCAGCACTTTGGGAGGCCGAGACGGGTGGATCACAAGGTCAGGAGATCGAGACCATCCTGGCTAACACGGTGAAACCCCGTCTCTACTAAAAAATACAAAAAACTAGCCAGGCGAGGTGGCGGGAGGCTGAGGCAGGAGAATGGCGTGAACCCGGGAGGCGGAGCTTGCAGTGAGCTGAGATCCGGCCACTGCACTCCAGCCTGGGCGACAGAGCGAGACTCCGTCTCAAAAAAAAAAAAAAAAAGAAAAAGGACCTGAAATAAAATTGGACCTAAATGAACACCAAACAAACAAGGAATATGACCTTGTATGTTCATGTTATTTCTGTTAAAAAATATATTGTTGTTAGCTATATTCACAGGAAGCTATCAGAGTTCCTTTTCATAATTGTCCAATCAAAGATAGAAAGGAGAAACAGAGAATGGAATAATTCAAGGTAAATCTTAGGTATCTTTTGGACTTTTGTCAACATACCTTTACTCTCTGAATCTCTTTTTTTTCTCAATTGAATGGGTTTGACATTTACTAGCTCTTAGGGCATCCTGGGAATGTGTGTCAGCAAAAATGTAACATGACTTTTTCCCAAGTTGTATAGGACAGCAGGAATACCTGTATTAGTAGAGGTAGAAGAATTGATTTTACATCTTTTAGTAAACCATTTCCATAACTAAAGGAAGTAATACACCACTACTAATGTATAACCAAGATATTTTACTTTCTATAGTGTTCCAATTACCACTTGAGTAGTATTGACTGGATTCACATTGGTTCTTCCTAATAAAATAAGTTTGCTGAAGGTAGAGATGTTAGCATCTTTAAAGGGATAATTTAAGAATTTATTCATAACAATTTCATAATTTTTTACATTTTATTTTCATAGTTAAATGAGAATGTACAATTAATTTTCCTTTGACATTACTTCATAAATAACAAAAGGCAACAAGATACCAAATACATCATTACATTATTTCTAAAATAAGTAGGATCCTCTTTCTCACCTCTACCATTTCTTCACAGATTGATCCACCCCGGTACCATTTGACAGTATTCTTGACTTAAACTGTGTATTATTTCTAGATAATCGTATGTAATTGTTTTATGCCTTCACCATTTGTACCTAATCATTTAAGTCTGAAACCAAATGCATGTGCATTAAAAATCTGAAGAGTTACATTGGATAGTTTTCTGAATCATATGCAATATTTCTGTTATTTTTATATGACAGTCTTATACATTCCACAACAGATGCCAAATACAAGATTTAAGGCTGGCAAATATGGTTAAATATTGAAATAGATCTGATTTTTAAAACATCTGTATTAAATAACTTCAACTTAATTTGTTTCGCAGATTTTCAGTGTTTAATAACCCTCCCAATATTATACTTTCTGCCAGTAGTGGTATGGTGAAATTATTGCACATTCAAATGCTGGACAAACAACAGATATTATTTCAAAAGCTTTTACAGTCTAATTTGCAAAGACAGGAAAATTACATATGAATATAAATGGTTGGGTTCCAAAACAAAACAACATTTAGTATAAGAGTATTTTGTTAAAAACAAAATGCATTTTCCAGTATAGGAAAATTCTTTTTATTTAAAATGCTTAATGGTTTTTTGTTAGTTTTCATAACATCTTCATGAGATAGGAATGTAGCAATTTTAATGATTTCATTTTTAGGTTGAGGTCTCGGACACTTAAAGTTCAAACTAGGAATACTGAAACAGATGTTATATGTGAAAATATTTATATTTTTACACAACTGCTCTCATTATTCTGTTCTTATAAATTATGCATTTTAAAATTTGATTTATATTTTTATAAGTTAAGTATTAAAATGAATGAAATCTCTTAAAAATCTCTTAAATAAAGCTTAAAATATAAAAGATAATGCCATTAACTGTACTTAAAGCCTTAAAAATGTCGAGTTATATCTGTGGATGAATTTTTATGAATAAAAAAGATAAATAATAATGAGCAATTTTTATACTCATGTCAACCCTCAGGTTTCTCTTTCTCCTAGGATTTTAAAATCATTTTATAACTTTATATGCGTTTGCAAAGGTAAAATACTGCTGGAATTAATCCGAAGTCATGTTTTATTTTCCAAGAAGAAAAAGAAAAAAGGAATTCAATGTCTTAAAGAGATGAAATAAAATTATTATTATATTAATATTTTGTAAATACATGAAGATCTTGAAAGTCGTAAGTACTATGCAAGGACTTCCATTGCAAGGCATAAAAATCCCTAAATTGGAAAACATATCAAGTATTACATAACTGTTTTTATATACCATAAATTCTTTGAGAGCAGAAATCCTCATTCTATACTATATTTTCAATATCTTGATTTCCTCTTCTCTTTGTGCTCCATATGAATTTGGTAACATTTATCTTAGTTGCTCACTTTAATTTGCGTTTAGATTTAAAACACAAAAGTGCCAATTAAAATGATTTTGTCCATCATTTTAAAGCATTAGATCTTCAGATATGAATTACTGTGATACCTAAGACCCAAGCTTGGATTGAAACTCCAGGATGTTACTGGTAATACCATGGGGCTTCTACCAATTTAGAAAGAAGACTAAACATCTCTATCACCTGTGAAACTATCAAGACCAAGTTTGACGTATTTCATGGGGTGGAGTTCATTGCAATGTTTTACTAAGTCACAGTTGGAAACTTCAGGATCAATTCTGTTGATAGGATGCATTAAATTTAGGTCTCCTCCTCATCTCCACCATCTCATGACAATAAGGATCCTGCATAGTTTGCGTATAAACTTACATGAGCTCTGATATTGACCAACAAAAAGCACTACTTCCTGTGTTCTCCATTGTCTTCCCTTGTTATTTCTACCAATAATTCTGAAACAGGATATCTGGATAAATTTTGATAAGTGGATAACAATAGGAAAAATGTCAAGAAGTTCATATTAAAATTTCAAATTTTGGAGTTACAAATAACTCAAAGGTGTATGTTCTATATGTAAACATATTTATATTGTAGTAACAGTGAAAATTGTAATACCAAAAAGTCATATATATGCATGGATAGTGATTTCATAAATATTTGAGTAGGACATTGTCCTAAATTCTAGAACGTTATATGCTAGTACAGGAAGAAAATATATTAATAAATCAATTAATTACCTAAGAGATGTATTAATAAGTGAATTAATTTTATAGGAAAAATCACTTTCTATAAGAAATCCCTTGCAAATTGTGATTTCTTACAGAAGGCAACTTTTAAAATAAAATCTACATTCTTCAGTACTGTCTTCAACAGATCTTTGAGATTATAACTTAAATAAAATTTAATCAGCTGGGCACAGTGGCTCACGCCTGTAATCCCAGCACTTTCGGAGGCCGAGGCAGGCGGATCATGAGGTCAGGAGATCAAGACCATCCTGGCTAACATGGTGAAACCCGTCTCTACTAAAAAAATACAAAAAATTAGCCGAGCATGGTGGTGGGTGCTTGTAGTCCCAGCTACTTGGGAGGCTGAGGCAGGAGAATGGTGTGAACCCGGAAGGCGGAGCTTGCAGTGAGCCGAGATTGCGCCGCTACATTCCAGCCAGGGCGAAAGAGTGAGACTCTGTCTCAAAAGAAAAATAGTAAAAATAATAATCATGTGACGATGGAAAACATTTTAAACACACACACAGAAACACTTAACTAGATAGCATAAATAAATACCTTACTGAAATGTAAACATTATCCAAAACTTCGATGATGTATATTATAGTGTTGGGAACATATGTATAGTGTTTTTTTTAATTATTATTTTTAAATAACATTTTAGTCTCTAAGCACAGAACAAAAATGATGCTTGTTATTTTAAAATCCTGGTTCAGTCTTTACTCCAATCTACTTTTTAGCAATATTTCTGAGGAATATTCAGTATAAATGCCTTTGCTACTTTCTATTCTCATAGTTTATAGATATTTTTATTCTATTTGTATTCCAAATCTATTGCCAAGACATTTTCTTGAATATTGTTGCCAGACAATATTATTTTTCAAAATCTTAGAGGTTAAAACAGGAATAAAAATGTGAATGTTTTTTCAAGAAAACTAATCAACATGAGAGAAAATTGCACCTCTCAAGGGGAACTGCTAGGACATTGGTAGAAGAAAGAGATGAGCAGAGGGCATATGGAAACAGGAAAGAAGACAATCTTAGCAGTCTTTATAACTGAGAAATATTGAAGGAAGGGAGTGCTGCTCTATGATTCGTTTTCTTAAGTGTATCTATTTTCTTGCTTCGAGGAGAACCATTTAGTTGCTTAGTAGTTTGGCCACTGTAGAACTTGGGGTCTTCCTGCTGGAGACAGGTAACCTTGACTAAAACTATCTGGAGATGTACCATAAAATACAGAAGCTCAGTTGGGAAGTGGGGGTCTATAAACAGCCAATGAATAACTATCACCCATCACAAAGGAATTACAGGTGAGAAATTCCCAGCATCTTAGTGTGTGGGTGTGTAACCAACAAAATTCTGTGTCATTTATCTAAGAAGCATAACAACTTGTCACTTTTGTTTTGGGTTTATAACATTTAAAAAAATTCTCATAATTCTGTGGATTTCTTAGGCTCAGCTAAGTTGTCCTGCTGTTCACTGTAATGTCAGCCAGGATCATCCAAGCACTCGAGCAATTGCAGTGAACTGGGGGGAGATTGGCTAGTCCTGATACATAAAAGGCAGGTATATTAACATACCTAGTTCCTCAGCCGAGGTGGCTGGAAATGCTGGAAATGGTGAACTCTGACTGAACCCATCTCTCTAGTAGGTTAGTTTGGCTTGCTAAATGTTAGTTCAGGGCTGCAAGAGAGTATAATCAAAATTAGAAGCAGGAGACCCCTTCAACGCTAAGTTCAGAAGCAGTATAATCTCACTTCTGCAGCATTTCATATGTCAAAACCAATAATAGTGAAAACCCAGATTTACTAGGAGGAAAAGAGTAATATACAATTATAGGCATGGCAAGAATTATCAGCAGCCTTTTTTGGATC
>NW_012098233.1:295557-305376 GCF_000951045.1 Mandrillus leucophaeus
TATAAATGCCTTTGCTACTTTCTATTCTCATAGTTTATAGATATTTTTATTCTATTTGTATTCCAAATCTATTGCCAAGACATTTTCTTGAATATTGTTGCCAGACAATATTATTTTTCAAAATCTTAGAGGTTAAAACAGGAATAAAAATGTGAATGTTTTTTCAAGAAAACTAATCAACATGAGAGAAAATTGCACCTCTCAAGGGGAACTGCTAGGACATTGGTAGAAGAAAGAGATGAGCAGAGGGCATATGGAAACAGGAAAGAAGACAATCTTAGCAGTCTTTATAACTGAGAAATATTGAAGGAAGGGAGTGCTGCTCTATGATTCGTTTTCTTAAGTGTATCTATTTTCTTGCTTCGAGGAGAACCATTTAGTTGCTTAGTAGTTTGGCCACTGCAGAACTTGGGGTCTTCCTGCTGGAGACAGGTAACCTTGACTAAAACTATCTGGAGATGTACCATAAAATACAGAAGCTCAGTTGGGAAGTGGGGGTCTATAAACAGCCAATGAATAACTATCACCCATCACAAAGGAATTACAGGTGAGAAATTCCCAGCATCTTAGTGTGTGGGTGTGTAACCAACAAAATTCTGTGTCATTTATCTAAGAAGCATAACAACTTGTCACTTTTGTTTTGGGTTTATAACATTTAAAAAAATTCTCATAATTCTGTGGATTTCTTAGGCTCAGCTAAGTTGTCCTGCTGTTCACTGTAATGTCAGCCAGGATCATCCAAGCACTCGAGCAATTGCAGTGAACTGGGGGGAGATTGGCTAGTCCTGATACATAAAAGGCAGGTATATTAACATACCTAGTTCCTCAGCCGAGGTGGCTGGAAATGCTGGAAATGGTGAACTCTGACTGAACCCATCTCTCTAGTAGGTTAGTTTGGCTTGCTAAATGTTAGTTCAGGGCTGCAAGAGAGTATAATCAAAATTAGAAGCAGGAGACCCCTTCAACGCTAAGTTCAGAAGCAGTATAATCTCACTTCTGCAGCATTTCATATGTCAAAACCAATAATAGTGAAAACCCAGATTTACTAGGAGGAAAAGAGTAATATACAATTATAGGCATGGCAAGAATTATCAGCAGCCTTTTTTGGATCAAATTTAACACAGCCTATGCAAAGTACACTTACCTCCTCATAATTCTCCCAAACTTCATTCAGTTGTGTCATCAGTCTCAAAGTACAGTGTCTCATGATTGAATAAGATCTAGATGTAGATGAGATGTGGAGGTACATCTCCTCTTAATCTGGAAATCTGTGAACAAAAATGACAAGTTATCTGTCATCCACAATAGACAATCTCATTCAAAAAGGGAGGAAATGGAAGGCACAGAAATCACAGTCCATATAAGCTATGAAATTCAGCCTGGTACTTTTTGCTAGTTCTCTGTGGTAGCTGGAGATTTTTTTTGTCACAACCAAATTATGCTTTCTTAGAGTTGTTTGATAATTTGCTATTCTTTACAGTTATTGGTTCAAGCTCTGGGTTCTATATATGCCCTGTGAGACAAACTTCTTCCATAAAAAAGTTCTGTGTTTATAGATCCGTAGCTTTCAGAGCTTTCCTCCTATTCACAAAAGTTGAGACTTTTAATGACCTTTTTTTCATTTTGACCTATATTTGTGCCTTTTAATCAACCAATGATACATTTGTTAATAAAGTGTTCTTAAAACCTTTGTGGATTTCCTATGAATCTTATTGGAGTTCATTTGATTCACTCAAAGCTATATCCATAATTTTCTAAGACAAACATTTATCTAATTTTGGCAATTCTACTTTCTGAAACCATGTCCTTAGGAAGCGTTTTGTTTAGTTGAGGGGTTATATAAAACATATCCTAAATGTTTATGAGATTTTCAGAAAGTCTTTTTACAGGTATAGCCTTGATTTTTTCTTGATTCACTCTGAGGGTCATGCAATTGGCTGAATTATTGACTTGATTTTTTCCTTGAGGTCCTCTCTTATCTTGAAAATCTTTTTGCTGAAGCCATCTTTGTTTCTTGGGCCATCTATATTTCCTCTGAATTCTGTTTTTTTTTTTTTTTTTTTTTTTTTTGTTGAGACGGAGTTTCGCTCTGTCACCCAGGCTGGAGTGCAGTGGCCAGATCTCAGCTCACTACAAGCTCCGCCTCCCGGGTTCACGCCATTCTCCTGCCTCAGCCTCCCAAGTAGCTGGGACCACAGGCGCCCGCCACCTTGCCCGGCTAGTTTTTTTGTACTTTTTAGTAGAGACGGGGTTTCACCATATTAACCAGGATGGTCTCGATCTCCTGACCTCGTGATCCGCCCGTCTCGGCCTCCCAAAGTGCTGGGATTACAGGCTTGAGCCACCGCGCCCAGCCTCCTCTGAATTCTGTTTGAAATAAAATAGTGTTTTAGTTAGTTTATGTCTCTCTTAAAATACATTGTTAAACAGAAAACAATGAAATCAAATGCCAGTATCAATATTCTGATGAAAATCTCATTAACCAATTTTGATACTCTGAAATACATATTTGTTCTTCATCTCCATTTCTTGGCACACAGCTTCTAAAACCCTTGAAATCTCTTAAGTGATAAATTCCTTTATGTATGCTGAGATAACTGGTTATGGGGACTAGGGTTCTTGATAGCCTCATGATAGGGGAGAGTCAGCCAGGGAAGACATCCATGTGATTAGAGGAATGGAACTTTTACTCCCATTCCTCTACCTCTGGAGAGGAAAGAAGGGTTGAAAGTTTAGTTGACTGCCAGTGGACAATAACATAATCAATTATGCCTTCTTCATTAAGCCTCCTTCATTTAGCCTCCATAAAAATTCAAAAGGACTGAGTTTGGGAAGCAGTGGAGCTTTCAGATAACTTCATTTAACTTGGGTGCCTAGAGAGTAGCATCCCAGATAGGAAGTGGAAGCTACATGCCTCTTAATGCATACCTTGCCTTGTGCATTTCTTCCATCTGGCTGTTTATCCGTATTATTTATAATATCCTTTATAATAAGTGAGTAAATTAAAGTTTTCCTGAGTTCTGTTGAACCACTCTTGCAAGTTAATCAAAGCTGAGGAAGGGGCCATAGGAACCCCAACCAGAAGCATGGGTCATAGTTTTAGGCTTGTGGTCGGCATCTACAGGTGTGGGGTAGTCTTGTGGGACTGAGCCCTCAAGACTGGCCTCTTGGTTCATAGTTCAAAAATAATAATAAATAATAATAACTGCATCTGATCATGTCTACCTCATTCAAGAGGGTTAAACTCATCACTGACAGTGTCCAATAGTAGCTAAATATAAGACTAAAAATCAACAAAAACTTAAAATTTGTTATGCCTCCCTATTAACTATTTTCAATTTCATTTCTCTCACCGCTATGGCAATCTCCCACTTGAAGCAAAACCAATTTTTTAGTGATTCTGGTTACATTTTTTACGTTTTTAAACTTTTAGTGTATTCAACTTCTCTGGAAGCTCTTTCAGACAGATTTAATATTCTCTTTGTCCATACTGCCCAAAATATTTGTTTTTTAAAAAAGACTGAAGCATAACCAATATTTGTTAAATGACACAAAAAAGAATTAAAGAGTCCATGTAGAGAAATCAATATTTATATAACAAATATTAGAATCATGAGCTGGGCACAGTGACTTGCGCCAGTAATCCCAGCATTATAGGAGGCCGAGGTAGGGGAATCACTTGAGGCCAGGAGTTTGAGACGAGCCTGGCCAACATGGTGGAACCCATGAAGCAGAGGTTGTAGTGAGCCAAGATCACCCCATTGCACTCCAGCCTGGGCAATGGAACAAAACTCTGTCTTTAAAAAAAAAAAAAAAAAAAAAATCATGAAATTATTAATCTTCCACATATAATTAAACTATGATGACAATAAAACACAAAGAAAATTGTACATTGGCCAATTTAGTACAACAAACAGATATTCTACTCTCTAACATAGTTTTTGTTTTGTTTTGTTTTTGAGATTGAGCTTCACTCTTGTTGCCCAGGATGGAGTGCAATGGTGTAATCTCAGCTCACTGCAACATCCGCCTGTAGCAACGTCCGCCTTCCAGGTCCAAGTGATTCTCATGCCTCAGCCTCCCAAGAAGCTGGGATTACTGGCATGCACCACCATGCCCAGTTAATTTTTGTATTTTTAGTAGAGACAGGTTTCACCATGTTTGTCAGCCTGGTCTCAAACTCCTGACCTCAAGTGATCTGCCTGCCTTGGCCTCCCAAAATGCTGGGGTTACAGGCATCAGCCACTGTGCCCAGCTTCTAACGTGGCATTTTAAGAGTGATGCATAGCTTTATGATATAGATGTACCAATAGATCTATGTTATAGATCTAACATTAATAAGAAAAGTAGCAACAAGCTAAGCTGGGAATGAGAACACTTTTTATTTCCAAATAAAGAGACATGCATATGTATACAACTCCAAGTAGAACAGCAATAATGTGGTTTAAAGAAAACTATATTTATTTATTTATTTATTTATTTTATGTATTTATGTATTCATTTATTTATTTATTTTTTGAGTCGGAATCTAACTCTGTCGCCCAGGCTGGAGTGTAGTGGCACAATCTCGGCTCACTGCAACCACCGCCTCCTGGATTCAAGCGATTCTCCTCCCTCAGCCTTCTGAATAGCTGAGATTACAGGCACCTGCCACCACACCTGGCTAATTTTTGTATTTTTAGTAGAGATGGGGTTTCACTATGTTGGCTAGTCTGGTCTTGAATTCCTGACCTCAAGTGATCCACCTGCCTCAGCCTCCCAAAGTGCTGGGATTACAGGTGTGAGCCATCCTGCCCAGCCAGAAAACTGTTATTTTTTTACACCTATTAGATAGCATGGTAAACCAAGTCATATCTTGGTTCTCTTATAAAATATTCTGTAGAACATGTATCATTCAAATAAATTGAAACCTGTGTATCCTGCTTTTAAATAGTGATCCTTATGAACTAAAATCTTAAGTTATTTCAATTTTCAAAGCATGGAGAGCATCTGTAGTGCGAAGAAAAACCTCCAATTTTGTCAAAATGTTTAACTTCTAGTGATCATTATGCAATTACCAAAAGTTCAAAAAACCTCATATTTAAAAACTACTTTTGACATTTCAAATTTAATAGCTCAAGACAAAAAATCGTAGGAAAATTAGATGATAGCAAATAAGACAGAATAAACAGATCTAATGGCCTGTCTCTCTAGAGAAAGATTAAAAAAAAAAAAAAAAAAAAAAAAACAGAACTGTTGGAATCAACTTTGTTAAAACTGAAAAATAAATGTTTACAGAAACAAGAGAATGCTGAATCAAGAGAAAGGGAACATACAAATTATAAGAAGGCTGTATAGCATTATTATTTGCATTTGCTTCATCTGGCACAGCCTGTATTCCCAATGTGCCTGGCAGAGCGAGCAGAGCAGACCTCATTCTCAAAGAATGCTATCCTGTATGGGAGCTACTTGAAGGATTAATGAGAAGTGTTTGTCTTTATTTTATCTAACTCAGAACTCACACTGGACAGAAAAACAGCAGGCTTTCCTCAAGAATATTATAAGGTAAACATATAAACAAACAACAAAAATGAACAATAAAAAACTGCAGCTGCCTAGGGCAAAAGATTAAGACTGAAGAAAATATAGAGTGCCCAGGGTCTGGAAGGAAAAGCTAAGGAAAGTGTTTCTTTGAATAATTATAACAATCTTAAGCAGCTCTATATTGTGGGGAAATTTAGAAAACAACAGCACATAATTAGGGCAAAATATTTACTCAGAAAAAGACCAGAGAAGACCCAAATCATTTATCCCTGGCTGACATCTAGTCTTAGCGTTTGAAGGAAGGAAAGGCTAAGGTAGAGTTTTAAATGGACTGGCTAAGCAATAAAAGAGTATCCCAGCACAGAAGCAATTTGCAAAGACTGGGATGACAATCTCTCCAGCTCCCTTTCCTTCTCCCTTTCTTTATTTCTCTCTGTCTCCTCTTGGTTTATCAGAAAGTCTTTGACAAAACACTAGCTGAACACAAACTAAAGAAAGAGAGATTTCAGAGGCAAAACATAAAGAAGTTATAGACCTTTAAAATAGTTTAGAAAAGACACTAAACAAATATCCCTGTCCAAATTCCAATGGCCTCTTTTGCAGAAATGGAAAAGTTGGTACTCAGATTTCATACAGGGCTGTGAGGGGTTTTAAATAGCTGAAACAATATGGAAAAAAACAGTGCTGGAGGACTCAAAATCTTCCCAAGTTCAAAACTTACTAATTGAAAAAGTGTGATACTAGACATATTGATCAATGGAATAAAATTGATCATCCAGAAACTGATCCATATATTTTATAAACAATTAATTTTGACAAGGATGCCAAGATCCTTCACTAGGGAAAAAGTACTGTGTTCAAAAAATGATGCTGGAATGATTTCATATCCATGTGCAAAAGAATGAAATTGGATTCTTACCTCACATCATATGCTAACATTAACTTAAAATGGATCAAGTAAATATAACAGCTAAAATAACAAAAATTCTTAGAAGAAAACATAAGGGTAGTCTTCAGGATCTTGAATTTCCCAAGGCATTCTTAGGTGTGACACCAAAACCACGAGCAGCAAAACAAAAAAATAAATAAATAAATAAGACTTTGTCAAAAGAAAAAATTTTGTTTACCAAAAGATACGTTATCAAGAAAGTGAAAAGATAACCTACAAAATGAACAAAAATATCCGCAAATCATATATCTGATTATCATCTAATAGAGAATATATAAAGAGTTCTCATATTCAACAACAAAGATGAACAACCCAGTTTTCAGCCATTTTAAATGGGCAACCCATTTTAAAACAACCAATTTTAAAATGGGCAAATGACTCGAGTATATGTTTCTCTTAAGAATAGGTACAAATGGCCAATAAGAACATACAAATATGTCCAACATTATTAGCGTTCAGGGAAATACAAATCAAAACTCTGATGAGGTGCCACTTCACCACCACTAGAATGGTGATAATTCTTATTTTTATTTTATTTTGAGACAGGATCTTGCTGTGTCAATCACACTGCATGGCACAATCATGACTCACTGCAGCTTCAACCTCCTGGGCTCAAGTGATTCTCCCACCTCAGCCTCCCAAGCAGCTGGGACTACAGGTGTGCCACCACACCTGGCCTTTTTTTTTTTTTTTTTTTTTTTTCAGTAGAGATAAGGTCTTGCTATGTTGCTCAGACTGTCTCTATCTCCTGAACTCAAGCAATTCTTCCTCTTCAGCTTCCCAAAGTGTGTGCCTGTCCAGATTTTTTAAAATGGAAACAACTAATACTGGCAGCAGTGTGAAGAAATGGGGAGCTTCTTTCTTAACTGGTGAGGATGTAAAATTTTTTAGCTGCTGTGGAAAATTGTTTGCTAGTTTCTAAAATAGTTGAACATAGAATTCACATATTAGCCAATAATTTCACCCTCAAGGATATGCACAAAAGAATTGAAAGTGGTACTAACAAAAACATGTATACATATGTTCATAGCAGCAATATTCACAATAGCCAAAAGGTGAAAATAACCCAAATATCTATCAACAGAGGAATGGATAAACAAATTGTGACACATACAAAAAATAGAACATTATTCAACCATAACATGAAATGAAATCCCAATATATTATAGCATGAATGAATCTAGAATATATCATGCTAAGTTGAAAGAATCCGAAGACAAAAGATTGCATGTTATATGATTCATTTACATGAAATATCTATAATAGGTAGGTCCGTGGAGACAAAAAGCAAGTGTGTTGCCAAGGGCTGGAGAGAGAAAGGAATAAGAAGTAACTGCTTAATGAGTATGGGATGTTCTTCTGGGGCAAGGAAAATATTTTATTGCTAGGTAGACATGGTGGTTGCACAATGTTGTGATTGTACTAAATGCCACTGAATTGCTCTTTTCAAAATAATTGATTTAATGTTATACGAACCTTACTTCAATTTTTTTAAAAGCCTCTTACTATTGGGTACAATTTTCTTCTCACTTTGTAAAAATGCCTCATATTTTTCTAGGAAAACAATATGGCACAAAGACTAACATGTACTTATTTAACAGAAAGTACTTAAAAAAAAAAAAAAAAAAACAGAAAGTGTTGCCAGAGATTTGGAGGAAAAAAAAAATAGAGAAATTGCATGGTACCAGAGGTTTTCTGTTGAAAGACAGAACAGATGTTTCTAACATGTCTCAGGTTATGATTTTGGTAGATGAACTGCCTCAATAATAAAACAGCAAGGATGAATTTTGTGGGTGTGGTCAATAAAAGCAAGATGTACTGGAAACAATTTAAAATAATCTTTAATAAAATAATGTTTATTGACAAAACAGTTTAACTGTTTTAGTGTGCCTGTTATGAAATCAACAAAGAAAAAGAAAGATTCTGAAGTTACATTCAGAAATATTATTATGTGAAGTATTTGTTTACCAAATGATTCACAAAGAAACCATTGCAGTTAAGCAGTAGTAAATAAAAGGCACAAAGATATCACCAATGAGAATAATGTTACCATTTAAATGTTTAAATATAATCAACCATCTCTTCTTCTCCTTTGATTGCAATGTATGCAAAACAAACATTTTGAGTCATCCAAATATGGAGGGATAATAAAACAATAGGCCACCTATTTTTATGAAGTTTTATTTGAACATACAAAAAATACACCTGATGTGATATTTCATAAGATGGAAAGTAGCAAAGTATTTAAGAGATTGATGAACACAATTAAAATTATACTTTTCTGTTATTACCCCCCCAAATCATCTCAAATTTACCGAACTTTTTTGATGATAAGTAGTTGTCAGTACTGTTTAACCTAATAAAATTTTTAACCAGTTTTTACATACTGAAATATCCCTTCAAGGTAAAAAGGACTTTTTAATAATGGCTAAGAAAGCAATAGCTTTTTAATAGAAAGGAAGTTATCCTATGGAGAGAGCATTTAGAAAACAGGATTTTGGAAATGTATCTACTATTATGCAATCATTTTTTTTTCTTTTTTTTTTTTTTTTTTTTTGAGGGTCTCACTCTGTCACCCAAACTGGAGTGCAATGGCATGATCTGGGCTCACTGCAAGCTCAGCCTCCCCGGGTTCACGCCATTCTCCTGCTTCAGACTCCCGAATAACTGGGACTACAGGTGCCCGCCACCATGCCCGGCTTATTTTTTGTACTTTTAGTAGAGACGGGATTTCACCGTGTTAGCCAGGATGGTTTCGATCTCCTGACCTCGTGATCCGCCTGCCTCAGCCTCCCAAAGTGCTGGGATTACAGGCATGAGCCGCGGTGCCCTGCCTATTATGCAATCTTAATGGCCAAACTACATGTTACTTAAAGAATTCTCATACTGCTATTCCCCAAAATATGGAAAGTGATTTTTTAGCTATCTAAAATCTTCCAAAGAAATGTTTTAGTGGATTGGAAATCATTTTTTAAAAAAATATAGATTCAAAACTTTCTAAAATTTTCAAGATCATTTACAACTTGAGAAAACAATTAGGTCATGAAAGACCAAGAAATGACAATTATGATTGATTATGGAGAGTAGATCTTGTCCTCTTACAACCATTGAAATCAAGATAAATTAAATGTGGAGCTGTATCTTTGATGTTTTGTATATCAACATGTAAAGTCAAGATATTCAGAAATAATGAACCAGTTTCTATCACATTTTTCTCACTAACAATATTGTCCATTATTTATATTTTAGAGAACAAATGTCAATACAATAAGAAATAAATTTACCATTAAGAGATAATCATGTTTAATTTTGTTGTTTAGTCTGTTTATTTTTCCAGATTTATTTTT
>NW_012098233.1:305426-313739 GCF_000951045.1 Mandrillus leucophaeus
TTTAATATATTTATTATAGAATATATGAATATATAGCATTAAGATTTTTGTATTAATATTTATATGTATGTGTATACATACACACATTACTGTTTTTCTTTTTTTGTATATATGCTACTATGACTCAGTAAATGTCAATTCCAAGTTGGTACCTTAGTTTAAAAGAGTATTCCATCACTCTCTTAGGCCAGAAAGTTTTAGTGATGCAATATGTAGCAGAACTGGTGGATTCCACTGTCATGTGTTTATTGCTAAACCTCATTTGTTGCTGTAAAGTGTATTTCTGTGTCTGATGTAATGTTATGCATACTGTGTTGGTAAATTAAATACTCTGTAATCTAGCTGAGTCCATGTAGACAGGAAAGAAGAACTTATACCTATGGATTTCATTTAATACAGTCAAGATTAATTGCTGCCACTCTGATGGTTTGTTATCAACTTATCACCAAGTGGCTGGTTGGTTTCTCTGGAAGATGATTTTACACTAGAGACTCAGTGTTGGTCATGCTTTTGATTGAATACCATCAGGGGAAGTAATTTATCTGCTTTTTTTTTTTTTTTTTTTTTTGGTGGGAGCCCACTGTTGGGCCCATGCATAGCCTCAATTTCTGTCATCATGGTACTTCTATTATTATGCTCATTGTTCTAGCACTGGGGTAGCCAATTATAGATTCTGGCTTTTGTCAAATGGCCAAGTCATTTTGTCTAATTAGGTTAGTGTCTCTCTCACTGTGAATGCTCTCTTGAACATATTAACATGTAATACAAAGATCTTCAAACTGTGTTCCTATACAAATGGCTTCAGATTTTTCAACTAGAGCTTTCTATGTAAGTCACACATTTTTTTTTTTTTTTTTTTTTTTTGCCACTACTGATATTCTAATACCGTAAGGGCTTCTGGTTACTATAGCTCAAACATCACAGCTGCTTACTCCACAGCCTAGATGTACTGAAGAGCCCTATCCTGCTATGAGCACTATCCAAAGCTAGCAGCCTTTTTTATCACCCAGTAAATAGACCAGGACAGCATTCATAAGTGTGGAATATACTACCTCTAAAATTTGAAGACACCTATCGAGTGTTATCTTTCTTTCTTAGCGGTGACGTTAGCGGTGACGTTTCTTTTACTTTGGAGGAAATGTCCAGGTATGAAACAGGCAAATGGACCCCTAAAATCTTTACTGATACAGTAGGCCCTGAATCTCCATATATTGTTATTCCCAACTTTCTGTAGCACATATGACTTGTCAAGATCTCCAACATAGTTAACACTATGGTTATTAAGTTTAATATGGTGTTATCAATATAGTGGACAAATGCAATATTCTGAAGAATGGTCAGATTTTACAGGATCACCTGGCTGACTGTATTAGGCAAGTTCATAAAGCCCTAGGGCTAAAGGGCTAGACTGTAAATATATATTACTTTCTGTCCCAAATGAATTTGAAATATTCCTAATCCTCTTCCTGATAGGGATGGGAAAAAAATGAATTCACAAAATCAATGACTGTATACCATGTATCTGAGTTTCACACTCATCTACTGTAACAAAAATGCCTATCTGAAACAGCAGTTGTAGCCTGAGTTTGTATCCTTCTCCAAGATCTAACTGCATGCTTTGTCACATCTACAACCACCTCAGCCCCACCATGAAGATGAAATATTGCTTTTGTTTTATAACTTTGACTCTGAGGGCATTCGTTTCCTAGTCTTGAGCTTCACTTTTCCTACTATAATAGCTCTTGTACCACAGAATAAGGAACCTATATGGAAGTTGTGCCAAGGATCAGGTATATCCATTACAATTGTGTGTTCAAGAATGGAGTAACTGGCTACCAGAGTGCTTTCAGGGAGATTCAGACCTGGGCCACGTATCCATATACCATCTAGCTCCTATATACTCCCACTCTTAAAGGGGGGCAGGAGGAATCCATGACTTTGGTTTCCAAAGTATAAATATTTTAAATACTTTTGATATTTTATTTTCTCCATATGGTATTGCATGGTTCTCCTCCTGGGGACCTGGTCTATTCTTCAATTAATGAGATTTTAAGTCTGTGGATTGGTTTGATTCTGTAAGCCAGCCAAGGAATTATTGAGAGGGCTATTGTTAGTCTCGAGGTCATCATTCATCCATCTTTGATTTTTGTTGTTGTTATAGACTGGGTAATAAACTTGTTGGATATCCTTCTGTCTTGACTCTAGGGATGCTATATTTTGTTAATCATCTCCATAGTTTTCTGCAGGCCAGACCTCTACTAGAAACTCCAACTATGCCACTTGTCACAAAATTGTACTCACCTTGCTTTTCATAGCTAGATACAACTACCTCCCCTCTATTATCTTGACATCTTACCAAACTGGTTGGTATTAAGGAGCTCAGCTCAAGAGCTTTCTGTAATAGCATCTTTTACTATCAGTACGGGACTATAGAAGACTGCCATCATTCAGTACCATTCAGAACACAGGCATGGGCAAATACTGCATGATAAAGACACCAAAAGCAATTGCAA
Source organism: Mandrillus leucophaeus (assembly GCF_000951045.1). Classification (NCBI taxonomy): domain Eukaryota; kingdom Metazoa; phylum Chordata; class Mammalia; order Primates; family Cercopithecidae; genus Mandrillus; species Mandrillus leucophaeus. Next base: position 307,940 of record NW_012098233.1, read on the forward strand.
CAAAAGCAAAAATTGGCAAATGGGATCTAATTAAACTAAAGAGCTTCTGAACAGTAAAATAAACCATGAACAGAGTAAACAGAAAACCTGCAGAATGGAAGAAAGTTTTTACAAACTATGCATCTGACAGAAGTCTAAAATAGAGTATTTACAAGGTACTTAAGATGAAGTTACGATAAAACAACCAAACAACACCATTAAAAAGTGGGCAAAGGACATGAACAAATACTCCCAAAAGAAGACATACATGTAGTCAACAACCATTAAAAAAAGTTAAAATCACTGATTAGAGAAATGCAAATAAAAATCACAATGAGGTACCATTTCACACCAGTCAGAATGACTGTTATTAAAAAGTCAAAAAAATCACAGAAGGCTGGCAAGGTTGTGGAGAAAAAGGAATGCTTATACACTGTCGATGAGAGGGTAAATTTGTTCAACGATTGTAGAAGACAGTGTGGCAATTCCTCAAAGACCAAAAGGCAGAAATACTATTTGACTCAGCAATCTCATTACTAGGTATATATCCCCAAATAGTATAAATCATTGTATTATAAAGACACGTGCACACGTGTGTTCATTGCATTGCAGCATTAGTCACAATAGCAAAGACATGGAAAAAACCTAAGTGCCCATCAATGATAGATTAGATAAAGAAAATATGGCACATATACACCAGAGAATATTATGCAACTGTAAAAAGGAATGAGATTATGTCCTTTGAGAGGAGCTGGACATGGATGGAGCTGGAGGCCATTATCCTTAGCAAACTAACACAGGAACAGAAAACTGAATACCACATGTTCTCACTTATAAGTGGAAGCTAAATGATGAGAACACCTGCACACAGAGAGGGGCACAAAAATTCAAAGAAGTGGTGTTGATATGGGTCCTGGAAGCATGAAGAATGTAGTATTTTCCATATTAAGAAACTATGTTTTACACTGGGGCCTATTGAAGGGTGGAGGGTGGAAGGAGGAAGGGGATCAGGAAAAATAACTAATGGGTACTAAGCGAAATACCTGGCTGATGAAACAATCTGTACAACAACGCCCCATGACACAAATTTACCTATGGAGCAAATCTACACATGTACCCTTCAACTTAAAAGTTAAAAAAAAAATAAATTTTTTAAAGGGAAGACTGCTGTCGTTGAACTTTTCAGCAATACCGATGCCCTTTTTAGCAGTGTATTTCTTACTGCTTTGGTAAGTGGAATGTCCCTTGTGTCTTTACATAGAACTTGATTATCTGGTGTGTATTCCAGTCTCAGGCAGTATATTTATTTCAGTATTCCATTTCTCTGAGTCTTTTGGTACATTCTTCTACCGTCTTCACAAAAACTAGATGATCTACCATTTCTATTTCACTTAATGTGGATGATATTTTTTCATGCTTCCAGGATCCACCCGGCACCATTTCTTCGAGTTTTTGCCAGGATTCATGGGAATCTGAGGATTCACAATTATCTGGTACATTGAGTCAGACATACTCATCCCATGTCTCATCACTTCTCATTTTCTCAATCAGGGCCCTATCTGGCATAAGAAACTTTCCCAGATTGAGTGTTCAACCTCCTCTGGAACTCTGCTGCCCTTGCAATTGTGGGTTTGATGCTCAGTTTTTTCTGCCATAAACTTGAAAGAGATAGCAGTATTTTATTTATTACTAAGGAGACCTTCTGACTTTTGTGCCTAATTGGTTAATGCATGATTAATCATTTCATACTGAGACTTAATTTTTTCCTAATACATCAATTATATCAATAACCATCCAATTTCACAGTTCTTACATCTCCTGAATTTCTGATATACCTGAGATATTGCACCTGCCTGTGTATTTGCTTCCATCAGTTTCCAATTTCAGTTTATCACAAGTGAAAGTTTTAACAATTATTAATACAACATATCTCTCATGCCAGAGATTGATCATGCCTTCCATACCACCAGTAATAAGGTCTTCATTTTCAGATGACTATCTGATGATTCAACTCCAAAATCCCATTTTAGTTTCCACTTCCTTGAACTACTTCTGATTTCAGCCTTCTTAAAGTTCCTAGGCAACAGATTGAAACAGATTTGCTTGTACCGTGTTTATTGGAGACTACCTTCAGGATAGACACTTGTGGGAGAATGAAGGCCATGAGATTGGGCTGACAGAGTTGTTAAACTACTCTGCAACTACAGTAGAGAACCCAGATGATTCTCCAGGGAGCTCTGGAGCTGACTCAGACTTTATGAACTGCCCAGAATTGACATAGTATGACATTTGCACCCCTTCTATATGAATGTCATTGGATGCAGGTTGCCCATGGGAAGAAGAAATTCTTTTCTGGGTGTCAGAGAAGTCATGCCAGTAAAGACCCTCAGATATTGGCAGAAATCTTGCAAAAGGCATGCCATAAGGCCTCATTCTGGACCGGGGATCTTAAAAATCCCTATTGATATATGAATTGTGTGTATATTACTTTTGGTGTGTGATTTCTCAGGTGTAATTGAAGAGGATATATAATATTATTATTTTACTTTAAATATTATTGTTTTAGCAACTTCAAAGGAAAAAAATCTCAAAATAATATCTCAAATAATATCAGCATTCCTTGAAACATATTGACATTTGTTTTTTCACCTCTCATTAAAACAGTCTATTCTAGTTTCTCCAAGTGTATACATCATAATACTTTTTGGAGAACCATAAAAATATTTATTAACAAATTAGATACTAATTCAGATTTGAGGTATGCAAGATAATTTAATACTGAGAATGCTACAAGTTTCTAAATACTGTCTTCCAGAATATATTTTTCTTCAGATAAGATAATGAATGCTTCAATGAATTTCAAGGTGATAGGCAGAAAAAATCAGTGTTAAGGATTATAATAGACCCCAAAAAACTGCTTCCAATCTGTAGGTTCCAATAACTGGATTTTTCTGGTTTCCAACATACCTTGATAAAAATTGAATTCTTTTACAAAGTATCAATTGCTCCAAAATTTGAGATAATCCCATTCAATTATTCTCACATCATTTGAAACTAAATCCTTAATGGCATAATGAGAATAAATTGTATATAAAATACAATTTTTAGTTCCTTCTTTTTGGCATATTTTCATATATGTTTTCATTTTCGGTGGCATTTCAGAGATTTTCTTATCAAAAGCTTGTTAATAATTTTTTAATATTCAATGGGCTTGTTTTGATGCTTTATGTGCCCCACACATCGTAATGCGTTTTCCTAAGATTTCTATAAGGTAGATACTACAGCATCCTCACTTTCTAGATGGTGAATAACACAGAGAGATTGAGAAATTTGTCTGAGACCATGTAGCTAAAACTAAGAAAATATTCTTCCCTCGGTTGTGCAAAGGGCTGGCTAATTCTCAATTCTCACCTTAATGTCTCTGTTCAAATGTCACTTACTTCAAAAGACATGTCCTGATCATTCTATCTATAGTAGAGTCCTACAATCTACTTCATAGAAATTATCTTAATCTGTAATTATACTATTCACTTTTTCTTGACTTGTCTATTTTCTATCTTGTCAGATTGCAAGATTCACGAAAAGAAGAAACTTCCCCTGTCTTTTGCTATGTCATGACTGCCCATCATATAATAAGAGGTTCACTGAATATTTTATAAATGAATGAATAAAGATTCCATGTAGTCCCATTTGGAATAAGTACCTAATACACTTAGTCAATTAAAACAAATATGTCTTTATTTGAAAAAAATCTATAGGTTTTTGGGGAACATGTGGTATCTGATTAAATGAGTAAGTTCTTTAGTGGTGATTTGTGAGATTTTGGTGCACCTATCACTTGAGCAGTATACACTTCACCCTATTTGTAGTATTTTACCCCTCACACCCTTCCTATCCTTTTCTCCTGAGTCCCCAAAGTCCATTATGTCATTCTTATGCCTTTTCCTCTTCATAGCTTAGCTCTCACATATGAGTGAGAACATATGACGTTTGGTTTTCCATTCCAGATTTACTTCACTTAGAATAATAATCTCCAATCTCATCCAGGTCACTGTGAATGCCATTAATTAATTCCTTTTTATGGCTGAGTAGTATTCCATCATATATCACAGTTTGTTCATCCATTTATTGATTGATGGACATTTGGTTTGGTTCCATATTTTTGCAATTGTGAATTGTGCTGCTGTAAACATGCATGGGCATCTTTTTCATATGATGACTTATTTTCCTCTGGGTAGATACCCAGTAGTGGAATTGCTGGATCAAAGTTAGTTCTACTTTTATTTATTTAAGGCATATACATACTGTTTTCTATAGCGGCTGTATTAGTTTACATTCCCACTAGTAGTGTAGAAGTGTCCCCTGTTCACTGCATCCATGCCAACATCTACGTGTTTTTATTTTATTTTATTATTATTATTATGGCTGTTCTTGCAGAAGTAAGGTGACATCACATGATGGTTTTGGTTTGAATTTCCCTGATCATTAGTGATGTTAAGCATTTTTTCATAAGTTTGTTGGCCATTTGTATCTTCTTTTGAGAGCTGTCTATTCATGTTCATAGCCCACTTTTTGATGGAATTGGTTGTTTCCTTCTTACTGATTTGTTTGAGTTCGTTGTAGATTCTGGAAATTATTTCTTTATCAAGTGTATAGATTGTGAAGATTTTCTCCCACTCTGTGGGCTGTCTGTTTACTCTGCTGACTGTTCCTTTTGCTGTGGAAAAGCTCTTTAGTTTAATTAAGTCCCACCTATTTATCTTTGTTTTTATTGCATTTACTTTTGGGTTCTTGGTCATGAAATCCTTGCCTAAGCCAATGTCTAGAAGGGCTTTTCAAAAGCTATCATCTAGCATTTTATCTATTTCAGGTCTTAGATTTAAGTCCTTAATACATCTTGAGTTGGTTTTTGTATAAGGTGAGAGATGAGAATCCAGTTTCATTCTCCTACATGTGGCTAGCCACTTATCCCAGCCAGCACCTAAAACAAATGTGTCTTGTATATTTGCTCCTTTATTCTTCCAGATAAATTTTGGTATCATTTTGCTCAAGTTTGCTTGAAATTATGGTAAATAGAATTAATTTAGTTTGATTTTTTTTTTTCAAAATTTAGTTTTTAAAATCCAAGAACATGATATGTTTTTAAAGGTTTTTTTTTTTTTCTAATTTTTAGATGTTTTTCTGTTTTGTTCATAGAGGCTTTTATCACTCATCACCCCTTGCCCTTTATTGCCATCATTGACTAGTGGTAAGAGAAGCAGTAGTCACAATCATGGTGGTAGTATTAAAAGAAGAAGTAAGAGTAAAGATGGAGTAGGAATAAAAGTCATAAGAGCTGGAATTAGCATGGAAGCAGTAGAAGTTATTGCCATGTAGTGGAATTTCCTCTTCCAATTTTTTTTGAGGTTTGTTTTATTTTATTTATTATACTGTAAGTTCTAGGGTACATGTGCACATCGCGCAAGTTTGTTACATAGGTATACATGTGCCATGTTTGTTTGCTGCACCCATTAACTCGTCATTTACATTAGGTTTTTCTCCTAATGCTATCCCTTCCCCCATTCCCACCCCATGACAGGCCTGGAGGTATAATGTTCCCCGTCCTGTGTCCAAGTGTTCTCATTGTTCAGTTTCCACCTATTAGTGAGAACATGCGGTGTTTGGTTTTCTGTCCTTGTGATAGTTTGCTAAGAATGATGGTTACTAGCTGCAACCATGTCCCTGCAAAGGACATGTACTCATGTCCTTCTTTTTTTTTTTTTTTTCTGTGGCTGCATAGTATTCCATGGTGTATATGTGCCACATTTTCTTAATCCAGTCT
>NW_012098233.1:314933-342307 GCF_000951045.1 Mandrillus leucophaeus
TTGAGCAGTGGTTTGTAGTTCTCCTTGAAGAGGTTCTTCACATCCCTTGTAAGTTGGATTCCTAGTTATTTTATTCTCTTTGTAACAATTGTGAATGGGAGTTCACTCATTATTTGACTCTCTGTTTGTCTGTTATTGGTGTATAGTAATGCTTGTGATTTTTGCACATTGATTTTGTATCCTGAAAATTTGCTGAAGTTGCTTATCAGCTTAAGGATATTTTGGGCTGAAAAGTTGGGGTTTTCTAAATATACAATCACGTCATCTGCAAACAGGGACAATTTGACTTCCTCTTTTCCTAATTGAATACCCTTTATTTCTTTCTCTTTCCTGATTGTCCTGATTAGTATTCAATAACAAAACAATAGTTATTAACATTCATCAATATAGAACTGTTTTATGAGTTTTAATGTGTTTACAACTGATATCTTGGGTTTTATGAAGGTATAACATTGTTTCATCCTTTCCAAATCTGTAATTCTTCTTTCTGTTTGTGCTGGTTCTGGCAAGTTTGCCTACAGATCCGTTCCTTTGACTGCTCTTCGTTTCATGTGGTAAATGACACCTGTAGGCATCATTTTTCAAGCTCCTGTATTAAACAGCTTTTGGCTGGTATAGCCAATGATAGGTATTAGTAGAGCTTGAGAGATAAACTATAGAGATACAGCAGTGTATCTTTTCTTCCCTCTCTGTTGGTGTTCCTGCCATTGGAGACAGTACCATGAATGGCTGCAAATCTCTGGGATGCCTATTGAGCTTCACAGATCTTCCGACTTTACAAATTAAAAGTTATACTGATTTTAATGTCAATATTGATATTGACAAATGAAGTTCTACCCATGCTAAGTTTACAAAAAAAAAAAGAAGGAAATACGTAAATAATTAGGAGTGCATTGGGTACCTTCAGACCTGTTTAGAAACAGCCAAAGTATAAAGAAAAAGCACAGCTTTAAGCGACTTTAAGTGGTTCCTGTCAAATCACTAATGAATTGATTAAATTTTTCTCAAAATAAAGTAATTCTATCATGCCATAAATGCCTCAGAAATTAATACATGATTTAGACATTAAAATTGAAGATTTCTATTCAAATTCTAAATATAAGTAACTAAACATCTTCTAAAAGTAGAGTAAAGAGTTTATTGATGAAACTTATGGCTTATTCTCATCTGGAAAGTAGAAAATCCACCAGCAAGGTTAGACAAAAAATACGGTGATAGCAAATGTAGACAATTTTGCAATGCAGGCAGTAAACAACACATGAGATACATCCTAGGAAAAAGATGCATCCAAATTGTATATCTCTCATGCAATAAGCATGTTTGAAAACTAAGTGTAGAAAACTAAAAAGCAAATGAAATGTTATATTAAAGAACTAAATGAAGATAAAATTTAAGCGAAAAAAAAAAAATTCCAGCTCCAAACTAACACAATGTAAGAAATAACCAAAATCAGAGCTGAACTGAAGGAGCTAGAGATATGAAAAACTATACAAAAGATCAATGAATCCAGAAGTTTGTTTTTTGGAAAAATTAATAAGTGATAGACCACTAGCTAGACTAATAAAGAAGAAAAGCGAGAAGATCCAAAATAAACACAATTAAAAATGACAAAGGGGACATTACCATTGACCCCAAAGAGATATAAATAAATACTAGAGACTACTATGAAAACCTGTATGCACACAAACTAGAAAATCAAGGAGAAATGGATAAATTCCTGGACATATACATCCTCCCAAGACTGAACCAGGAAGAAACTGAATCCCCAAAAAGACCAATAATGAGCTCTAAAGTTGAATTAGTAATAAATGGACTACCAATCAAAAAAAAAAAAAAGCCGAGGAGCAGATGGATACACACCCAAATTCTACCAGACGAACAAAGAAGAGCTGGTACCATTCCTACGGAAGCTATTCAAAAAAATTGAAAAGGAGGGACTCCTCCACAATTCATTTTATCTATAAGGCCAGCATCATCCTGAAAGCAAAACCTGGCAGAGACACAGCAACAACAACAAAAAGAAAACCTCAGGCCAATAACTTTGATGAATATAGATGCAAAAATCCTCAGCAAAACACTAGGAATGATGAAGTAGGATTTATCACTGGGATGCAAGTTTGGGTCAACATACACAAATCACTAAATGTGATTCATCACTTAAACAGAACTGAAGAGGAAACCCACATGATTTTCTCAGTAGATGCAGGAAAGACTTTCAATAAAATACAGCATTGCTTCATGTTAAAAACTCCCAATAAACCAGGCACTGAAGGAGCATACTTCAAAATAATAACAACCTTTTATGACAAACCCACAGCCAACATCTTGCTGAATGGGCAAAAGCTGAAAGCATTCCCCTTAAAAACTGGAGCAAGACAAGGATACCCTCTCCCATCACTTCTATTCAGTATAGTATTCAAAGTCCTGGCCAGAGCAATCAGGCAAAAGAAAGACAAATAAAAGGCATCCAAATAGGAAGAGAGAAATTAAAACTATCACTGCTTGCAGACAACATGAGTCTATATTTAGAAAACCTCATAGTCTCAGCCCAAAAGCAACTTGAGCAAAATTTTGGGATACAGAATCTGTGTACAAAAATGAGTAGCATTCCTATACACTAACAGCACCCAAGTCTAGTGCCAAATCAGGGATGCAATCTCATTCACAAATGCCACAAAATGAACAAAATACTTAGGAATACAGAAAACCAGGGAGGTGAAAGATCACTATAATGAAATTTGCAAAACACTGCTCAAACAAATCAGTGATGACACAAATGAGTGAAAGAAGATTTCATGCTCATGGATAGGAAGAATTAATATCCTTAAAATGTTCATACTGCCCAAAACAATCTACAGATTCAAAGCTCTTCCTATCAAACTACCAATGATGTTCTTCACAGAACTACCAAAAAAAAAAAAAAATATTCTGAAATTCATATAGAACCAAAAAAAAGAACCCAAATAGTCAAGGCAATCCTAAACAATGGTATCACAGCTGTAGGAATCACATTGCCTGACTTCAAACTGAACTATAAGGCAACAGTAAGCAAAACAGTATGGTACTGGTACAAAAACAGACACACAGACCAATGGAACAGAATGGAGAACCTAAAAATTAATCCACACACCTACAAGTATCTGATCTTTGACAAAACTGATAAAAATAAGCAACAGGGAAAGAAGTCCCTATTCTATAAATGATGCTGGGATAATTGGCTAGCTATATGCAGGAGATTGAAACTGGTCCCTTTCCTTAAAACTTATGCAAAAGTCAACTCAAGATGGATCAACGACTTAATTATAAAATAGAATCCTATAAAAATCTTGGAAGATAACTTAGGAAATACCACTTTGGACATAGGAACTGGCAAAGATTTCATGATGAAAATGCCGAAAGCAATTGCAACACAAGGAAAAATGGACAAATGTAACCTAATTAAACTAAAGAACTTCTGCACAGCAAAAGAAAGTATCAGCAGAGTAAAATAGGCAACTTGAAGAATGGGAGAAAATATTTGCAAATTATATATCTAACGAAGGTCTAATATCCAGAATCTACAAGGAACTTAAACAAACATACAAGTAAAAAACAACCCATTCAAAAGTAGACAAAGGGCATGAACAGACACTTTTCCAAAGAAGACATACGTGTGGTCAAGAAACATATGAAAAATGCTCAATATCACTAATCATTAGAGAAATGCAAATGAAAACCACAATTAGATGCCATCTTTCATGAGTCAGAATGACTATTATTTAAAAAGCCAAAAAATAACAGATCCTGGTAAGGTTGTGGGAAAAAAGGAACACTTATACACTGCTGGAAGGAGTGTAAATAAGGTCACTGCTTTACTCAATGGTAGACTTGATAAAGAAAATGTGGTACTTACACACCATGAAATACTATGCAGCCATACAAATCAATGAGATCATGTCCTTTACAGGAACATGGATGGAACTGGAGGCCATTATCCTTACCAAACTAACACAGGAAAAGAAGACCAAATACTGCATGTTCTCACTTATAAGTGAGAGCTAAATTATGAGAAAGCATGGAGAAACAGGTGAACAACAGACACTGGGGTCTACTTGAGAGAGAAAGTTGAGAAGAGGGTGAGGTTCAGAAAGAAAAGAAAGCAACTGTCAGGTACGATGCATAGTACCCAGGTGATAAAATAATCTGTACACCAAACTCCTGAGTCATGAGTTTACCTACATAACAAACCTGCAATATAACCCTGAACCTAAAATTAGTCAAAATGTTTTTTAAAAATCATCTATTTCCTATTGGGACTGTATATACCAAATAAATATGTTAAATTTGAATTGCTGGTTATTAATATTTCCTCACAAATTTGGCAATACTTTTGGTGTACAGAGTAATGTTTGATTCCAAGTCCATTTCCCTATGCCGGAAACTACCTTGGCAATTATCAGAGTGATTTCCTGGGTTGCTGCAAGATATAGGCACTGAAAAACGAGTCTATTTTACTCAGTAAAATGCAGTCTTCCGAGGATGAAGTGGTTTATGGAATGATTTTATCAATGTTAATGATCCATTGTTCTCCACATTCACAAATTACAAAACAAGAAACTTCAATTTTGTTATGATTTTACATAAATGTTGTAAAATACAGGAATACATAAAAATATATAAAATGTTTAACGACAATCATTAAACATTGGTTTAATAAATATATTTCAGAAATTACTTGGACATAGTATGGAAAGAAAGTACATTAATACACTACATATTCTTTCAGTGTATTTAAGATATAATTTTACTTACTTTGTTTCCGTTTATTTTGTATCATTATCTCAAAAAAGCATTGTTGAATGTTTGTTATAAATTCTTCATAACTTTATACCTGGCATTCAACAAGCCATATCTATAATCTAACAAGAAACATTTATATCCATAAGTTTACAGTTTTGCTGGTAAGATTGTTTCTTTTCTTAAGGAAAAACAATAAAGATAAATTGTAATTTTGAAAGTCAAGGTTTCTGGACACAATTTAGACTAAAGAAAAACAGAGCTAATTTGGTCTTCTTAAGAAATCTACGGAGATGTGGTAGTAGGTTTTCCTCAGATATTTATCAGGTAAATAATTGGGATTATGGTTTGTACCTGAAAGAAGAAGAAGTGGTGGAGGCGTCAGCAACATAATGATTGAAAGAGAATGGAGTGATGTCAGGCAACATGCCATTTCTTTGTGGTGGAACTGGTTAGGACCTTTAAAAACACAAGGATGTCAGCTGGACATGGTGGTGCATGCCTGTGGTCCCAACTACTTGGGAGACTGAGGCAGGAAGATCCCTTAAGCCTAGGAGTTGAAATCCAGCCTGGGCAACACAGTGAGACCTTTTTCTCTTAAAAAAACAAAAGGGAGAGATTTGCATTTCTCTGATGACCAGTGATGATGAGCATTTTTTCATGTGTCTGTTGGCTTCATAAATACCTTCTTTTGAGAAGTGTCTGTTCATATCCTTTGCCCACTTTTTGATGGGGTTGTTTGATTTGCACATGTACCCCAGAACTCAAAGTATAATGAGAGAGAGAGAGAGAAGAAAAAGATGCCTAATATTTATTTTATTTTATTTATTTATTTATTTTCGAGACGGAGCCTCCTCTGTCGCCCAGGCTGGAGTGCAGTGGCCGGATCTCAGCTCACTGCAAGCTCCGCCTCCCGGGTTTACGCCATTCTCCTGCCTCAGCCTCCCGAGTAGCTGGGACTACAGGCGCCCGCCACCTCGCCCGGCTAGTTTTTTGTATTTTTTAGTAGAAACGGGGTTTCACCGTGTTAGCCAGGATGGTTTCGATCTCCTGACCTCGTGATCCGCCCGTCTCGGCCTCCCAAAGTGCTGAGATTACAGGCTTGAGCCACCGCCCCCGGCCTATTTTTTTTTAGAAAACAAACAATATTACATTGTTGATCATAGCAAACAATGAGGTGATATGTGTTCCTGGGAAGTAAGCTGGAGAAGAGGAAAAGGCGACAGAACTTGAAGTACAGATGGGAATATAGAGAACTTTAGAAAAGAGTTTGAGAGTGGGCTGCTTAGATACAAGAGGTATCCCACGTACACTCCATCTCTGTCCAGTAAAATATTTGGAGAGGGATCTCCATATACATATTTGGAGGCCCTTCTCCATATGCAAGGAAGATGGCAGTACTTGTTTACATTTTTGAATATTTAAATATAGGGTCACTCCTGGAAGACATGAGGACTTTGGATTATCAAGGCATCTTGATTAAGTTTGTTGAATACTAAGCTACAGATATGGTAATACAAGATAATTAAATATAAGTATATATATAATTCTATAACCTAAATACTATTTTATAACAACTTTTTTCATCTCCCTTGGGGAGGACACATGACTTGCAACTTGAATGAGGAGATAATAATGTGAGTATACATGAAGGAATTCTGTCTCCTCTAGATATACCAAGCATATTCAACACGCTTTAAAATAATAAGTGACATTAAAATCTACATACAATTATATGTTAAATAAATAAGACATTTCGGCTGAAAAGCTTAACATTTTATAAGAATATTAATACTTGGAATGGTTAAAACTCATCTAATCCTCCAGGGAAGAAGCAAAATGAAATGTACAGGCTGGACAAAGAATATATTCAAAATCAAGCCTTTGAGAATCAGGCTGAGAAGCATAGTTTCTTGGATAATATTATCAAATGTGGGGAAAATTTAACCATATTTTTAAGAACAGTATCACTGCTCCTTTTAAAGAAGGAGATTTTAGAAGATTTCCTGCATTCTTATGGTATAATTTGGGATCTTTTCCCTTTTGATCAGAGTACATCTCCAGGTTAATAACTGAAGTACTTCCTAACTGTACTTATATAGTGACATTATGTGTTTTTACCATATCTTTTGCCAGTGTTTGAAGGAGAAATGAAAAACAAGCTGTAAACTATGTTGGAGACATGTAGGATGGACATGAAGTTGATTATAAGTGTGCAATATGTTTTAACTGGAGCTACCAATACCACAGATGTCTTTTAATGAGATTGAGGAATAAAATTGTTCTCCACAATTGCCTTGGAAAGTTCATACATGGATCTTAGAGTGAAAAGATTGAAAGATACTGCTTTACAGGAATGGAGATACGAACATTTAACTGAAATAATTATATTTTCTTTTAAAATATATTTTACTTTTAGTTTTGAAAAACTATAGTTTTTTTTTTTTTTTTTTTTTTTTACTATTCATTCAGGCATTCAACAAATATTCATTGCAGATACACAACTATGTACCACACATTACATTACCTCCTAGACTTAGAAAATAGGAAAACAAAATCTCTGTCAATAAATGTTCAGTTTTTTTATATCCAGTTTGGCAAATTAACTTTGCCATATTCAGAAAAACTCTTGTCAAAATATGACATGGTGGAAAATATTATAAAAGCATAAATTGCAATGGAAAAATTATGTAATCTTAAAATTAAATGTATCCTAATGAATGGGCAAGCCTTAAAATTAAGAGTTGTTACAAAAACTATTGAATCTAAGCAGGCAAAGGGATATGGAAAATTCCACCTAGGATGAAGTGGGCCTAGAAATTCAGTTCCATTGCTTCAAAGATGAGTTATTATAGGACAGCCTAAATATGGCGGAAAATTTCTGATCATGAAACCAAACTAACTTCTTTCTTTGTGACTAATACTCTATTTCTGGAAAATATGCATCTCAAAGCACCATGAAAGGCTGAAATTATGAAAGAGGAATTCAAAAGTTTGAAAGCTCAGCTGGTCTGAGGTGAGGAAAAGAATGTGAGGTTTGAAACACCAAAGTCAGTTACTCTAGGCATGAACTCTGGAATATCAAAGACCATACCCTAGAACGACCCCTTTCAGGTTTAGGATGTACTAAATATTACTGTTTTTGATTGTTAAACTTAAATTTCGTACCTGTTACTTTTTATTCATATCTTTTTCTACTATACAAAATCCATTTGAATGAAAATACTTAGTTTGAAAAGACTTCATTATTTTTCAGTAAGGAAATGCATTACAATTTACTACTAACACTTGATCCTACTTATTATTAGCATAAGTATACTTACAGGAACATGATATACATTTTACGAATAAAAGCAATGATGGGCAATAAACAGCATTTTCAAATATCACAGTTTTTTTGAACACTAAAACGTAATTATTTGTTGCTGATATTTTGTTGAAATTTAAAAATATATATTTAATCACTTGTTTCCTCCTAAGGTTTTAAAATGTGATAAATATATAAATGATCACAGATAATTTTATTTTGAATTCTTAGCCTTGAGTTAGACAAATATTTTCAATTAACACACCAGGAGTCAAATATTTTGCCTAACTTAAGTCAGTGTCATTAAAGCTATCATCTCTGTTAGAAAAAGAAATTAAAGTTAGCACATCTACAAGGCAATGAAGCTTGCCAAGTCCCTGTGTCTGCAGGCAGGCTGCCCAAACAAACAAAAAGTAAATAAATAAAATAATTAATGTCACTTTTAGCTATTTGTGCTGAAGCACAGTATTACTCTTTGGTTGAATGGTGCTGGTGCAAGGAGTTTGAAAACAGGAAATGAAAGGGGAAAAAAGAGGCTCTTTCATGAATTACTGAATCTCTAGACACCAAACTGCCTTAACCTCTGAATTCTCTGCTTGGAAAAATGCTAATTTAACTTTACTCTTGAAAACTAAAAACTATGCTACACATTAATAGTATGAGATAACTTAAAATATAAAAGTTAGTTGTATATTTTTTAATAATTTTACGCTGTCACAGTTTGTCTTGCCAGAGAATCTGAAGAAAATAGGCTCCTTATTCACAGTACCTCTAAAAGACGCTATTTTTCAAAGAGATGAAAAATAGTCTCGTTTCATGTACAGATAAAAGGTCTCTATTAGCAGAAAACTACGTTTTATTTTTGGTTTCTAATTTCCATGAAATTTCTTAAATTATTATTATGTTTTTAATTTCAAAGTCCTTAAATGGAAGGAAAAGTGCATTTTTTAGGTGAGTGGACTGTTTTTAATTTTTCCAGCCTACTTTAGTTGACTACAAGCATGAAAGAAAACCAAAAAACTATTTCACACTAAATGTACTGTAGGAAGGGAGTGGTGTTAGTGGTTAGAGTGTGGGTCTCGTAGCTCAATTTCTTCAGTTCTATTTTGGGCTTAATGCCTGGCAAATACTGTGGTTTTGTGATAGTTGCTCATATGGTCATATATGGGCTTGTCTATCTGAGGATTGGGTGTTGGGAGTTCTCTCCACTTCTAAGAAGTGGTGTTAAGTAGAGTCTTGCATTAAATTCCCTACACAACTAGAACTAAGATTGTATTTCAAACTTGTCACCTGACCTCACTTCTTGAGATACAATTCTTAAAGTATTTTATTTCCAGATGTGTACTCACAATGTTCTCTTGTACCTACTATGTGCAATAATGACTAGATATTGAAATTATACACATCCTCCCATATTCAGACTGTACCTCATTGTATCCTAATTACTACCTTTCATTTGCTTATGAGAAATAGGAATCTCTTCTGGCCAACTTAGACCACAAATACATTTGCTTGAAAGTGTTCATCAGTATTTCACAGAATCCCAGGACAAATTATTCAACCAAACACTAGAAAACATGGGAATAAGGGTAGTTTCTTGTCCTTAGTAGAAAGAATTCACAAATTGTTCCACTGGGGTAATGTCAATAGTATGATTGTGCATCTATGATTCCACATGTCCTTTTCTCTCAATTTCATGCTATAAATTCCCAGATAAGTCCTATGATAGGTCTGGAACTATGAAGAGTCTCGTCTCTGGATTATTTACTTGAGGTGTTGGATTGAGATTATTTTCTTTAGCAGAATAACTGACATAGTAGCCATGTATGGGTAACAGGAAAGATAATT
The DNA here is from genome assembly GCF_000951045.1 of Mandrillus leucophaeus. Taxonomy (NCBI): domain Eukaryota; kingdom Metazoa; phylum Chordata; class Mammalia; order Primates; family Cercopithecidae; genus Mandrillus; species Mandrillus leucophaeus. The sequence goes on from NW_012098233.1 coordinate 324,865, forward strand.
CTCAAAAGTGAGTGTTGGAGACTAACCTGTTGGTCTCCATTATACTCACCTTTTATCTACCCATTCAACAAATCTACAGGCTTCTTATTGCCTACCAGATACTATGATAAGGACTTAGAACAATGCCTAGTCTATTTGTGCAAGAAGGTAAATAATCTATACATTGTACGACTACTCCAAGACAAGTATGGAAAAATAATTATATGAGATGAAAAAGTATAAAAGGGGGAATAATTAACTCCCTAAGAAGAGCATGGAAATTATACTGGATACAAATTATTATCTTGGAAATTATACTGGATACAATTATATAGGTTGCAAGTGTGTTTCTATTTTTTTTCTACTGGAAAGAATTACCTCAGTTTGCAAGTTACAAAAAACCAAACTAAACAAAGGAAGGTAGCTTTTTTTCTTAATTACACAGTAAGAATTCCAAAGGTATTTGGCTATTCACATTAGTTCTGCAGTTCTGTGAATGATGTCAAGATCTTTTCCTTATAATCACAAGATGGCTGAAGGAACTCGCTCTATAAAAGACCTAAATTTATTTTTGTTGTTACTGTTGTTTTGTTTTATGTTTTGTGTTTTGTATTTTTTAATAAAGAAGGAAAAATCTGGCAATTGTTTATTTCTCATGTCCATGGATCAATTATAAATGTAAAGGAGATTTTAATAAGAAAAGGTGTGTATTTGGTTTCCTTGAGACCTTTAGAAGCCGTATCACTGATAACCCATACACCAAGGGACTACGGAAACCCTTCTAAAATCTTGCAGGGCTTTTGACTGTCTATTCCTGTATCTTCTGCTCACTTTCCAAGTTGTAGTCACATTAATGATATGCTAACAATACACATTTCTTTGCAGAACCTCCTCTCCTTCATATTCTTTACATTGTGCTCTTATGAAGTCTATTTTATGATATAACAACTCTCCTTCATCCTCAAACTTTTCATAGAATGTCCTCTTCTTTTTCCCTGACTGAAATTAGATTTCCACACCTTAAGACCAAAAGGTGAGGTTAACTTCCTATTTGTTTCTCAGCCACTGCTTAGGGATTATTAATTCTCCATCCTTACATAAAACCCATACACATTTGAGGCATTAGACTTTTTAGCAACTTGGTCTTCTATCTCTCCTGCTTGTTTTGCTGCTACACATCCTGATTACCAAATATCTCACCATTAATTTAGGGTTTCTCTCTCCACTTTACTCTCTGCCTTCATCTTAGAAGGATTGTAAAATCCAAATAAACAGTCAATCTAAAGCAGTGCTCTCAGTTTTCTGTTTTTCTCTTCTTTGGTAGTATAATAATTATCTTAATTAATATAATGTATAGTGTAATGTAATAATATGTAGCATGTATTATGTTATTTTAATGAAGTATAAATATATTCGCCTTGGCACAGTGGCTCAAGACTGTAATCACAACACTTTGAGAGGCAGAGGCAGGAGGAAACTTAAGCCCAGAAGTTCAAGAACAACCTGAACAATATAGCAAGACCCTGTCTGTACAAAAACTAAAAAAATTAGCTGAGTAAGGTGGCATGTTCCTGTAGTCCAACCTACTTAAGAGGCTGAGGCAGGAGTACAACTGGAGCCCAGGAGGTCAAGACTACAGTGGGCCATGCTTGTGCCACTGCAGTCCAACCTGGACAACCAAGTGAGACCCTGCCTTAAAATAAATTTTCAAAAATATTATAGTAATACTAAACTCATAAATTTGTCGTGAATAGAAAAAAAATAATAAATATATCCAGCACTGCACATGTTACATAGGCAAAAATAAATCGTTACTTTTTTTTTTAAATCCCTAGAGACTAACTTCGTGGCTAGATCCTTGATTTTCTCAATGTTCGAACTGCTCATTTTTTGAAATGTTAACTTTAAACATCTCAACTACGAGCTTCTGTTTTTTTGTCTCTTCCTTATTCTTCCTATAATTTACTTTACTTCACACCAACCTTGATTCCTTAGATCTTCTTATTTTGTCTCCATTACTCCTTTCTTGTTCGATGCAATACTCCCTTTTCTAGCATAAATTTCATGGTTCTTTATATGAACCACCTTCTCACCACTATTCTCAATACTATCACTCAATTAGCTTTTATTATAACATTCTAGAAAAGATCCAACCACAGATTAATACAAGAGTCTAGCCTCTTCCGTGTGTGTAACAACTTTAATTCTGAAATTACTAAAGCTCCCCAGCTTTCTTCTGAATTGTGTTCCCTGATATCTTAGTCCATTACTTTCCTTTTTATCCTTCTGTGTATCTATATTTAAGATGGGTTTCTTGTAGACAACATATAGTTGGGCATTTTTTTTTATTCACTCCAAAAATCTCTGTCTTCTAACTGGTAAAAGTCATTGACATTCAAAATGGTGATTAATGTAGGTGGAATAATATCTATCATATATGCTATAGTTTTCTTTGCTGCCCTTCGTTGTTTCCATTTTTTAACTCATTTTCTGCCTTTTGTGGTTTTAATTGAGCATTTTGTAACATTCCATTATCTCTTCAGTCATAGCATGTCAATTAAACTCTATTTTTTACTTTTTAAAGTGAAAAACAAAGAATAAAAAATGTTGCCCTGGAGTTTACAATAAACATTTACAACTAAAGTTAGCCCTCTTTCAAAAAACACCGTACTGTTTCATATGTAGTGCAAGTACAAATATTCCCAATTCCTCCTTCTCATCCTTTGTGTCATTGCTGTCATTTGTATACATTGACATTGTATAATCATTGAAAACACTGTTGCTATTAACATTATTATTATGAACACAGTTTTCTATTAGATCAATTAAGAATTTTAAAAAGCTTTCATTTTGCCTTCACTTATTCCTTCTCTAATTCTCTTCCTCTCTATGTAGAAATATTTCTTCCCTGTATTATTATTCTTATCTCTGAAGAACTTTTTAAAATTTTCCTGCAAGATAAGTCTACTCATAACAAATTCCCTCAATGTTTGTCTCAGAAAGTTTTTATTTCTCCTTAACTTTTGAAGGATAATTCCACAGAATACAGAATTCTAGGTGGATTTTTTGTTGTTTGTTTTTATCCCTCAACATTTTATGTATTTTGCTCTCTTCTCGTCTTACTTACATGATTAGCAGAAGTCAGATGTTATTCTCATTGTTGACCCCCTATACATAATGCTTTGTTTGCTCTTGCTTCTTTCAAGGATTTTTATTTACTTTAGATTTTCTGTGGTTTGTATAAGATATGCCTGGGTGTTGTCTGGTGGTGGTTGTTTCTGTTTTGGTTGTTTTGTTTTTATCCTGCTCAGTGTTCTCTGAACTTCCTCAACCTGCAGTTTGGTATCTAACATTAATTTGGGGAAATTCTCAGTTATTATTGTTTCCAATTACTAATTTTAGAAATTTTACATTGTGAGATACAGGATTTCCATATGTATTTATTCTTGAGATATGATTTGTGACACAGTAATTTTGAAACAGTTTAATCATTTGGGGTTGTGCTTAAAATGTATTAAGCAATATGATACTAGCATTAGTGTGGGGCAAATTATTCCCTCACAACTGTAGTGACCAAGTGTCCAGATTTGTCTGCGACTGTCCTGTTTTTAGCATTAAGCATCTAATATCCCTGAAACTCTTCCACTCACAATACAATAGTTGATCACTGTACTACTTCCAAGACAAGGCACTCTTGGATGCTCTATCCAGTGTTCCATGGATCTACATTTCCCTAGTAGGAACAGACACTTTCTCTCTAAATATCTGTCATCTCCAGTACTGTCCTGTAAACTCTAATGTCATGTTTTCTGTGGACTCTCAACTTTTTCTCCTCAACTTCATGGATCTTCCTCATTCTACCTGGCTTTACACTTTCATGGTATTACTCAGAAAAACTCTCCCAGCAATTATAAGAAACAATAATAACTCATATTTCATTTGTTTTTCACTTCTCAGGGATCACTGTCCTTTCTTGCCTGATGCCTTGTATCAAAAACTTTTGCCTCATGGAATTTTTAAGTTTTTATTTATTTCAGGCAGTAGAGTAGATTGAATCATTGTTACACTATCTATATTGGAAGCAGAAATCACTCTATTGTTTTTTAAAACTATCTTAAAAGACTTGTTCACATTGACTTGCACCATCAGACATAGTACAATTATATCTTCAACAATAATTTCAAATGTAAATATTCATATTTGCACTAATTCCATCAATTACCTTTTATAAACTCTTCAAAATATCATTTCATGATGCCATTCAGGCAGCATCAGGACTAATGTGAAGCAAGGCAATCACCCAGAGTGCAAAATTTAATGAGGCGTTCATTCTTCAGGTCATTTAATTGCACAACCTTGAGGGTTAATACCTTTTTAAGACTGGGTCTGCAAGAAACAGATTCTCTCATCATTTCTTAATATATAAATATAAGTCAAGTGCTTATTCATTGGAAGTCCTGAAAGACTTATGGAGCCACATTCAGATTCCATATAGTGTTGTGTTATTAAAGTGCAAATTGGTTATATATTTCTTTTTCCAAAATCGTGACCAGGAAAAGTGGAGAAATGTGTTTTATTTACTTTCCACAAGTCTGAATTAAGATACTTTTTGTCCAGAGTCTGAAGATTGTTGATTCTTGTTGTCATTATTGTTTTGGTACTGGATATTTATTTAAGCATGTGATCAGAGAATGAGGAGAGTAGATTTAATTGTTGGTATAGGCAGGCTTATCTCCTACTTTATTCAAAGTGTAGGGATGCTTGGTGTGATATAACTTGAAATGAACTATACATTTTCTATACACTGAGTATGGTAGATAATGGTATTTGTAATTTAGACTACTATCTAGTACAATAAACAGCTCTGAGTTTTGGGTAAGAGCCTCTAAAAGAAGCTACTTCTGGGAGAAATCCCCTATATTGGAAGTCTTGATTTTTTTTCCTGTTCTTTCAAAGGCTTCAGAGATAACTTGTGAAATGTCAAAACTCAAAAACTTGTACTATACAGAATTAGAGAGGACCTTACAAATATTTTGAAGCAAGAGCCATATAATTAGTGTCACTTTCATGAGATTAGAATTGGTGTGTCAACAAGGAATATTAATACTTGTTAGTAATGAAATCATTTCTACTCTGAGCTATATATTCAAGTGAGCACTGGGTACTTTCAAATGTTCAAAAGACTCTACTGATGTCTTCATGGGGCTTACAGTCTGTTAGAGAAAACATATCTCTTAAAAATATGACATAATAAATGTAAATGCTACACAAGAGATGTAGCTATTATGACAGCTACAGCTAAAAATGGAAACATTTCCACTTGCCAGGGTAAGTGTCCCTAGGAAGTGATACAGGAATGAATGAAATTCAGAGTATGAATTACCCATGCAAAAAGAATAAGGAAGAAAATTTCAGAAAGGGAGATAAACACATAGTTGGAGGGAGAAAAAAAGTAGAAAGGACTGAAAGAAGACTGGTATATACTGACTGGGAGGGAATGAGAAGACACAAGAGCAATAAAAGTTTGGAGATAACTTAGCGGTAAATTATGTGAAAGCCTCTTGGTCAAGTTATGATACCAGCAATGAGAAGCCAATAAAATATTTTAGACATAATATAAAATTATCATACTTAAATTTCAAAATATTTGCCTTGGATATGGTATGGAGAACAGTTTGGAGGTGCGCCAGAGTGGTGTTTGGAGACCACTTAAGGAGCAATTGAAGTATCCATTGCAGCGATAATGTGAGCCTAAAGATAAAGGGTGGTAAAAATGAAATAGATGAATAGATTCAAAAGATGCTTTGAAGGCAAAATTGACAGTTTTAACTGTAAGTTAGCAGAGCTGTTGATAGAAGATTCACACATAAAATTTAAAATCTGTGCAGTAAATCTTTGTGGGAATATGTATTTACCAGAATATCTTAATTTCAGTACTTCATGGAGAATGAAAGATTTTAGATATATAACCTGGGACCAATATGGAGTGTAGTCCAGACAAAATTCACATGTAATTTGAGAGATATATCAAAAAACACATGGAAAGAGGTAGAGGTAGATAAAGAGGTGAGGTAAGGAGATTTGGGAATATTGGAGTTTTTTTTATTTTATTTTATATTTTTTTTAATGACATAAAAAGCAGGAAATTTAAATTTAAAAGATTCAGAATCAATTTCTTACTGTTATCACATTCTGACTCTAAGATTTGGACAGACGACCTAATACCCGGATCTTAACTCAGAGATACTGGGGGAAGAGACTCAGAACAAGAGAATGTAATTAGAAATAAATTTAACCCAGGAGGTGAAAGATCTGTACTCTCAAACAATAAGATATTGATTAAAGAAATTGAAGAAGATACAAATAAACAGAATGATAGCTTGTGTTCATTACTAATATTGTAATATAATTAATATTGTAAAAATGACCATTCCACTCAAAGAGAACTATAGACTCCATGCAATCCTTATCAAAATTCCAATGGCATTCCTCAGATAAATAGGAAAAAAATACCAAAATTTGTATTGAATCATGAAAGATTCAAAGTAACCAAAGCAATCTTGAGAAAGAACAAAGCTGGAGTAATCACTTTCTAATTTCAAAGTGCATTACAAAGCTACAGTAATCAAACCAGTCTGGTACTTGCATAAAAACAGACACATAGACAGTCTCATTGCAATAGAATGAACAACTCAGAAATAAACTCATGCATATATGGTGAACTAATATTTGATAAGAGTGCCAACAATACAGACAATGGGGACATGATAATCTCTTTAATAAATGGTGTTGGGAAATTGGATATCCTCATTAAAAAATAAAATAAAATTAGATGGCTATTGTACACCACTCATAAAAATTAACTTGAAATAGATTACACTTAAATGCAAGCTCTGAAACTGTAAAAGCAGAGAAAAAGAACATAAGGTCAAAGCTTTTTGATAATGCTCTTTGCAATGACTTTTTGTATACAACATCAAAAGCACAAGAAACAAAAGCAAAAATAGGTAAGTGGGACTATATCAAACTAAAGCTTCTGCACAGCAAAGAAACAATCAACAAAATGAAAAGGAAATAAATTTCATCTTACTCTTATAGAGTAAAATAAAATGTCTGTGATATGGTTTGACTTTGTGTCCCCATCTAAAGTTCATCTCAAATTGTAATCTTTCCTCAACACCTCAGTTACAATTCTAGATGAGATTTGGATGGTGACACAAAGTCAAATCATATCACAGATACTTTGAGAGGTGAGAGGTGATTGGATCATGGGAGCTGTTTCCCCTATGCAGTTCTTATGATGGTGAGTGAGTTATCATGAGATATGATGGTTTTCTAAGTGTTTGTCAGGTTCCTCCTTCACTCATAACTTCTCCTTTCTGATGCCTTGTAAAGAAGGTGCCTGCTTCCCTTTCACCTTCCAACATGATTGTAAATTTTATGAAGCCTCCCCAGCCATGTAGAACTCTGAGTCCATTAAACCTCTTTCATTTATAAATTACCTAATCTCAGGTATTTCTTCACAGCAGTGTGAGAACAGACTAATACAATCTGCAAGCCACATGTCCAATACAGATTTAATATCCAGAATACGTAAGAAACTCATACAACTCAATAGCAAAAATCAATCAAACAAACAAATAACAGAAACAAATAATTCAACTAAAAATGGAGAAAGCACTTGAATAGACATTTCTCCAAAGAAAATATACAAATGACCAACAGGTACATGAAAAAGACACTCAACTAATCACCAGGAAATGCTATTCAAACCCAGAATGAATCCTGTTAGGATGACTGCTATCAAAAAGAAAAGATATAACAAATTTGACAAAGACATAGAGTAAAGGGAACCTTTGTATACTGTTAAGAAGGTCGTGATGCAAACTGATACAGTTGTTATGGAAAATAGTATGGAAATTCCTCAAAAATTTAAAAATAGAACTACCATATAACCCAGCAATCTCATTCTGGATATATATCTGAAGGAAACAATATCAATAGTTTGAAGAGATATGTGCACTCCCATGTTCATTGCAGCATTACTCACAATAGTCAAGATATGGAAACTACTTAAGTGTGCACTGACAGATGAATAAAGAAATTGTGATGTGCATATATATGTGTGTATGTATGTGTGTGTATACATATGTGTGTGGGTGTGCATATACAGGTCAATTAAATATTTTAATATTATAATTATTACCCTTTAAAATTTTTAGGAAAAAATACATTTGTGTCACAAGGTCTCCACAGTAAAAGAAACAAATTTTTTTGTTGTTATTGTTTTATTTTTGTTTTTATCTCTAGAAAAGAAAGAACAAGTAAAGATAAAATAATTAAATACTATAGAGCCATTTGTGTTAGGTTTGTAGTTACAAACATACCTTGGAACTTGAAAGGGTAGAAAAATGCTTGTATTGTCTCAGAACATAGACCTCATGCTTGTAGAAACTTTGTATTATTCTGCGCATTCTTTTTTGTTTTCTTTTTTTTTTTTGAGACGGACTTTCACTCTTGTTGCCTAAGCTAGAGTGCAATGGCGCGATCTCTGCTCACCACAACCTCCACTCCCAGGTTCAAGCGATTCTCTTGCCTCAGCTTCCCGAGTAGCTGGGATTACAAGCATGCACCATCATGCCTGACTAATTTTGTATTTTTTGTAGAGATGGGGTTTCTCCATGTTGGTCAGGTTGGTCTGGAACTCTGGACCTCAGGTGATCCACCTGCCTCGGCCTCCCAAAGTGCTGGGATTACAGGCGTGAGCCACCGCACCCAGCTAATCTGTGCATTCTACTGAAAATTTATTTAAACTACAGTGAAGGAACAAAATAGACATACACCTACAAAGACAAAAAGAAAGACAGTAGATATAACAAACATTTCATATCAATAAAATTCTAGAAGCCAGAAAATGGTTGGAAAGTGGTACTTTCATTTAGAAGATGGTAAAAAAAATAAAATCTAAGTGTTCAGAGAGCAAGCCAACAAGTAAGACCTTCATGTCAAAGAATCCACTAAGTCCTAGTACATAGAGACACCAGGTACCTCTGGAGAATAAACATTAATAAATTTTGAAGTTTATAAGCAATATTTAGATCCTCTAAACCTTTCCTCTGTTTGAAAAAACAGACACATTTTCTGGCCACCTCTGGCAAAAGAATATGGAAAGACTGAACAAGACAAACTGTGTTTAGGGATAAAAGAGAATGGGCATGAAACACAGTTCTTAAGAAAAATAGTGGAAAATAGTAAATTTTAATATAAAAGTCCCTTCTACCTCTGGATTCTCAACATTCCTAATTGCATTGCTTTGTGCCAAATGAGGCACAAGAAAATGAAGATCTTCTGTCTACTGTTATTGCTATAAGCAATAAAATGTCCTTTTTTCTTGGATCCTCTAGTCTTGTGTTTCTGCCAACATTCATGAAAATGAGGCATGTTAATGTGTTAGCTTGCAATTAGGGTAAAATATCAGCCCCTTCATAATTCTTAATGATCACATATTTACAAATCAGAAAACAAGGCTCACAAGGTTAGATGACATGTTCAAGGTAACATAACTAACAGAGCATAAGGTCAGATATGAACCTTCCCATATGACTCCAAGTTCACCAACAGATACGTTACTTGAGTTAACTATTTGATAAGGGAGACATCTTGGTAAAAAGGATTTAGTGATGGGGGAAGGTATCTGTGTAATACATTCACATAGGCTATATTAGGCTTTCATTGGCATGGTTATTAAGAATTATCTGTAAATACTTTGGAAGAAGAAGTTTACCTTCCCTTAAAGCAAACAAAACTCTAAGGATGGTCTTCTTTAAAATTTGCAATGGACCCTGGAGCTGTAAACTTTTCCTGAGTGTTATTATAATATATTCCTTCTTTTGAAAGATTTCTGGATGACATTAATTATAACAATGAGGTATTAAAGTAATGTGATGTCCAGGAACTCTACTCTTTATTACTCTTACCATCAAAACAAGAGTGGCAAGTGTTTAGTCCAACAGAAAATAAAAATCAAACTGGAAAAACCACAAAGTGATTTCAAACACATGAAGCTGCTACTACTGCTGAATAATGGTTAGCCCTGACCAACATCTCTCTTTTCTATTTCTTCTGATTGCCTTCCAACTACAGGAACCACAGGAATTAACTCTAGGCAAACAAAGCCCTGGACGTGTGATAGTAATCTTTGCCACAAAATACATGAGCTAGTCTGGAAACCCTCAACTTCAGAAGAGGACTTTCAATTTTGTTAATGCATTGCAAACTTTTTCTGAGATGCCTGCGCTAAGTAGAACTCAATGAAGTTGTTTGGTGGATAACAATAAGAAGAGATATATAATAGTTCCTGGAAAATCCGGAAAAACACTTTCTTCCCAATAATCTTCCTTTTCATTATTTTAAGCTCCTAATTCAGTGCTTTAAAAAGGATGTTCCACTATTTTAAAAAGTTATTGTTAAAAATTCAAATTTGTCCTCGTACCCAAAGTTTCCCTAATGTCTTTGGACTTCTCAAGGGAGTTCAACAGCCTCAGGAGGCTGGGAGGAGCAGAGTAACATACTCTTATGCTGATTTCTCCTCAACAATGGTCTCAGCTCCCACATCTGTTTCTCTAGACATTTAGGTATCAAGATATGTTATTAGTGACAGACTCAAGATTCAAATCCAATACACCTTAACCTCCAAATTGCAATATTTCTATTTCTTATTGTCAAATTAAATAAGTAGCAATTGGGCTGAGACTGTCTCTGTGCTTTGAGTTCCCATAGGGAAAATAAACCAACAGTAAAAGCTCTGTAACTAACTTAGTATGTAAACACATCAAAACCTAATTTAGGAGATTTTATACACACACACACACACACACACACACACACACGCACACACACACAAACATATATATGCTAGGTTTTCAATCACAGACAGGTAAGCTTCATCCAATCATAGACAGAAAACTGATCAGATCTTAACCAAACAAGGTAAATGCCTCATCACACCACACCCAAATAAGGCAAATGCCTAGCTGTAGCCAATCAGGTGATTGCTCTACTCTGCCAGGTGTCTGGCTTGTAAAAGTTCTCTGCTCATGGTTCTCGGCAGAGCTCACTAAACTTCTTCTAGTTCTGAGTGCTGCCAGATTCAGGAATTGTTCTTTGCTAAAATAAACTGTGTTAAATTTAATTTGTTTAAGGTTTTTAACATTATGCTGGCTTCCCACTGGAAAATACCTCAATGGGAGATAGAGACAAGGATCCACTAAAATGGCAATAAACAGTACCAAAACCCAAATTTGCCTTATTTTAGAATTTTCCATAGTGACTGCATATAGCCCTCAAAACTCAAAAGAATAACAAAAAGTAAACAGAAATCACAGATTATTCAGGAGAAAATTAAGGCCATATCAAAAACTTCAATATGATATTTTTAGTTAAAGTGTTCTTCAATTATTTTTTTCTTACAGGAAAAGCACCATGGAAGTCAATGTAAGAATTATGCCTATCCATATCTATAAACATGAAAGCATCAAAGTATTTGATGCTGAAGTTTAGTGCCCAGAAAAGTGTTGGTCATCCAGCAAATTACTGTTTGATAAAAGTTAAATATGTGAATAAATGAATGAATGATTAAACTAATTTTTATTTCTGTCTTCAAGTTCAACTTCAGTAAATCCTAGGTCTAAACTCATTCATACCACAGTTTCTGAACTAACCCAGATCATATCTGGAAGTATATTAGAAGCTTCATCTTCATTAGTAGGTAGAGTCTAAGTTAATCTTGAGGCCTTTTCTAGGTGCTCCACAAACCTGTGATTTGCTTTTAAGCTCTCCTGAACCAACTAAGCAGCACATTTCTACTTTAGTCTCTATTGCATAAATCAGGTTTTTATGAATAAGTTCCTTCTAAGATCAGAGATCTACCTTAATGAGTGAAGTTTTGATCTTCATTCTAACTCCATCTTCTTTCCACAGAGGCTGCAGTCATACTTTGTTCCAGCAACTGATTGGTTTGTTATCTTGCTAGAGATATAAGCTACCACACCTTACTCATCATATAAAACCTGTTAGATATTATGCAGTGGTTTATATTACTTAATGTATTTAAAGTTTTCCCTAGATTATACATTCTTCAAAAGCAATAACTTTCTTGTTTTGTTTAATCGATTTGTTGAATACTATGCTAGGGCTATAATGTATATTAAATAAATGTTTGTTCATCAACTAAACTTTTTTGTTCTAGCAATTTGTATCTGATATGCAGTATGATAGAACATTAATTTTTCTGTTCAGTAATAATTCAGATTAATCATGATTATTTTGAAATTATTATTTTATTTTATTCTACTGACACATAATAGTTGCACATATTTTCAGGGCAAAGGTGTTAATTTAATACATTCATGTATTAGTAAAGATTAAATCAGTGTAATTGTGACATCTATAGCCTTAAATGTTCATCTTTTCTTTACATTAGAAAACTTCAAGTTATTCTCTTCTAGCTAGTTGAAATTAGTATTTCCAATTTTAAGCTATATTTTTCAAAAGCTATTATAATTTTATTTAGTCCTATGCTAAATAGGACTGCTCATATTATTATTTTCTCAGCATTCCCATCAACAACTTCATTTTAAACTTTCAACAGGCAATTTTAGTTTACATTAAGTACTCTTAATAAAGTTTTGAATAAAGCAATCAGTATTATAAATGTGCTCAGCATAAAAGAATAAAGAATATAATTTTAGAAGTACTTATCTGAATGAATAAATTTTAGATAGCTATCATTTAAAAGACAAAATCAACAAATACTTATTAAACATGTTTGTCTTGTATATTGTTAGATCCTGGGAAGGAGATAAATAAGTTAAAGGAAATTACTTCTGCCTCTGTGGAGCTAAGGAACCATGTGAGTAACATATATGTCTAAGTTTAAAATAACAATTATCTGTACCCTAGTTAGAGGTTCAGATAAACAAGAGATCAATGTAGGCTAAAGGGTATAAAAAAGCCTCCTCTGGACATTAGAATTAACCCTAAGCCTTTTGAGGTGAATATAAATAGAGTGGAGGAAATTAACCACATGGAGAAAGAACACTAGCACATATACAAGGAATGGAAAGATATTTTCTTGGGATAAAAAAGATATAAAGCTGAAAAGGAGTCTTGGTACAGATTGAAATGCAGTAAAAACGATGTTAAAACACTGTTTTCTCTACTGAATGTGAATTTTAAAAGAGCGAGAGAGAAAGAAATCTGAAATTAGCAATAAGAGGATATTGTACTTACTGGCCATATAAGGCATCCTCCTAAAAGGTATATTTTATTAGTTGAGAATTCATCAGGAAATAGGTGGCTCATTCACAGGATGTAGTTAAAGAGCATTTAATGAAGAAACTATTTACAGGATTGGGGGGGCAACAAGAGCAAAACTCTCCCTCAAAAAAAAAATTAACATATTTAAATAATAAATTTTACATATCCAATATTTAAATATTTATTTCTACATTTCAACACTTAAAAATTGATTTTAAATATTTAATTTTACATTGAGAATAATTGTGCACTTGATATTTTTTCTTCAAATTCAATATGTGTTTAAATAGAAAGGAAAAATATATATAGGAATATTAAATTTGATTTCCCACCAAATAAGAGTGGCTTATCGCAGCACCAGAAGAGATCCTTTACTTTCTAGTTTTTACTACCAATATGGTCCTGAAATCCTTTCTTTCCAATCACTTAACTAAAAATTATATCATGGTCTTCTGTTATGAAGTTTTAATTTTTTTAGGTTGTGTTCAAGTGACGCAAAAATGAAATAAAATATCATCAATTATCTTTATTTTTTACAACAAATATTTGGAAATTGAATAGCTGCATGAATCATTAATCAAAAACTTCCATTTATTTGTAGATATTAGAATCATGGGGATATAGTCATTGGAATGTTGCTGGAATTAGTTTTAACTAGTATACACAGAAGTAATAACATCATTTCCAAGGTTGCATTTTAAAATCTAGGACAGAAGCTCAGTTCTCAACTGGAAGATGATTGTAGCAAAATGCCACTTTTGCAATAAGAGAGCTATTGTGTCGCTAAAAAAAAGAGTTTCACTAGTCTATGCCAATAACTATATAACACAGTTCAGTCCTCTTTGTAGTCAGTAATTTTTCACATATATTTAATTTTCAAAAGGTTGATTGTATTTGACTGTGCTTTCACCTCGACTCCTCTGATAACTGAAGCAGGTGGTGCTGAACCCAGCAATTCAATCATTACAGCCCTGAAATGATTCATCTTACACTCTCAAAACAAGTCCTTCTAGCTTCTCAATTATGGTTTGCCATGTGTGAATGCAGACTCTATGAATGACCAGTGACTACACAATTTAGGTGCAAAAGAATAGCCATTATGGCATTAAATCCTTATCATTATGTTGCATTTCCTGTGCTTATTTCACAGTAGCTGAGAGGCCTGCTCTTATAACAGCTCATCAAAACAAAACTTTGAAAGGTATCAATCAGAAAACCTACATGTTTGGTTTTATGTATGTGGAGTTTTTTGTTTTTTGTTTGTTTTGTTTTGTTTTGTTTTTGGTTCTGGGATACATGTGCAGAACGTGCAGGTTTGTTACATAGGTATACATGTGCCATAGTGGTTTGCAGCACCTATCAACCCGTCATCTAGGTTTTAAGCCCTGTATGCCTTAGGTATTTGTCCTAATGCTATCCCTCTGCTTGCCCCTCACACACCAACAGGCCCTGGTGTATGATGTTTCCCTCCCTGGGTCCATGTATTCGACTCCCATTTATGAGTGTGAACATTCGGTGTTTGGTTTTCTGTTCCTGGGTTAGTTTCCTGAGAATGACGGTTTCCAGCTTCATCCGTGTCCCTGTAAAGGACATTAACTCATTCTTTTTTTCGAGATGGAGTTTGTTCTTGTTGCACAAGCTAGAGTGCAATGGCATAATCTCGGCTCACCACAATCTCTGCCTCCTGGGTTCATGCGATTATCCTGCCTCAGTCTCCCAAGTAGCTGAGATTACAGGCATGCGCCACCATACCCAGGTAATTTTGTATTTTTAGTACAGACACAATTTCTCCATGTTGGTCAGATTGGTCTTAAACTCCCAACCTCAGGTGATCTGCCCGCTTCAGCCTCCCAAAGTGCTGGGATTACAGGCGGGCTACATAGTATTCCATGGTGTATATGTGCCACATTTCCTTTATCCAATCTATCATTGATGGGCATTTGGGTTGGTTCCAAGTCTTTGCTATTGTAAATAATGCTGCAATAAACATATGTGTGCATCTGTCTTTATAGTAAATGATTTATAATCCTTTGGATATATACCCAGTAATGGGATTGCTGGTTCAAATGGTATTTCTGGTTCTAGATCCTTGAGGAATCACTACACTGCCTTTCACAATGGTTAAACTGATTTCCACTCCAACCAACAGTATAAAAGTGTTTCTATTTCTCCACCCCCTTGCCAGCATCTGTTGTTTCTTGACTTTTAATGATCGCCATTGTAATTGGTGTGAGATGGTATCCCACTGTGGTTTTGATTTGCATTCCTCTAATGATCAGTGATGATGAGCTTTTTTATCATGTTTGCTGACCACGTACATGTCTTCTTTTGAGAAGTGTCTGTTCATATCGTTTGCCCACATTTTGATGGGGTTGTTTTTTCTTCTAAATTTGTTTAAGTTCCTTGTAGATTCTGGATATTAGCCCTTTGTCAGATGGATAGATTGCAAAAATTTTCTCCTATTCTGTAGGTTGCCTGTTCACTCTGATGATAGTTTCTTTTGTTGTGCAGAAGCTTTTTAGTTTAATTAGATCCCATTTTTCAATTTTGAGTTTTGTTGCAATTGCTTTTGGTGTTTTAGTCATGAAGTGTTTGCCCATGCCTATGTCCTAAATGGTGTTGCCTAGGTTTTCTTCTAGAGTCTTTACTGTTTTATGTTTTATGTTTAAGTCTTTAATTCATCTTGAGTTAATTTTTGTATAAGGTGTAAGGAAGAGGTTTAATTTCTGTTCTCTGCATATGGGTAACCAGTTTTCCCAGCACCATTTATAAATAAGGAATCCTTTCCCCATTTCTTGTTTTTGTCAAGTTTGTAGAAGATCAGATGATTGTAGATGTGTGGTGGTCTGAGGCCTCTGTTCTTTCCCATTGACCTATATATCTGTTTTGGTACTAGTACCATGCTGTTTTGGTTACTGTAGCCTTGTAGTATAGTTTGAAGTCAGGTAGTGTGATGCCTCCAGCTTTGTTCTTTTTGCTTAGGATTGTCTTGGCTATACAGGCTGTCTTTTGGGTACATATGAAATTTAAGTAGTTTTTTCCAGTTCTGTGAAGAAAGTCAATGGTAGCTTGATGGGAATACCATTGAATCTATAATTTACTTTGGATAGTATGCCCATTTTCACTATATTGATTCTTCCTATCCATGAGCATGGAACTTTTTTTTCCGCCTGTTTTTGTCCTTTCTTATCTCCTTAAGCAGTGGTTTGTAGTTCTTGAAGATGCCCTTCATGTCCCTTGTAAGTTGTATTCCTATTTATTTTATACTCTTTGTAGCTATTGTGAATGAGAGTTCACTCATGATTTGGCTCTCTGCTGGTATATTATTGGTGTATAAGAATGCTTGTGAGTTTTGCACATTGATTTTGTATCCTGAGACTTTGATGAAGTTGCTTATCAGCTTCAGGAGTTTGGGGGCTGAGATGATGGGGTTTTCTAAATATACAATCATGTCATCTGCAAGCAGAGAAAATTTGACTTCCTCTCTTCCTATCTGAATACCCTTTATTTATTTCTCTTGACCGATTGCCCTGGCCAGAACTTCCAATACTATGTTGAATAGGAGTGGTGAGACAGGGCATCCTTGTCTTGTGCCAATTTTCAAAGAAAATGCTTCCAGCCTCTGCCCATTCAATATGATATTGGCTACGGGTCTGTCATAAACAGCTTTTATTTTTTTGAGATATGTTCCTTCAATAATTAGGTTATTGAGAGGTTTTAGCATGAAGGGGTGTTGAATTTTATCAAAGGTCTTTTCTGCTTGTATTGAGATAATCATGTGGTTTTTCAAATTAGTTCTATTTATGTGATGGGTTACGTTTATTGCTTTGTATATAGGAACCAGTGTTGCATCCCAGGGACGAAGCTGAGTTGATAGTAGTGGATAAGCTTTTTGATGTGGATTTGATTTACCCATATTTTACTGAGGGTTTTCACATCGATGTTCATCAGGGATATTGACCTGAAATTTTCTTTCTTTGCTGTGCCTCTGCCAGGTTTTGGTATCAGGATGAGGCTGGCCTCAGAATATGAGTCAGGAAGGAGTCTCTCTTTCTCTAGTTTTTCTAACAGTTTCAGAAGGAATGATACCAGTTCCTCTTTGTACCTCTGGTAGAATTTGGCTGTGAATCCTTTTTTTTTTTTTTTT
>NW_012098233.1:343467-357688 GCF_000951045.1 Mandrillus leucophaeus
TTTGCTTGGTAAATATTCCTCCATCCCTTTATTTTGAGCCTATGTGCATCTTTGCACAGGAGATGGGTCTCCTGAATACAGAAATGTGCAGAGATTTTTTAAAGTTTATTAGAAATTCTTAGCTTTCTGCAAGTTACATGTAGATATATATTACCTATTATATATATTACAGTATATATTGCTTTTATCGAGAAACATATTTTTGTGTTAAACATGTTTTAAATATGTACACAATTATGTTAAACACGTTTTAAATATTCTGGCCATGCGCTCTGCTTTTACAAAAAGTACATCCCAAAAAGTACATAGAATATATTGTAATACATACAATCATGAATTAGACAGAATAGGTTTGTAATGTCTTCGCACTACACTGGCAAGCTGCTCATTTCCCTTCTGCCCTTATATGCCCCTATATGTCAGATGAAACGTTTTTGCTTGTATACCACATAAAAGCATTTCCACAGGGCCTTTCTCCTCCTAAAATCACAAATATCAACGGGTTTTAAGTATTTCATATAGTTCCCTTTTCAGTATATATTTTCCTTTTTTTTTCGTAGCAGCTGTTTGAAGTTACTGTCTATGCCAATACAAGAAATTTAAGGAATAATTCATTCAAAAGGAATGCTACTATGTATCTGGTGCTGACATAGCATTGGTAATACAGGAGGGAAAAAAAAAAATAAGAAGAGTCCTTGCCCTTATACTGCTTACATTCTAAAAGTTTAGCAGTAAGACAATGAATAAATAAAACAGATAATTTAAACAATCATACCCACATACACATAATAATGAGTTGAAGTTTTAATTGGATTGATCAGTGAAGGCCTTGCTGAGAAGGTGATAATGGAGTAAGTGCCAAAAGCAGATGAGGTAGCAAGCCTTTGAAACATCTATGGGCAGCGAATATTGAGCAGAAGAAATAGCATGTGTAAAAGCCCTGAGGTGTGAGCACTACTGGCAGCACAGAAAGAAGCCTGATGCAAATAGAAAGGAATGAGCAAAGAAAAGAACAAATGACTCTGAAAGAGAACAGGACTTATATTGGGTCCAATTTCATGTTGGGTATTAAAACATTTTTTAATATTATTGGTAGTTCTTCTACCATCCTGCTATTAGAAAACAGCATGGTACCTATGTGTGTGTGTGTGTGTGGGTTGGGGGGTATGTGCATGCTAAGAATGATAATGTAGCAGCTGTGGTTGTGTGCTCCTGTAGTGCCAGCTACTTGGGAAGCTGAGGTGGGAGGATTGCTAGAACCCAGAAGGTTGAAGCTGCATTGATCTGTGATAACACCACTGCACTCTAGCCTGAGTGACAGAGCAAGATCTTGCCTCAAAAAAAAAAAAAAAAAAAAAAAAAAGAAAAGAAAAGAAAAGAACACTATATATATATGTATAGCATGAGCATACTAATGGATCTAAAATTTCCTAGGTCCCAGTCTCCTCTCAGCAGAAAACACAATCCTTAACTACTTTTTCTCCTTCCCAACACTTTTCTTTGTATTTTTAATAACACATATATGTGTCCCATAATAATATATAGCTTAATTTACTTGTGGTATAATTTTATTTAAATCATGTCAGAAAGTTTGCATTCTCTGCATCTTTTTTACTCTACATTTTATAAGCTGCAGCTCTTGATATATGTAGATGAAGCTCATTTATTTTCATTGCTGTTTTGTATCACAATGCGTAACTCTACCACATTGTATTTATTATGTCCCAGGTTGACATACATTTGGGTTGTTTCCAATGCCTTAGTATTATAAACAGTTCTATATTATTGTACATGTCTCCTGAACATATTGCAAGAGGATTTCTGTGGTTTATATCTGGAACTGATATTGTTTGAATGTGTGATATGTACATGTTCAACTTTACAAAGTCATGCCATATTGTTTTTTAAATTAATGTTATTAATTATACTCCACCAACAATGTACATGAATTCTTGTTAGTCTCATTCTTGTAAACATATAATATTGGCTGATTTTTCAATTTGATCCCATGCTAGTCAGTGTAAAGTGATATCTGTTGTGGTTTAATTTTGGAATTCTATGATTATGTTTATTGGATATGTGTGGTTTCTTCTATGTAAATGCCATTCATATTTTCTCTTTTTAGGAGTTTCCTATATATTGTCATATTGATTTGTATGTTTCCTTTATAAGTTCTGAATATTAAGTCCTTGTTGGTTATATGTTTTGATGTTGTCTCCCCCTAGGTTATGTTATGTCTTGCCTTTTTCCCTTAATATTTAAAAGTTTATGAAAAAAGCAACATATGTAATTATAGTCCTTTTTAGTTGCCCAAGAATATTTATATTTGATACAATAATACTAGAGGGATGATATTATTGTAACATTTTTGTGGTATTTTTAAGGAAGAAAAAGAATCACTCACAAGGCAGAAGACACAAAGTCAGTCAGCTTTGTTTGTAAAATCCAAATTACCTTCTAGGAAATGCTTTTTATTTATTTATTTATTTATTTTTGACAGGATCTTACACTGTTGCCCAGGCTGGGGTACAGTGGTGTGATCACAGCTCACTGCAGCCTTGACTTCCAAGGCTCAAGCAATCCTCCCATCTCAGCCTCTTGAGTAGCTGGGCTACAAGCACACACCACCACACTTGGCTAATATTTTAAATTTTTTGTAGCAACGGGTTCTCCCTATATTGTCCAGGCTGGTGTTGAACTACTGGGCTTGAGCAATCCTCCCACCTCAGCCTTCCAAAATGCTGGGATTCTAGGTGTGAGTCACTATGCCTGTCTCAGATGCGCTTTAGATGGTATTTTAGAACACATCATTTTTAGAACACTTCCTTTTAGAATAAATATATCTTCTTGTATGAAGGCTGGATCCATCTAGTTTATTTCTTGGAATATTTAACACATTAAGTGAATCTGTTGACTCTAGGTTTTGAATGAAGGTGTCCTTTTGGCACTTCCACAAGTAAAATCAATAATTTTGCTTGGAACCAAAATGCTTTACAAATCAGTGAAACCTATAGTTACAGGTATAATTCAAAACTCAAACTGCATAATTTTAATGATCACTTTATCTCTGTTGGAACTATGAAAGTAAGCCCCAAGTTTTATTTTTTGTTTTATAAAGTATGGTAAAAACTGGATCATTGTTCATCCCAAGTAACCTCCAAAAATTCATTATTTAATGTAGGATTTCAGTGCAAAATGAATAAAGACTACATATAAACTAGGTTGACTGATGTAACACAAGGAATCACTTTTTCCTCCAACTTCTGATTTTAATAAAAAATGGATAAAAGGAGCAATGAAACATCTTTGCATTATGGAAATATTATTTTAAACTGAAAATGTGGAATTGTACATTATAACTTAGCACTTGATGCCAAAGTTTATTATATATTGTAAATCAAAGAAAATAATTAAGAATTTGCACAAGTAATAGAACAATCTCAGAGTTCACATTTTGTAATAAAACTCTCTATTTTGTGTTTGCAATTGTTTATGTGGCTCCTTCATATGGTCAGCAGCTGGAAGTTATGCAACATCAAAACCATGAAATGTTCTACATAATTTCAAATGCTCTCCTTATGCAAAATTGTAACAGTAGCAGAGTTATGAATTTAAGCGGTAGATAAATAGCACATTTTTATGCATTCTGAGAGAAATGCCCTTAGGGTTCTACAACAATACTGAAAGAACTGAGGTATTCCCATGGGCTCTAAAAGTTAATGATGGAAAGTCCAAGGGTTAGTGCAAAAACATGTGGTGTGGAAAGAGGTTGTAGAGAAAAATATGCATTTTTTGCAATAGACCTGAGGTCTCAGTTCTTCCTCTCACTAGCTGTGAAATTTATTTTTGTCTTCAAAGTGGGACAGTTAATACCAGTCTAGGTTAGATTTCAGTAATAAACAACCCATAAATCTTACAGGCTTAAAAAAAGAAAGGTTCTTTTTCCCTCAGGGTACATGAGTTGGCTAGGGCTTTCCATACTATCTTCTCACTCTGTGACATAGCTTGGTAGATAAATCACTTTATCAAAAGTTGTAATGAGCTGCAGCAGAGGGGAAGGTAACCCATAAGTAAATACTTCAGTCCAGAAGTGAAACATGTCACTTCCACTTACAGTGCATTGACTAGCACTCATCATGTGGTATCCCCTCAACCTTGGTGGCATCTAAAAAACTATTCTTACCACGCTTCTGGAAACCAGAGATTCAAATCCTAGATGTAGCATGAAAGACTATCAAAGGGTTGTTGAGAATTTTTAGTAATCTACATAAGTTTCTAGTATAGTGTTTATAAAATATGATAAATATCTGGAAACATTCTTCATTAAGTGTTTTATTAAGCATACAATATTGATATCAGCAAGCAAGAAAGATAAACATCACTATGAGTTGAATTTTTTAACGCTAACTTTATAGGTCATGTTATATTAATTCTCTTTGGTGAATATATTTTTTTAAATGTAGAAAAAAAAGTCCTTTTTCATTTTTACATATTCAAAATGGCATTACCATGACTTGACCTAATTATCCAACTGGCATGAGTTAGAAAGTTAGTTAGAAATTCAAAAGACTTAGGAGTTTACAGACACTCTGGATATTTCTCAGATTTATTAAATCTGTCAGGAAAACAATGTCATATAACAGTTTTAATAAGTTATTTGATTGAAGAGTATCAAACAATACATTTTATCCAATCTTTCAAAATTTTTTGAAATAACTAGACCCCAAAATTAATTTTCTTTCTCCAGGATGTGGAATTATTTGCTGGTGGAAGGGGAGAGTGGTCTCCTCCAGATCCTCTTACTTTATTCTTGGTGGGAGAAACAGAACGACCACAAACATTTTTTGGTTCTAAAAAGTTCTAAGCCTTGTAGAATGTTCCACACAGCAATGGTGTATGTAGTATTGGATTGGTGCAAAAGTAATTGTGGTTTTTGCCATTATTTTTAATAGTAAAACCTGCAATTATTTTGCACCAACCTAATATTATCGTTTTTATAATGATCATATAATATTTTCTGCTATATTTCAAAATATTTACAATATTATTAAAAGCGTTGTTTAATTCCATTCATATTCACTGATTATTTGCCTTGAGGAAAAAATCATATGTGCATATCAGAAAATAAAAGTCTTGAAAGAAGACCCGACAGCTTGTGTGTTCTAATGTTGACCTCTAACCAAATGAATAGCTCATAATCGACAAAAGACAATCAATCATATGCTATCTAGAAGGTATTTTGGATATAAGTCTGTATTATCATAAGTCAAATATTATATGCCAATTGGAAGCTAGTAACTTTTCTCATGAATATAACTGATTGGTGTTCTAAAATTACATCCTAAAACTATAAAAAACAAAACAGAACAAGAGAAAAGTTAACATATCTTTTTAAGACATTTTATTTAGAGCCAAGTAATAGCAGTAGCTTCTTGCTAAGAAAAAGGGATTCTACAACCATAACCATATTTGATACTTACATAAATTAGATTTGCTTACCACTCACCTAAACTACACCTCTTTGTAAACTTAAAAAAAACTGTAAACAAAAAATTTTTACCAAATTTCTTACTTTATAATTCTATACTTTATAGATTCAGAACCTAATAGCAAAAATCCTAGTGAATTTTATGATCTATGTATAGAATATATATACACACAGATATATGTAGAATATATATACACACAGACATATACGTGTGTGTGTGTGTGTATTCTACATTTTGGAGATTTTTTTAAGAGTGGTTTTCATTAATGCCCCTAGACAAAATAAAGAATTAAACTTTTTTCTTTGGAGTAAAAAGTTGTATTTTCCATTCTATCCTTCATGCTTAAATAACTGATCCAAGTTATGTCAAATACAATGCATCACAACCTTTGTCATACAGTATTAACCTGGCAAAGTCAGCTGTTACAAACTTTCCCAGGATCACAGACTGATTCTTAATCCCTCTTAATAGATGAAGCTGGTTGATAAGAGCTGAGAATAAATATAGACAGATTGACTCTACGATGGAAACTCTTAAAAACCTACTTTATTGTGCTTTTGAAACTAGGAAATCAACATGTATCAGGAAGTGAATGAAGTTTTGTTATGAGATAAGTGACTCTCTACTATCCTGAATTTGAAACTTAAGATTTCTTAGCATTTTCTTGTTATAAAACAGATGCATACAGTATAGTAATAATAATCTAAACTAAGTTTAAAAAGAAAACCAATAACCCATAGCTAACATCATACTTAATAGTGAAAGAGCGAATGAATCACCTCCAAAATCAAGAATGAGGCAAGGATGTCAGCTCTCATCACTCTTATTTAACCTAGGTCTAGAATTCCTAGGCAGTTAATGAAGAAAAAAGAAAGGAAATAAAAGGTATTCAAATAAGAAAGGAAATTATAAAATGTTCCCTATTTGCAGAAGACATTATAGTCTACATAGAAAATTCCAAGGAATCTACAAAGAAACAAAACACAAACAAAAAACTCTTAGAACTAATAGTGAGTTTAGTAAGGCCACATGAGACAAGATTAATATTAAAAAACCAATCATATTTCTATATAATAACAATAAACACAGGGAAACAAAAATTGAAAGCAATTTATTTTATAATTACTCAAAAAATGAAATAGATATTACATCTAACAAAACATGTGCAGTATTTTTATGCTGAAAATTACAAAACACTGATAAAATAAAACAAAGAAGATCTAAATATATAGAGACATATCATTTTATGATTTAGAAAACACAATACAATAAAGATGTTGAATCTTCCCACAAATTAACCTATATGTGTAATGCAATTTCTTTCAAAATCTCAATGATGTGTTTTGTAGATGTTAATAGGCTTATTCTAATATTTATATGCAAAGACAAGAGAACTAGAATAGCTAAGGCAATTTTGAAAGAAAACAAAAAAACAAAAACAAATAAAATGGTATGGATCTCTACCCAACTTTAAAGTTTACTATATGGCTACAGCAATCAGACAGAGTGGTGCTAACAAAACAATACATACAGAGACCAATAGAGCTGAATACAAGAAATAGAAATAGACACACAGAAGCACAAGTCATAAAAGAAAATAATTGATAAATTAAATTTAAAAGGAAAAGATCACATTAAAAAGATAAAAAATACAAGCCAGCATGAGAGAACATATTTTCAAACCATATATCTGAAAAACAGATTCATATCAGGTGTAAGGAATTTTTAAAATGTAACACACATACACACACACACACACTTCAATTATAAAATGGGCAAAAGATATTCAATTAACATTTCACCAAAGAGAGCATACAGATAGCAATAAGCACGTATAAAATGTTCAACACCATTTACCATTAGGCTAAAGCAAATTAAAACCACAATGAGATATTACAACACAAATATTAGATCAGGTAAGAAAAAAACTTGTAAGAATACCAAATCTGGCAAGAATATGGAAAAACTGAATTGCTTAGAAATTGCTGGTGGGAATATAAGTGGCACAGCCACACTGGTAAATACCTTGGAAATGTTCATTTCTTTTCCTTTTTTCTTTTTTTTTTCTTTTCTTTTTTTTTTTTTAAAAGAGGTTGGGTCTTGCTATGTTGTCTATGATAAACTCAAACTACTGGGCTCAAGCGATCGTCTCACATCAGCCTTTCCAGTGGCTGACCATACAGGTGCATTCCAGAGCCAAACTAAGGACATTTTCTTGAAAAACTATATACTGATCATGCATCCCAGCACTCCCATTCCTAGTAATTTGTCCCAGAGCAATGAAAACTTATACCTGCACAAGAATGTACACACAAGCACTTATAGCTGTTTTTGATGTAATAACCCAAAACTGCAAATAACCCTAATATCTTTCAAATTGTGGTGCATCCATGTCATGGAATACTACTCAGTAATAAAAATAAAAATGAATGGACTATTAACACACTCAGAAAACAGAGATGAATCTTAAGGAAATTATTTTGAGGAAAAGTATCAACTGTAACATATTATATACTGTATAATTTAACTTACATAGCATTTTTGAAATAATAAAACTGTAAGGAAGACAATCAGATTAGTGATGAAAGAGGGGAGAATGGCTGTAATTATAAAAAGGTAGTTTGAGGGAAATTTTTGTGGCAACTAAATAGTTCCGTATCTTATTATTAGTGGTAGTTATACAATTCTACATATTTAATTGACTTGCATAGAACTATACATATGATCAAAAAAGAGTGTATGTAAAACTGATAAAATTTGAGTAAGGTCTGAGGATTGTACCAATGAAAATTTTTCTGGTTTTAGTACTGTACTGCAGTTATATTAGATATTACCATTTGGGGAAACGTGAAGGGTATGTGGGACCTCTCTTCTATTTTTGGATTTTCCATTGAATTTATAATTATTTTAAAATAAAAACAAAAAAACACTCATGAGAAAAAATTTTACAAATATTAATAACAAAACAAAATCAATAAGGCTAAGATAGAAGTATACAAGACTCATGCCAGACAGTGTAGGCTGGCTAGAGGTGAAAAGGGAATGTGACTCCAGGATACTTTGATACCAATGCAAAGAAAAGAACATGAATAAGTATAATGCTTATAGCACCGTAAGGTTAAACAAGCTATGCAAAACAGAATAACAACTCTGAGCCTAGACATAAATTTGTTCTCTTGAAAAAGAAGTCAGGTCTGAAGTGTATATTCAGAAATAAATATAATATCAACTCAGCAAATATAAGAAACCTCAAATAAGTATTCATTTGACGGAGTGTTATTGTTCTTAATAATGATACTTACTATACAAAAAGCATATATTTCGTTTCCTTCAGATGTTCTTATATTTCACAAAGGGTTTATGAATAAACTATGTCTCATTAATCCTTTCAAAATTTGCAAGATGCCTTTAGAATGTACACTGCAGAGAAAACTGGGGTTCTTACATTTAGTAAATGGAAAAAATAGTAACACATATTTTCTGGCCCTAACTTCACTACCCTTCTATTATATCTGGCTCCTAAAGGCATTCCATAGCTTTAAAATGAATATTCTCATTGTAATAAAAGTGAAAATATTTACAATAAATATTTGCAATAAATAATTTGCAATTCTTTAAAATGAATATTTTTACTTTTACACATTCTTTCAGTTTGACCTGTAATGTTTAGTTTGCAAAAATATTAACTCTACACAGAAATAGCATGATCTTTAATTCTTTAATGGAACCTGGAGTGAATTACTTTGTAACCAAAGAACGCTCACATATGAGAAACTTTATAGACTTGTACATCTGCATCTGCAGTGTTAAATCCCCATAGTCACACAGTATAGTGTAACATTTTACTTTATGCAAGTAAAACAATTTCTATAAAACATAAACTTGAGCAACTTACGTTATTCTACTTAAGCGAATGCATATGAAGGAACAACAGGTGTGATCATAGCCAGTCACATCAAGGCAGAGAAAAGACATGAGTAAAATATTTAGAAAAATTTTATCAATTCTAAATCTATTCTTGTCTCATGTTATATCTAATTAATGAAGATAACAAAATATATTATTACATGAAGCCAATTAATTATTCATTAAAATACGGAATGAGTTAAAGCGGTGAGATGTATTTTTGAATGAATAACAGAAAGGAAAATACAGTGGCCAAGAAAATGCTCTTCCTTAGATTAGTTACTTCCTCTTGGTTGCTCTGTTTGAGTTCCTGCATGGCATTTGATATTTTTTATCTTCACACATTACAGTCTTAAACCTATCCCCTTTGAGAGAGTTTAGCAGAGTCAAACGTCACTGTCACAAAATAAGGAGATAATTGTTCTTCAACCACAGTTTGGATAAATGTCAAGGCAACCTATCACCAACCTTAAAAACTCGAATGCAGGACATCTTCAAAAAGGTCCCCTCACATGATATAAAAAGACCATCTGCAGCATTTGATGAGTAAAAGAACATTTTTGCCTAAAGAATGTTTTTCTTCCATTTATAGGTTTCACAATATGAATTTAATTAAGATGTAAAAATGCAACAACTCTTAAAATTTCAAGATTCACTAAGCCTAAAGAATTGTAAATGTATCACTATGTGAATGTTTTATTTGTTTTAATCCCCAGGCCATTCAGCTGCTCTCCAAATGACAATTTAATGAATGCCACCAAAAATATGCATTCACAATTTATCTGTATATAACAATGAGCTAGCTGATAACAGAACCAAGAACTGAACATGATTTTAACATTTAAAATAAATAATAAAGGAGGATTACAAGTAGAGCTGGTGGATAAAGATTACTAGCCAAGATTCAGGCCACAGAAGTTAAGGTCACTCATACATTCTTCAGTTTATGGAAAACAGGATTAGTAGCTTGAGAACACGGAGAAAGAAATATCTGGGTTTGTGTTGTGTCACTGACATTTTCTTGCCATAAACATGGATCATTCATCTTACATTTCCAGTTCTCAATTTCCTCAGTCATAAAAGCAGATAGTAAATAAGATTACTTTTGTAGTCATGTCATGAGATTCAGTCATGTCATGAGATTTAGTATATATGTAGTGTTTTATAAAATATGTACCACAAAATAAAGAACTACTCAGTAAATCTTAGCTATTTGGAATCCTGCATACTTCCCAGGAAAATAGGGAAATATAATTCCCTATAGACAATGAATACCCTCTGGTTAGTCTATCCCTATTGACAAACACTTAGTCAGATGAGTTTTGGGAAAAAATAATTGAGGAGAAGAAAGCATTGATGATTTTATTCAGCAACTAACCTGTTCATATGCAAACCCAAGTTTATTCTTTCCAAAATGTATGATTATGTTTATGTAGCTACAGCATCAATTTTTTTTTTCTGTATATTGGTGGTCAATGGGTGGAACTGAACATAGTATAAGGAGTTAATGTTTACTTAGCTAGACAATAAAAATCATTTGAGGCCTAGTCATACTGTGAAAATTGGTGCATGCTTTTTGAAGAAAATTTGAAATGCATAAAGAAGGTAATTGGATTCATTCAATGTAGTTTGTGGCATGCTATTTTTTCTTAACTTGACATTTTTTTCATGAGTATTTGACCATGCCATTAAATTATCAACAAAATTTTGATTTTTATGGCTGCATAATGAATATGATGAATTCTAAAACTATTTGCAAGTTGTTTAGCCTCTTTGAATCCTAGTTTCCTTGTCTGCAGCATAGTGATGATAAAAATAGCTACCCCAAAGACTTATTGTGAAGACTAAATGAAGCAATACTTGTGAAAAAGCAGTTGGTGAGCTGGAATGCACTATACAAATGTTAGTTATTAATTCTGGTAAACCAGTAAGAAAAAGGAGGAAAAAAGTGACGGGTTGTATGGCAAAAAATAAATTTTAAAAAAACTTTGCATCTGCTATTTTATATCTTTATGGCATATTTCTACTTCAAAAGAACTGAGCTGCATAATTTGTTTTCCTCATGAGTTAATTTTATTTCCATGGAATTAGAGCAAACCCTCTAAAAAAGATGAAAGTTAAGAGAAAAGTCACAGGATAAAAGTAGGCAAAGAATAAGAAAGAAATTGAAAGATTTACTTCAAAGTGTGTCTCTTTTATAAGAATTAAAACAATATTAAATTAGATTTATTAAAAAATTTAAAAATAGACTTACAGTTAATTTCTTGAATGCTTTTGAGTTGTGTTTTGCTTTAGAGAGCATAAAAAAGCAGGATCTAGCGTTCTTCCTACTCTTACTCTTGAATTTATTTGTATTTTATTAAATCCAGTGTTGAAAAATATTTATATTTATTTGGGGGAAATTATTTTCTAAATATTCTTGTAAAAAAGAGTCTGTTACTCAAAAAAAAATCTCTTGGTAGTTCCTTTTATAGCAAACTATAGAAAGAAAACATAAGGATGATTTTTGGCCTACTACTTCTTGGGAGGTTATGCTTCAAAATATTGAAATATATGAGTGCCACACACCCAGTTTTATTGATGTGTATCACTATCGACTTTATCTTAGTATATGATTAAAAACAATCCTTTCTACCAAAAGCTAATCATATGTATGTACTGGACTGAATAATAGAAAGCCTGAGTTTTAGGCACAATTCTGCTACTAATTTGGACAATAATTAATATAGCAAGCTACTTAATCTTCTCAGCGTCAGTTTCTAATTTTTTGTAAAATAAATTAGACGATTAACTCTGACATTTTTCTAAATATCATAAATACTTTTTCTAATTGTACAATATCTAAACCCTATATTACATTATCTAAGTATAGCAGGTATTTGCTTATAAAGCAAGTCAGATTCCTTCCCATATATACAAGGCTGTTTTGCAGTACTCTAATTTAAAACAGATTTTATAACAAGGTCTTTCTTCCCTCTCTCTTTCTCCAACTCAAGTATACATCATTTTTTTGTTGTTGTGATTTATGTCATCCTCTTGAACTCTTCTAAATCTTGCCTGTGTTTCTTTCATCACCATACTTCTTTTTTTTTCAATACTTATTTTAAAAAAATAGAAAATATATTAAAATTATAAGCTAGAATTAGCTTCATTGACTAAAATTACATTTTTTTCTCATGATGACTACTTTTATAAATTCAACATTTCTCTGTAGCTCTCAAAAGAGAGCTCCAGATATTCCTGTAAATTTTGTCATGGTGAAAAATAAAAAAATAAAATAAAGTTTTCCTACTTTTCTGAATATTTTAGAAGAGAAAATTAAAGGATAACATATCAACAGAGAAAACGATGTTCTGAACATCACATCGTTTACATTTCATTAGGGGAAATACGACTTACAGAAGGCAAATGCTTAGCAAACAATAAAACCCCACACACAGTTGATGAGTCAATAAATATTTATAGAGTGGCTAATAGGTAACTAACCAACTGCTCAACTGTGTGGTCCAGATGAGGACTGTAGGAGTTTAGAGCAGAAAAAACCCATGTGATCCACTATGCTTCCAACGATTTTTGTTTTAAACATTATGAGCTCCTATGAAGAATGTTTGGTATGTTGGCCAGGGATCAAATCAGTCAACTGCTTTGAAGACAGCTATGCTTCCAAAATGGACTCTGTAATAAAGACAGTGAACCCAGGATGGAGCAAAAATGGAGACAATGAGGCTCATTAAATGAGACCTCACTTACTGTCGTAATGAGCACTTGTACCCTAAGAACTTTCCTAAGGAGAAAAATGTGAGCCTGTTGGATTTAAAAAGCATCGGAAGAAGCATAGCATTTGAGCTCAGCTTTAATAACTTCTTCAGAGATACAAATCACTATGATAATTTGGTTTTACAACATTCTTTTGTATCTACTTCAAAATATTTTAATTAATGTTCATTATATATATTTAAATTAAATGTGTTGTAATTATTTTTTGGACAATGGCACCCATAAAATGTGTATGAGAGTTGAGATTTGGCCCACCCATTGCTTTATTTTTAGCTCTTGGCAATTGATGGGCACATACACACACACACACAAACAAAACTACTCCTGGGGTGGTATAGAATGAATTAATCTTGGAGTGCTTTAGAATTCATTTTAGTTGTAACAGATTTGTTGAGTGTTGTTGAAGAAGCAATCGCTGATGTTCGATTTCAATCACTGAGTGGAGAATTGCTCCCATTGTTCTTCTTCCTTATCCTTCAAGGTCATTTGTGCTCTACAAAAAATAGCAGTAGCAACATTTATACAGACCAAGAGATTCCTTAAGGATCCATCTTTTACCCTCTGATTCAACACCTCCTCCTTGTTTCTATCCAGGGTCCTTAGGTATGAATTTCTCTTTCTCTTGAAGTTGAAAAATAACTTTGATATTCATCTCAGATGTTAGTTTTGGTTTTACTACTGAATATTGTACCTTGGATTAACCATTCTGTTGACCTGTATTATGGCACCCAGGCAAAACCAGTTAAGCATCTCTTTCCCACCCGCACTCTCTCCATAGCCCAAGGAAAGACAACTCAGGATTTCAGCTTGTCTAAAATAACAGGAAACTTGACAGGTGTGTTCCAGGACTGTGATTTACCTGGGAGTGCCCCATAGAGCCTGAAGGGGAAAAGAAAAAATTATTTCCCTTTTATTCCTGAGATCTAACAGCTATATGTAGTCCCCAAAGTATTCCCAAATAGTCATGTTGTAGCATGTCCTCATTTAAACATATATAAATGTATCTATTCACATATATATTTATACATTATATATTTATATAATATATG
>NW_012098233.1:357948-370852 GCF_000951045.1 Mandrillus leucophaeus
TCTTCTTTTCTTGTTTTTTATTAATTTAAAAAATTCATTCAGAATAATTTTAATATATTTTATTATATATTTTGCTGAAATCTTGAGGTTGGTTTAGAGAAAAACTAATTTTAATTAACTGCATTTACATTTACATCTCTGCATTTTCTCAAAACAAATATTTGGTGCTTGCTTGCTGTGTTGTTTACAAACCATATCTTTTCTTGCCTCTTGATTTCTGGACAATACACCTCAGTAAAGCATTAAAATGTATAAAAATCCTATTCTTGTCTTGTTTCTTTTGTAAGAAAATTGTGGAAAACAATAATTAAAACAATAATTTACATTTTTAGCTAGATTTATTCCTCCTGGTTTCAAAATTCATCAAATAATTGTTTTTCATTCTTCTCACAATAAAAAAGCAATATTTAAAATACTTGTATATAATTATTGATAGATTTTTAATACTCCTATTCTGGTATGTCAAAAACATTTGTTTTCATTTTCTAATATCTTTTAACTATAAATTTAGATCATTGTTAGAGAAAGAAGAGAAATTCTTACTAAAATCATCGTTTGCCTTAGAAAAGGCTATATGAAACTGTCTGTTATTCTCAGCTCTTATCTCCCTAGCATCCTCATAGGTAGGGATAGCATAAGAAAGGCTTATAGCTGAAAATCACTGGTTGATTCACTCTCTTCTGAGTTCTAGCAACTACATTTCTGAGAGTCTACTGAGATGTCAAACTTAATATATCCCAAATTACACCCATTATCTTTCACCTTCAAGCATCTGTTTCCTCAAGTTTTGCTTATTCTATAACCCTTCTCCTTTAAACCTACTGTATGCTATCTATTAGAAAGCCCTTGATTATGTTCGACTCCCATCATAATTGTTTTTTCTTCTTCAACATCAAATCAATATTAAAAGCTGTCAATTCAATCTCAAAGTTATTCCTTAAAACTGACTTTTCCTATCACTCTGTACCAGGGTCATCTTACTGAAACTTAGCAATGTCTCACTTAGATTATTATAATGCTTTAGCCATGAGACTTTCTTTCAACTTTCTGTCTTTCATGCAACTATTAGAATAATCTTCTTATAAAGTAGATCTTCATTTAATTATTTAGTCACTTGGCTACTCTTTTATTTTTATTCCACAAATATTTGCATAACACCTTCCACGAGCTTAAATTTAATTTTGTTTTCCTTTTAAGGACGCCTATTAGCAAATGCGAGCCATATTCATAGTTGACCTAATGCAAATGTGTAAATTCACTCGCAAATGCATTTGTGGGCTGACTAACTTCATTTTATATGCCCCCCCTTGTTTTCTTTTTCTATTTGCTCTCATTATTGTCTTGTGTTATGCATAATTTCATAATCATGATTAAGTTATGCCATAAGATCAACCATATATAAAGTCATCCATGCACATATCTAAACCTCATCCTACTAGCTTCAGAAATCTTCATGGGATCTTCATCAACTTTAAGATAAGGTATAAGCACCTTGGTATGGATGCCTCAAATCTTACCGTCCTGTTTTCAAGAACACTGATATCATCTGTAATCCCAGCACTTTGGGAGGCTGAGGCAGGCAGATTACTGGAGGTCAGGAGTTTGAGACCAGCCTGGCCAACATGGCAAAACCCTGTCTCTACTAAAAATACAAAAATTAGCCAGGTGTGTGGCTGGTGTTGTAATCCTATCTACTACAGAGGCTGAGGCAGGAGAGTCACTTAAACCCGGGAGGTGAAGGTTGCAGTGAGCCAATATCACCTTCACATCACTGCACTCAAGCCTGGGTGACACACACACACACACACACACACACACACACACACACAGATATCCAAGGATTTATAAAATAAATCATAGCTTCTCAACTTGGCATATCTTTATATTTATGTTGATATTTTCAAATCTGCTCCACTCCGACAACCACAATAATTTTATAACATGCAAACAAGAATTCTTTGTATAAAAGTTATAGAGTAAGGTAAGTTTGAAAATATGTTACAGGCCACATTTTTTTTTTTTTTTCCTGAACATCTTGACTCTGCAATTACTTCCCATCAAGAATACCTCACTAACATATCCCCCTATAAAACCAAAGACAAGAAGTCAGCTAAAATGAAGACCCTGCACAAGGCCCTGGCCCTGTGAAAACATCCAGAAAAGAAGTCAAATGACTGCACTCAATACACATTGCAGTTAAAGGAACACCTACATGCAGAGATGAGAAAGAACCACCATAAGAACTTTAGCAACTCGAATAGCTAGAATGTCTTATGTCCTCCAAACGATTTTAGTGTGTCTTCAACAAGGGTTCTTAACCAGGCTAAGTTGGCCAAAATGACAAAAACATTATTCAGAATGTGGATAACAATGAAGATAATGAAATTCATGGGAATGGAAAAACTCAACTCATGGAAATTAAGAATCACAATTAAAAAATACAGGAGCTGACAGGTGAAATAGCCAGTAAAAAATACAACCTAACTGACCTAATAGAGCTGAAAAACACACTACAAGACTTTCACAATGCAATTGCAGGTATTAACAACAGAATAGAGAAAGTTGAGAAAAGAACCTCAGAACTTGAACACTGGCTATCTGAAATAAGACAATCAGACAAAAATAAAGGAAAAATAAAAAAAGGAATGAAGAAAAACTCCGAGAAACATGTGTTCATGTAAAGAGGCCAAACCTACAAACCATTTGCATCTCTAAAAGGGATGGAGAGACAGCAAACAACTTGGAAAACATATTTCAGGATATCATTGTGAAAACTTCTCCAACTTGGCTAGAGAGGCCAACAGTCAAATTCAGGAAATATGGTAAACTCGTTGAAGATTCTACACAAGAAGATCATCTCCAACACACATAATCATCAGATAGAGAGAAAGGGCAGGTCATTTACAATGGGAACCCCATCAGGTTAACAGTAGACCTCTCAGCAGAAACCCTGCAAACCACAAGACATTGGGATCCTATACTCAACATTCTTAAATTAAAAAAAAAAAAAATCTTCAACCAAGAGTTTCATATCCGTAAGTGCCAAAGGAAAGGTTAAAAAAGAGAAATAATTTTATATTCAGCCAAAACCAGGTTCCTAAGCAAAGGAGAAATAAGATCCTTTTCATATAAGCAACATTGAGGGAGTTCATTATCACCAGACCCACCTGACAGGAGATCTTGTAAGGAGAATAAGCAAAGAAAAGACCGTTATCAGACAATACAAAAACACACTTAAGTACACAGACCAGTGATACTATAAAACAACCACACAAATAAGCTGGTGTAATTAATAACAAGATAACAGCACAATGACAAGATCAGATCCACACATATTTATACTAACCTTGAAGGGAAATGGGCTAACTGCCCCATTTAAAAGGCTCAGAGTGGCAAGCTGAAGAAAAAAGCGAGATCCAAAGGTATGCTGTCTTTAAAAGACCTGTCTCACATGCAATGACACCCATAGGTACAGAATAAAAGGATGGAGAAAAACTGCCAAGCAAATGGAAATCAGAAAAAAACAACAGTTGCAACCCTAATTTCAAACAAAACATACTTTAAACCAGCAAAGATCAAAAAAGGCAAAGAAGGGCATTGCATAATGGTTAAATTCAGTAAGACTTAATTATTCTAACTATATAATGCACTCAACACATGAGCAGCCAGATTCATAAAGAGAGTTCTGAGAGACCTATAAAGAGACTTAGACTCCCACACAATAAGAGTAGGAAACTTCAACACTCTACTGATACTATTAGACAGATCATTGAAACAGAAAATTAATAAAGATATTCAGGACCGGAACTCAACATGAACCAAATGGATCTGATAGATCTCTACAGAACTCTCCACCCCTAAAACAACAGAATATACATTCTCCTAATCCTCACATGGCACATATTCTAAAATTGACCGCACAGTCGGACATAAAACAATCATCAGCAAATGCAAAAGAACTAAAGTCAAACCAAACACAATTGCTTAAGAAAGAGTATTTCTCAACCACACAGATTATAAGAATCACCTAAGGCATTTGTTAACATCATGTTGGGAGGCAGAGACAAGAGAATTGCTTGAGCCTGGAAGTTTGAGACTAGCCTGAGCAATACAGTGAGATTCCACTTTTATAAATAATAATAACACTAACAATAAGTTATCTGGGTGTGGTAGCATGAGCCTGTATGAGAGGATAAGGTGGGAAGATCACTTGAGCTCGGGATGTAGAGGTTGCAGTGAGCCGTGATCACGCCCCTACAATCCAGCCTGGGTAACAAAGACCTTCTTTCAGAAAACAAACAAACAAACAAACAAAAAAGTCATGGATTCTCAGGACTATTTAAAGAAAGATACTGATTCATATATCTGAGGTGAGTTCATGAAATCTGTATTTTGTGAAGTGACATAGATTATTTTTATAATCAAGAAAACTTGAGAAACACTTGTTAAAGTTTCTGAGAATTCTGCAATAAAGAAATCATCTTACTTTTATTTAACTCAGCATTTTTCAAACATATTTAAGTATGTATATCTTTTTTATCTAACATCTAATTCTTCTTAAATAACACTTTAATAAATGCTGGTTTATATTATTTCCCTGACGTAATTTTTTCCCAATCTAGAAAAATTCCTGGACATCCTTCACTACCCAGCTTAAAGCAGCTTTCTCCATTATATCTCCAACAGAGTCCTAGTGTCATCATTATAGCATTTGTCTAATCATATTGTATTATTATTTTAGCAAGTTGATTTATTTCCCCTAGTTTCTGACTTGAAGGAAAGGAATATGCCTGAGTCATCAATATGTATCGAAGTGCAGATATGTAGACACATACTTTACATAATGAATGCGTAAGACTGAATAAATTTATTAATAACTCCATAAATGAATGGTAAGGTATCATTAGGCCATCTATAATAATTATAGATAAACTATTGCAATATAATCAGAATTTCTGGAATAGTCAGATTCCAATTTTGTTCCTTTTTTTTTTTTTTTAATGAGATGGAGATTCACTCTTGCCACCCAGGCTGGAGTGCAATGGCATGATCTTGACTCACTGCAACCTCTGCCTCCTGGGTTCAAGCAATTCTCCCGCCTCAGCCTCTCTAGTAACTAGAATTACAGGCGGGCACCAACACATCTTGCTAATTTTTATATTTTTAGTAGAGACGGGATTTCACCGTGTTGGCCAGGCTGGTCTTGAACTCCTGAACTAAGGTGATCCACCCTCCATGGCCTCCCAAATTGCTGTGATTACAGGTGCGAGCCACGGTGATAGGCCCCCAATTTTGTTATTTATACCAACATCACATATAACTACAGCATATGTTAATTAAAAGTAATCCTCATATGTAATCTTAGAAAAATTATTCTCATGTTTATGAACTGTCACCACTAACCATATCAAATATTTTTTTCTATGTTTTTTCACTTTGATCAACTTTTTCTGTAATGCTTTATCACTGGGAAGCTGCAACAGAATCAACACTTTCTTCCATTCTTTTTTGGAAATTGACCATATTCCTTTTGAATTTATACCTTAAGTATACTTTTAGCTTTCATAACAGAGAAGGAAATACCTATGAAGTATTTGCTTAGACAGATGTTTTATATAAGTACAGAAAACAGAGTTCAATATATAATTACTCTAGTAGTTTCTTAAGGATCTCATATGAACTTGAATGTGGGCCCAGTACTTTTAAAAATTTTAATCTTCAGTTTGTTTTCATACTCTTATATAAACATTTACTGAACACCTATTAGCAAAAATGAAGAAAAAAAAGACCTAAAAATGAACATTAATTAAAATGTTGTGAAGAGTCTTAGCCAAAGAAAAAAACTATAATGTGTAATGAAATAAAGTATTTATTCTTGTGAGGTCTGTTTTCCTATTATAATTTCCACAAAGTTACTCCCAAAAATATGCAAGTATAATTTTGACTTTTCTAGTCTTCAGCCATGTACTTTAATAACCTATTGTTAAATTTTCAATTTAAAAGATATTTCTCAAAAAAATGCAGTCTGATCAGTGAATGTAGTCAACTGTACTGATGTTCATGAAAATAATTCTGTTTAAGTTTGAAGACTTTTTAAAATTAGTAACAGCATTTTCTTTTGAGAAATTAATACTTAACTCTGCCACGTGGATTCTCAAAAATGCCACATTATCCTTTAACGCAATGTGTGACTATGTTGTCAATAGTACATGCATTAATAACTTCATGAAACATAATGCTATTTCTTGAAATTACTATATTATCTGATTTTGAGTGAAAAGGTAGTCTTATCTGTTTTTATCTTGCAGAATTCAGATTACAATAGAGCTTTGTGTGTAGAATACAACAAACCTTTGATTTATCTGTCTGTATGCCTCATTTAACTTTTCACTAAGTCACCTATATGAAACATATGGTATTCACCAGAAGAGTTATTCTGATTATCACGAAGAAAATAAATAATGAGTCGAAAGGTTTAAATGGTTAAAAAGTTAAGATGTTAAATGTAGAGGATAAACAGAAAAGATCTCTGGATTATTTCCAAATAGCCCAAGGGATTCTTCTGACTAGAAATTCAGAGTATTGGTTCAAACAAAATGAGACTTATTTGTATAACCTTTTTTTTTTTTTTTTTTTTTTTTTGAGATGCAGTATTGCTCTGCCACCAGGCTGGAGGGCAGTGGCAAGATCTTGGCTCACTGCCACCTCCCACTCCCTGGTTCAACCTACACTCCTGCCTCAGCCTCTCGAATAGCTGGAATTGCAGGCACGCACCACCACCTCCAGTTAATTTTTGTATTTTTAGTAGAGACGGGATTTCATCATGTTGGCCAGGGTGGTCTCGATCTCCTGACTTTGTGATCCGCTCGCCTCGGCCTCCCAAAGTTCTGGGATTACAGGCATGAGCCACCGCGCCCAGTTTTGTATATCTTTAATACTATTGCATTTGTGATATGCCACTTATGAGCAATGCAAGCCAACACCTACACAAAGAAGCCACAGACAAAGAAAGGAAAAAGTCAGATTCCATTATACAAATACATGTCTTATTGGCAT
Source organism: Mandrillus leucophaeus (assembly GCF_000951045.1). NCBI lineage: Eukaryota > Metazoa > Chordata > Mammalia > Primates > Cercopithecidae > Mandrillus > Mandrillus leucophaeus. The sequence goes on from NW_012098233.1 coordinate 365,005, forward strand.
GGTTCCTATAGCAATGTGGGTACACACTGAGGGAAGCTTGCAGAGATCTGTGCCCCCACATCCACTCCCGTTATTTTTTAACTGGTGCAGGGAACCACCTGCCAATGGCTGCAAGTTATGGGAAGTCACTGGTGGTATTCATATCAGCATACTTTAGGTTGTTAAATCTCTGATCCCAGCTCCTATTCCTCTATTACCCAAGACAGGTGTGGTCAGTTTCCTTTGGTTTTGATTCATTGGTTCTTATTTATGAAAAACTCCCTGGTGTTTTCTCCAAAGAAAGGATAGAAATTCAATGACATTTTAGTTATTTAATTTGTTGTTAAGTGGCATGTGATATCACAGCAAATTATATTATTGGATTCCTGGATTTCCTAGTTCCTTTTCTTTTCTTCAGATTATTTTACTTTAACGCTGGACTCTGTGGAATAAAATTATTATGTATTTTACACTAGTACCTGGATACACTCATACAGATACAAATTACGTGCTCTGTTAAGCATACTATAAATTGTCTCCTGAGAAACCATAAGAAACATTTTCTTGATATTTACTATTAAAGAATAATTCACATAAATTAAATGTAACTTTGAGTTTCAACTTATTTTTGAGTGAGTTTTTAAAACATACCCAGAGATTTACTAATTTCTGCAAAAATTTTATAACGGTGGTTGGAAACTTAAGGTATTTTCCTTTTTTACTAATGCTGATTTTCTATTTCCACATCTTTATACTCTGCCTCTGTGCTTTTTCTATGGTCTTTGTTAATACTCTAAGTGCGTCATCTAATTTGAAACAGACTTGCTGCTGTTTTCAACTATATTCAGTTTGTGGGTTAAATATATGAGATAGAAATAACTGTTCAAAATGTGAATTTCTAAGGCTAGACATTCCAACTGGGCCTTTGCACTCAGGAATGTGAGTGAATCTGGGCAGAATTATAAGCCTGGGTTATTTTAAAGTAATAATAAATGGGTGAGAATCCCAAATTTAGAAGTTCATCTATTTAATTTATATGAAAGGTTGTGTTTGAAGAAGAGTGCACTTGGAGGCTTTGTGATTAAATGAACCCATGCACAAATAGTTTCAGTCTATGACGTGAAGGCCAGACACACCAAAAGTAAGTGATGCAGAAGGAAATGTGGCTCAACTTTCTCCATCCTTAACCAGCTGCTAGCCTCTGGTGTCAGACACTTTATTTTAGTTGGGAAGGAAGTTGGAAATTAAAGTGAATGAACACATGTTTGTTGAAATAAGACACTTAAACAGAACGTACATGCTGTGGTAAATAATAGCAAAACACTAATAGGTTTACAATTCCCGACCAGACAAACTCACATTTCTTATCTGAAAAGCCTAGTTGGAATGACTCATACCAGTAACCCTGAAGGCACAGTGATGGACGTAGACAGAAGAATGGCTTCCACACGCTTTCACTATGGTGGGGGTTTCAGGTGACAGATTAATGCATTTGGCCACCTTCATAATTTTTGTGTAGCAACACATGAGATACGCTCTTCACAAGTCTAAGTCTATCACTTAAGGTGAAAAAATGGTCAAATAACAAAATTGAATTGGTGTGGTAACAAGAAGTCAAGAAGGCACATTCAGTAGCATATGTATACATTCTAAAAAGCAGCAAAGACAAGAATATATGGTGGAATAACCAAATAAGCTACAGTGTAAAAAATGATCTAAAGCCATTTCTTCCACTGCTGTGAAGAACAAACTAGTTTTTAGGAAACATGAAATAATTGGCAATGCTATAGTTACATGTTCTCTAACATCAGGACAAACAAATACCTAAATGATGCTTCTCAAATCTAATTTATGTCATCATACCCATAATCATAATATACTGTAATATTAAGCAAATCTGGGTCACTCAGGCTTATGTTATTCTACTTCGGAGAAACAAGAGAGTTTAAGGTCAAATGTTTGGCCTAATAAATGAGTCAATGTTTCAAACTACATGCTGCGTGTATTTTCAACCAAACAGGTTAATCTTACTAAATTTAGAATCCTGGGGTAAGAAAGGGTAGACTGGCTAACCCTGTCTCAGCTTTTCTCTTTCTCTCAGATATAGATATTAAGTAATATGCCCAAGCTTACACAGAGATGTGAAGATCTAGCAGGAGAATTCAGGATACTTACTCCAAAATCTATATTCTTTGTCCCATCACACTTATTTCTGAAGTTGTGATTCAATCCTGATTCAGCACTGGCTAAACTAAGGTAAATCACATCCTCCCTAGGGCTCCGCCATTAATCCCTCAACTCTCACTATACCATGGATGGGCCTAATTATTAAATCTACTTATGATTGGCCTCAAAAGCCCTATGTTGGCATATTGGCAGTCTGAAGTTTGGTTTCAAATTCTATGAATTTACTTATTCCCACAATTACAGCCTATTAAATCTACCATGAGCCATATAATCAAAGTGAACAAGCCATCATGTCTACTCTCAAAGAGTTCACAGACTAAGACTTTGAAATAAACTATTAAAATTAGTTACCTTAATATAAAAACTATTTACAGAAATGGTCAGGTAATATCCCAAATAAAACTAATGCTTAATGTAAAGCAGAAAAAGAGTAGTCAGTGAAGACCAATGCAAAGATGTCTCCAGAAGAGTGTGGAGACGAAGACTGGGTCAGCTGCCATTCTCTGTGTTTCCCTTTCTCATCTATAGAACAGAAGACTGTGAAAACTTAGTGGATATGTCACATCCATGTGTTCATATAGACCCAGTGCCTTATAAAGTGATCAACACTATATTTTTAGTTATTCATGTTCTATAAAATAATGTCCTCATGATAACAGATTATTAGACAATATTATTATTACACAATAACTGGGAAATTGTATTTATAAAAATGCCTAGACCCTTGCCATACATTTTGTGTTAGCAAACAAAAAAAACCAGCCTGTCAATACATTATTTTAAAAATTATATGTGTGTATATAAATATAAAATCAAGACTACTCTTAAATGGCTATCTGTATTTTTTTTCTTAAATAGACCACTGTTAGGAGATTCTGAATCTTCAAGGAATTTTGTGCTATAGCTCTGAATTTCCCTTCCTAGTGTTGTAGAAACTCAAATACTGTACATGTTACTGGGATGTATATCTGGTCATAGTACCTGGCATTCTCCTCATTTATTTTCCACTGTTTCTGGATGGCCAATGACTGTGCAATGAAAGAGAGACATTGGAGATTTAGACTCTATTCCCATTTCTGATAATAACTTGGCTAAAATCCTGGACAATCCTTGATTCAGGCCTAATGTTTATACAATAAGCAATAGCTGAAAGCGAGGTGCTATGTTGGACATTAAGAGTTTAAAAACTGATAAACTGTGATATTGTCATTTAATAAGTTGGCAGTATAGCAGGGGAGGAAATACTAGCATAACAATAATAGGACCTATATATTAAATGTGATAAAAGCTACATACATAAAATGTTCTGATAACTTTTTAGGGGAAATATGACTTTCAATGTCAGATACCTGAAAAAGTAGAAAATAGGAATACTTCTCTTCATTGCCAAAATGCATTACTGAATTCTTTTAGTGACGATAGAGTTGTAGGTGTGCTATAGAAAGTAGAATACGATTGTTATTTTTAACTGCAATAAGTCTATAGAATTGTAGAGGTTGCTATAAAATTTACTTTTGTTCGTTAAGCTTTTAGGAAGCACTGAGCAATGAATGTTAGATGTCATGAAATAGTGTTGATTTCATAGGCATTTAAATATATACTCTCCTGTATACCTTAGTATTTCACATTTACCAACCTATAATTTTTGGCCAAAGTATGCATAATTTCAAATTACAGCTTATAAAATAACACTTCACCTATTTATGACAAAATTATGATACTCCAACTAACTATATCGTAGATCAAATTTCTATGCCATTTTTGTCACTTGAAAATAAGGCAGCTACCTTTTCAGCCCTGAATGCATACTTTCTTTTAAAGCTATAAAGCTTCTGTATTAATAGAATCCCAAACATTCCATAGTGCTGGCTCAACATGCTGAAATGTGAGTTCAGAAAGCCCATTTTGATCTAAACTGTTTACTCTGATTTTCAGCAGGGGATACTGAACAAGGGGCCACAGTTCAGTTCTTGAAACTGTGGTCCAGTTAAGGAACCGCAGTGAGGTTAACTGGTAACTTTCAGAATGCCAGGGAGACAGGGCAAAGGGTTGTTCCTGACATTTTTCACATGACTTTCTAAATAAAATGTTTCTATGAGAGTTTCTGAAAGGGGGTCTTAGCAGTTAAAGAGTAAAATTCATCGGTGAGGAGCTTGCTATTAACATGGTGGAGAAATGTATTTGGGGAGAGGATCAAGAACGAGAGGGAAAAAGAAGAAAGTGGAACAGAGATAAGAAGGGGATAGACTAGCGAAAAATGACAAATAAAATTTTGTTATCAAAGTTTCTTACTTGAGAGTTTGTACAAAAATCCAAAAGCACCCTGTTAATCAACGAGGCTTTTTAAGATAGAAAAGATATGTCATTAACCAAAATATTGAATTTTACCTAAGAAAGTAGCAATCTTATATTTCAGTATGAAAAGCTGCCACATTTATAAAATAGGACAAGAGAACATTTGGTTAGCACATCACCAGTGCCTGGAAAAACTGTTCTCTTAATTATCCTTCAATAATACTTCATTTTCAAAGATTAGCAAATACTCTTGAGTTGAAAATTTCATAAGAATTTAATTGTGTTTTCTGGGGAGGTTTGCACCGAAATGACTTTCTTACAAAAGTAACTGGTTCTTTGAACAGCAACAGGCATAGAGGTACAGAAATCATTTCTTCCCTTATGGAAATGGTGTATCTATCTCACTCATCACAAGGGAAGTTTCTTTAGAGAAGATCCTGTACTTAATACACTTTAGATGGACCCTGACATTTACCACGATATCCAGTACATATCATGGATGTATGTCATTAAGTTGGACAAATAAAATTGAAATGTCCATACTGGAGCAGATTTTTTTTCTATGCAATAGTCACCAATAATGAACATGAAAATCAACACCTTGTCTGAAATGCAGAGGAGGCACAGCTTAAATATAACTCTCTCAGGGGCTTTCTGAACAATGTCTTCCTTTACAGTTATATCATAAGGCATGAAATTCAGCTTTAAAAAAATCACAATGGAAACGTTCCTTGCTAATTCAACCATGGAAAGAAAACTTGGCAATTGAGTTTTGGAAAGCAGAGGCTCTTTTATGTACCTGAGCAATATAGCATAATCGGTTGACAGACTTATTACCACATGGTTACTAACTTACTCAAGCAAATGAAAATTCCATGAATATCTAACAGTCATGGCAGATGTTAACAGAGCTTGACAAAGAGATTTAAAATCTATTATGTACAAGTTTCTTATTTCTTATTACAAACTGTTTTCGCTTTACTGACATGAACTGCAGAAATTGTCATTTTTTTTTCTCTTGTCTGTTTGAATCAGTAACCACTACAAAATAGCTTATTGCTTCCAGTTTTTGCCAACTTTGATAAGGTGAAAATATTTAGTTGGCATAAGCAGGGTGGAACAGAATGAATATTTTTATACTGTATTTGTCTAGAAATAGATTTGCTCAAACAGGCCAAAAATGAATTTAGAATCATATCATAAAGTGTTCTATACTAAATTATTAATAAACTTTATCTTGTGATGTCTCTGGTAGAGGAAGAAAGTGGATATTATCTTTGTCATTTTAAAGTAAATATAAGGTACATGTTTAGTCAAGTCTAATCAAGGCAAAGAAGTATTATTTCCTACATTATTTTGTTTTTCTTTCCCTTGGTTTCCTTCCCTC
>NW_012098233.1:371157-407621 GCF_000951045.1 Mandrillus leucophaeus
TCTTTCTTTCTTTCTTTCTTTTTTTCTTTCTTTCTTTCTCTCTCTCTTTCTTTCTTTCTCTCTGTCTCTCTCTCTTTCTTTTTTTTCTTATTCTTTTTTTTTTTTTTTTTTTGACAGGGTCTCACTCTGTCACCCAGAGTGGAGTGCAGTGGTGCGATCTTGGCTCAATGCTGCAGCCTCCACCTCTCAGGCTCAACCAATTCTCCTGCCTCAGCCTCCCAAGTAACTGGGATTACAGACATGCACCATGTAATGCCATACTGCCCGGCTAATTTTATTTTGTATTTTTGGTAGAGACAGGGTTTCACTGTGTTGGCCAGGCTGGTCTTGAACGCCTGACCTCAAATGACCCACCTGCTTTGGCCTCCCAAAATGCTGGGGTTACAGGTGTGAGCCACCACACATGGCTTCCTTGGTCTCTTATGTTTGTGAACAGTCTTCGAGACAGGCAAGGTTGAAGGGTTGAGGATAGAGCAAAGGAATCAGGGTTTGAATACATTTAAACAAACATGCAGTGAAAGCACCTAATGTGGATAAGCACAGGGGACACAGTTTGAATAAAAATCAGCCCCATTGTCTACAGTTTAAAATGAAAAACAAACATTTTCTGTCAAATGTTCTAGCTTCAGATTTTCATATTATCTCTTATAGACCAGTGTAATTAAGATCAAGGAGATAATGAGCCTTCAACATGGTTATAGCATCTCTGCTATTGATAGCTTCTAGTTACTAGCAATCCTTATCCAATAGAAGGGCTTCACAAACTAAAACTAAGGTTGTGGCATTGGGTTATTGAATCTAATAGAGATTCTACAAACAAATAATAGCAACAGTATCCTTTACAAGAAACTGAGATTTGAGTTAAATTTCTAGAAGTATATATTTCTATTTATTGAATGGAAAACAAACCAAAATAATAAAGTCTGTCCATTATTGTTTTTAGAAGAGCAAGTAATCATATACTTCTAAAGGTAGCTCTGCTATAATTGGTATTTACAGTATTTTTACATGTTTACTTCTAATGTTATAGCCATTTATTATGTAATTAGATACAACCTATAATGAGTTTTTTTATATTTCCTTAGCGAACAAGCTCTTTATTATTCTCCTCATAATCTTTGCCTCCTGTGTTCACACCTTTGTATGATCTCCTCCCCTGTAGTTTGCACAAAACCTGGCTGCTTCTAATCCACTGAATCAGCAAAGCTTATGGACTGCCACTCTTATGATTACCTCACTATATGGAAGGCTCTGTCTTGATAGTAGACTCAGTCCAGAGACTCTCTTACTTCCTTGATGGAATATGGGACTATGCAGGAAATGCTTATGTGGCCAGGAACTTAGGTGGTTTTTTAGGGACTGTGGGAGGCCTCTAGTTGCTGAGGAGGAGGTTCTAGCTGACAACCAGAAAAAAAGCCTAAGATTACAGACCCACAACCACAAGGAAATGAATTCTGCAAGCAACATGAATAAGCTTGGAAGTAGATTATTCCCTTGAAACCTCCAAACGAAATTCCAGATTGCAGTTTCGTGAAATCCTCTGAAGAAGACTCAGCTAAGCTATATCTGGACTATTGACTCACAGAAATTTTGAGATAATAAATATGTGTTGTTTTAAGTTGCTAAATTTGTAGTAATTTGATACGTATCTATAGATAAATGATTAACCAACTGTTCTGCAATTACTTTCTTAAAGTCTAAGGAAGCAATTTCTATAGATGAAGCAATAATTTGTTTTTATAATCAATAAATATTTATTTAGTGGCCACACTGTTCCATTCTCTAGGGACATAGTAATAAACACAAAAGACAAAATTCATAAGCTCTAATGGGGGACATGTTAATGATATTTAAAATTGTCATAGAATAATTACATAATTACAAGTGTAAATAATTACATAATTAGAAGTGTTAAGTGACCAACAAATGATCAGCCCGCTTCAGGGTAATGAGAAAAAACTCTCTCAGTGGTGTGCCAGTGGGTGTTTAACAATGGGCTCTTGGCAGCAGGAAGGAAAGTGAGTTCCCATGTGTTGCATTCACTTGTTTCTGTGGCATAACTACCCAACAATGGTCAATTTTAAGATACTAATATGATATTACTAATGTGATATCATTGAACACAAAGTTGGGAAGAAATGAACGCAATCAACGTTTACAACTTGGTGCAGACAGGCCTGCACACCACTAGGCTTCTCTAAATATGCAACAGTGAAACTGAGTGCAGACAGATGACTCTAACTCAACTAACAACAATGAGAATGAAAAGTTTTCCAGAAGAGCGGCCAAAATATCAAAGGTCCTGACCCCAGAAGAGTCTGCTTGTTTGAAGAACCAAAAGAAGAAGAATGTGACTGAAACTTAAAGGCTAAAGGAACAGAAATTCCAAAGGGGAAAATAGCAAATCAGGAAGGTGGTCAGACCGTATTCTAAGCTCTGGGAATACAAGAATAAACGATAGACACAAAGTTCCTTCCTCCTAGTGCTCCCAGGGGCCTGTATGTAATGTTAATAATTTTAGAGTTTGGCCTGGATAGCAAAGGGAAACCACTGAATTATTACAGTCAATAAAATAGTTTATATTTTTTTAAAATGACTCTTTGGATAAATCGATTTTTAAAAGTATATGACTGTGGGGAAAACAGTTCAGAGAATATTATTCACCTGAGTATCAATTCTTTTATCTATAAAATAAAAATAATAGCACTACCTTCATCATGATTGTTTTGAGAATAATAAATACAAGCTGTCCAGAAAGGTGGTTAGAACACAGTAAGTACTCAAGAAACTTTAAGAATTTTTTTTCTCCTTCTATATTCCCTTCTTTTTAATTATTGCTATATAAAGTACAGAGAGGGAGTTTCTTGCAGAGACGCAAATCTGAAAGTGGTCATAATATGCCTACTATGATTTCAAACATCATACGGTGTTTGAACCCATAGCATTCAGCAGTGCCAGGGAGGTGATGGTAAAAAAAAAAAAAAAAAAAAAAAGAAGAGAAAGAGGACCTAGATCAAAGCCATGTGGAGCCCCGAAATTTAAAGTTTGACTATAAGTGAAAAAACATCTTCCTTTGGCAGAAAACTCATGTCATAAAGTCTGGGAATGAAAGGTTCTGTCTGCAGAACTATGTTGAGCTCACACCTGGATTACAGAACTCATTTCTAAGGTCGTCATTATTAGAAGTATGTAGAAAAACTGGATAGAGTTCAGGGAAAAGTAATGAGAATGCTTAAAGACTTGAGGTTGATGGATTTATGAGAAAAGATTAAAAAAACCAGAACGTGTTTCAACATAGGCTATGGAGAGATGGGTATAATGAACCTTCTACAGTTTTAAAAGGATAGTAAACATTGAGGGAAAAATATTTTCCTAAGATTGAAAAAAGAAAAAGAAAAAATTCTTAGTCTATTAACCCAAATAGTAGAAGAGGAGACCCTGAGATTGAGAACATTTATTTTGTGGAGTTTTATAGAATGTTTCTATGAATAAATATCACACATATATATAATGAAAAAATCTCTGGAAGTCTTTACTTCTAGATAAAGTCTTCACCAGTGCAGAGATTAGGATCTTTTTAATTGATGTATCACCAATATCTGGAGCAATGATCAACATAGAGTAATTGCTTAATGAATATGTACCAAGCTTTTAAAAAAGAAAACAATATCCTTAATATTTAAACCGAAAGACTGCTAATAGAGTCAGTAATCAGTCTATGATTGATCTACGGATAATAAATGCAACCAAATGGATATAAATTCAACTGTGGATCATAATATTCTCAAGCTCCAACTCACTTATTTTGGCAGACATTCTGTAGAGAAAAAATTAGATTACATTTGTTTTTGCTTTTTTGTTGTTGTTGTTGTTTGTTTGTTTGTTTTTGAGACAAAGTCTTGCTCTGTCACCCAGGCTGGAATGCAGTGGCGCAATCTCGGCTCACTGCAACCTCTGCCTCCTGGATTCAAGTGATTCTCCTGCCTCAGCCTCCCAAGTAGCTGGGACGACAGGCAAGTGCCACCACGCCCGGCTAATTTTTTGTATTTTTAGTAGAGATAGTGTTTCACTATTTTAGCCAGGATGGTCTCGATCTCCTGACCTCGTGATACACCTGCGTCGGCCTCCCAAAGTGCCGGGGTTAAAAAATTTTTAGTTCATATCCTAATCGCTTAATGTTATCAAATATTAACTTCCCAAATATTAATAAAATATTATAATATTTCACAGACATTTAGGGTCAAAACAAAGAGAAAAATTCAATAAAATAATTAAAAGCAAGTTCTTTCTTTAAAACAGCAGCCACTTGAACTTGAACTAATGTTCAAGTGTTATAATGTTGGTTTTTGATGGAAGAAACTATAAGAAAAAACAAATATCAAATATTTGCTTCTGGTTTTAAGAAAGTAGCTTTTTTCAAGTTAATATCTTAATTTACCTTTCTTGCTATTGTCATTTCAATAAAATATAAATTCTGTTAAATTAACAAAAGTTTCAAAGTCATCATAGGTTCTATATACTCAAAACCATTTGATTTTAGAGAATGGACTTCATAGGATTACAGACCATTTTGCAATAAAAAAATTCTATAGATGGTAAAGATTGTGGGTATTCAGATAATACCAGTCATAAATAAAAGCTTAAAACCATACTCATAGCAATGATAATAGCACAAATTTGGTAGAAATAGATAGGTTAGTCTGTGCGGTTTCTTTTTAATAACCAGAAATAACAAGGACAACATCTTTTGTGAATTCATCACCGAAAATGCCTTATAAATGTGAAAGTATGAGTCATCCTCTATTAATGCACTGAATTATGTGCTAATGTAAAAAATGTCAGAATCACAATTAGTAAGTCAGTGATAAAATAGAAAAAGCAATAATAATGATTTTAGGAAAATTCTGTCAACAATTAGATGTACCACTTTAGACAAATTTGCACAACAGAGCATCAGAAAAGAGAGAACTCTTCAAGAGGAGTAGCCCCAGAAGTCTGCAGTGAGATTCACTAGGAGTGCGTGATCCAGACAAGATTGCCAATTATAGGGTGAGGATATGTGTTTAGCAGAGATCTGATCCAGGGCTAAGAATGAGGTGGTAATACCAAAGATTATGCAGCACCAGGAGACATTGAAGATCTTGCCCTCCCAGAGTGGAGAGATGTTGCTGAGCATCATGGGCATTTAGTCAGGAACCTAGAAATAGTATTCATCTTTGGACTAAAGAAACACTCTAGAAGAGGCTACACATTTTAATACTAAGCGCAAAATTGAAATAACAACCTACCGAAGACTAAAATAAAGCTTGTTACAGCCAGGAAATCCACAGTACCTTAACTGCCAACCAGTACAAAAATCAACACCCATTAAAAGAAAACAATGCAGTCTAGATGTCCAACAATGTATAATCTACAACGGCCAACCTGCAATAAAATAATTAGTAGACATACAATGAGGCAGAAAGATATTTTTTCTTAATGAAGAAAAAAAAGTCAATAGCATTAGACTAGGAGATGAGAAAGATGTTGGAATTAGCAGACCAACATGCCAAAAAAATATTTTATAAATATGTCCTTAAATATGCTTATATATGATATAGCAATATTATTCTTAATAATAAAAACCTGAAACTTCATGTGCAACAAGAAGAAAATGTATAAACTGTTATGCGTCCACAAAATGCAATATCACTCAGCAATAAAATAAAATAATGATGTAACACACAGAAAAATAAAATCATTTTAAAAACATCTTGAGTGAAAGAAACTAGATTTTAAAAGAGTACATACTAGACCATTCCATTTATATGGAATTCAAAAACAGAAAAAAACTAATCTTTAGTTATATAAATTGAAATCTTTTCTTTTTTTTTTTTTTAAGTAAGGGATCAGAACAGGAACTTTTTGTGGTCATAGAAATATTCTGAATCTTACCTGGGGTATTGCTAAAAGAGTCACAGTGATGTGGTGGAGTTGTCTCATGTTGGCTTAGGAAAGCTGATTATTAAAGATTCAGAAATTTCGTGAGCTGCTTGTTAAGCCATTGATAACTTGAAATCAGATATAGTGAGAGTTGTACCTGAAAGCAGGTAAACACTATAAATCAAGGGTTTACTTGCTTCCTTATTCAGTTTTATTTCTTTTAGAGAGCCTATTTATAAGCACACCACTTCGTGAGTGTATGAACTTATAAAATTTATTGGATACTTAAAACCTGTGTGTTTTCCTCTTTGTAGATTTTATTATTGAAAGTTTGATATGCATATTTTCAGAACTCTACTTTCATGTAAAAAAATGTGGCTCAGTTTCTGTTTCATTGAAATATATTTATATGCTTAAATACTTTGGTTCGGTATACATTTTGTTTTGTGTGTATATTGTGTTTGTTTTGTTTTAACAAAAATGGATTCTACTATATGGTGGTATTATACAATGTGTACTTTGAAATCACACCAGTTGGACTTGAATCTCAGCACCATATCTTACTAACTTTAATATCTCAAGTAATTTATCTTACTTCTTTAAGTTTTAGTTCTCTCTTCTGTAACTTATATATAAAAATACCATCTACTTCAAGTTGTTATGGAAACCAAATAGTGTAATAAATGTACAGGGTTTAATTCAGGTTTCATAACATGTTTATCATCCCCAAATTTTAGTTCATGTACATGTACCACCTGATAACTTGCTTTTAACAATTATTAATACATCCTAGGCATTAATCATACTACTATATATTTTATGTACATAGAACAAAGCCTCATTATAGAAATTCAATATTTGTGAAATAAATTAATGAATTATTGCTAAAATTAGAACTGTTAGAATTCAATAGAAAACCTGTATTTTAATTATATAATTTATAGATATTTTAACTATATAAGCTCTTTCACTTATTCATGCATCCTTAGTTTTTCTATTATATTTACTTGTAGTCATTCTGATAAGTAAACATTAAAATAAATTGAGACTTTGTATTATATATATAATATAACTGCTAAGCAGAAAAGAATAATGTCATGATTTTTTAAAATATATATTATGACTATAATCACCATATGCATATGGTATAATGCAGTTAATATAAGTTGCCTAGATATACAAGTTGTCTTATAAGACAATAATTTTTTTTATTAACCAAGAAAGATTCTTTAGGTAGTACTAAACTAGAAAATGGCTTCTGTCTTTCCAAACATCAAAGTTTTTAAAAAAACTCTCTCACCCTTATCCTAAAAAAGGCACAGCTGCATCATATGAATGCAGGGCCACCTGCAAATCATACGCAGGTGGGAAAATAGTTGGTGTAGCTGATACGCTTTATGATGTAGCACATAACGCACTTTGTAGCGTCCAAACGAAAAGAAAGCTGTATCAACTATTTTCCCACCTGCATATTATTTCTTTCCCTACAGATTAAGTATTGTAACAGCACAAGGAGATGTGCCTAGAGTTTGAAAATGCAATTGAGGGAGACAGACTCTTTAGAAACTTTAATTTTTATGCTAGATATTTCAAATTTTCTCTTCCAGATTTGTATTTTATCTTTTCCTACCCCGCTCTGTGCCTTGGGAGACTGGTTATGGAACTAGCTGGATAAATTTTCTTGCATTCTTACAGCTTTAAATTAAACCAGGGGATGAACTAACAAAAAATTGGAGGGTATAAGGAAAGTGTTGGGTTCCTGTGGGTCAGCTGCATGTGTCTACTAAGGTTATAGTCTTGTAAATCATTCCTTTCTTATAGCTACAGTTGCTGCTTCTTACCGTTACAGTTGCTGCCTCTCCTGATGTCTTCCTGACAAGGAATAGCAACAGTTCTTCACTGACAATATTGCAGGGTGCTTTAACGTCCTGGCTGAAAATCCCTTAACACTGGCTCCTATTTGAAAATGGTCCCTTAATTAAACTCTCTTTAGTCACATCTTCCAAGAATGCTATTTCTTTTCTGAGGGAATCCTGACTGATACAATTGCAGACAGGAAGACAGAATTTGTGGCAGTTTATTAATCGTCTTTGTTGCAAATATATACACAGGACAAATCAGAGAAAAATACATATAGGCATAGTTAGTAGAAGGCAAACTAATAAGTGAAATAAAATTATGGTAAAATTAGTATACACACTGTAGCTGGTACAGAAAAAGCTCACACAGTCTTACAAAAACGTTTAAGTAGGCCGGGCGCGGTGGCTCACGCCTGTAATGCCAGCACTTTGGGAGACCGAGGCGGGCAGATCACGAGGTCAGGAGATCAAAACCATCCTGGCTAACATAGTGAAACCCCGTATCTACTAAAAATACAGAAAATTAGCCGGGCGTGATGGCGGGTGCCTGCAGTCCCAGCTACTCGGGAGACCAAGGCAGGAGAATGGCGTGAACCCAGGAGCCGGAGCTTGCAGTGACCCGAGATTGTGCCACTGCACTTCAGCCTGGGCCACAGAGCGAGACTCCTTCTCAAAAAAAAAAAAAAAAAAAAAAGCTTAAGTAAATAATATTAGATTCATATCATAATTATATCAATGTTTTCATAAAAACTTTAAATCATGATTTATGCACATGTAATACCAACATATTAAACAATATACAGCACGCCACTCATGCTGTAATATATGTTCAATTTCTTTATCTGCTGTGAGGTTCTTTAAAATTTCATAGTCTGTTATTCTCAATAGAGCAGCTAAAAAATTATCCTTTTATAAGTAAGTCGAATATCACTTATCTGCTCTAAACCTTCTTATGTCCTCACATCTAATTAGCAGTAGTAATCAAAGTCCAGAGAACCAAAGTCATAATTTCTCTGATTCTTATTGTTCTTACTTCATCTCCTACTATCACCCTCCCTCCTTCTGCTCCATCCACAAGTAACCAACATGCTAGCCAATACAACAGAAATGCTTCATCCACAGGATTTGGAGTTTTGCTCCCTACCTGGTATAGTCTTCCTCCAAAGAGCTGTATAGCTCTCACACTCACATCTACTTCAAGTCTTATGCGAAATGTTACCTGTTAGTTGAGGCTTTCCCAGTCTACCCTGTTTAAATTTTCAAAACCTCTTCTCATCATCGTCACCTCTAATACCCTCTCCTGGTTTTCTCCTGAGCACCTACCATCATTGAATATACTATGTATTTTACTTTAAAAAACTATTTCTTGGCACTTCCCCTCTACCAGAACATAGGTTCTATAAAGATTAATATTTTCATTTATTTTATTTACTAGTGCATTTTTAGCCCTCAGTACAGTCAGTGCCTGTCATATTCATTCATTGTTAGTGAATGGGTATTTGTATAACATCAACTGATTTTTAAGTCACAATTGTGGTATTCATTATAGATTGGTACCTAAGTAGCACTTTTCTTATTCAAAAATGCTACTAATTATAAAGAACCTATTTTCAATAATTTGACTTTTTGATTATTCCTTATTATGCAAATGATCCTAGATTCCAGACAATAATATTAATATATGCCTGTTGAAGAAAATTTGTAAATGTCAGAAAGTATAAAGAGAAATTTATATTACATAAGTATATAAATACTATAAATATTTTAGTGGCTTCAAAACATCCAATCTAATAAATATAATCATCTCCAAGTGATCCTGTTGTTTCTACTTTTTTATTATTATGAAAAATAATGCAATTTAGATTAAAATAAGGTTAGGTTTAAAAATATTGTAATTATGTTGTCATGGATTAAGAGAATGAAATAATTCTATGATACTTCAAAATAATATATTGAAATAAAAAGTTTGTTTTTCTAATTGGACACGAAACACCACAAACAAAACATGGCCCTTTATTGTGTCAAAACACATTGTGTGGTCACTGTATTTTTATAACCATGAAACATCCCAAAAAAACAATTTAGACAGGTGAGCCTAACAGCAGTTTAGCCAAGTGGACACTAAATTTAAGAGTGACTGAATGTGAAAGGAGGGAGATAGACTTCTGGGATGTTAAAAATATAAGAAACACTAACCAAGCCTGAATGGATATAAGAGAAAATAATCAAAAAGTAAATGATATTAGGAAGTCTATAACTGATTATAGTCTGTGGTGAAAAAGTAACACATTAGTTAAAAGAAAGATGTTACACAAAAGCATTCCTGTATGTAGTCCTGCATTTTCTCATTACAAACAATTTTTCAAAGAAGTACAATATTTGTTCACTGCTGTATCCTCAGAATCTTGGAAGAGTCGTGGCGTATTAGGATAAACAATAATTAATTTTGAAATCACTGATTGTATGTATGTAATAAATATGTAAACACTGGTTTATAAATAATTTCTAATAATGCTCTACTCACCTCCTGGATAAAACATTTACAGCTCTGACAGATGGAGAAATATGAAATATTAGACAAAAGTAAACTTATTTTATTTTATTGCAATTAAGCTTTATAAACAAAACAGTAAATATCCACATAGAAACAGACAATGAAAGTAAAGAATCAGATTATTGATTTCCACAATCTGAGTTAAATGAAGACTTGCTGAGCTTTCATGTTATGTGCTTGTATAAATTCAGTCATGGCTACTAATAAAAAAAATTTAAATTGCTTTGAGAAATAAGTCAGTGATTTCTATACAATTGATTTTAGATTTGGTCTCTGCTTTACTGTCAAAGGGTTATTTATTATGAATGCAGTTTGCATATCAAGACCTTATATTTTTCTTCTAAATTTTTCAATAAATTGAAATGTATTTCTCATGTTGAACAATCCCTAAAGTTTCTTACTTGTATTGTCATTTGTTTATTGATTCAACAGGTTATTTATTTTCTCACGGGACCATTACAGTTAAAACATTTATTAAATGTCATATGTACATCTGTAAAATGCTTTAAATATTTTCAAACTTGAGTATGAAAAAATCTATATTTATTTAATAAATTTTGTTTTACACTTGCTTAGTATAAGACACACAGGTAGTTTTAGAAATAACAAATATCATAAAATGAGTTTATAATTAATTACTTTATCAAGCCCCCAACTCCAAACCACCAGGTAATTATAAAATTAGTGCCTGTAAATTATCATCATTCTAACAATTAAATAACCATGAGTGGTATCACTTTAATTCAGATCTCAATGATTTACATAAAGAGGCAACTTACAATAAAGATACTCATGTTAAAATTACTAAAAGATAACTTTTAAAAAAGAAACCAAGACCAAAATCTATACTCACATAGTTACTGTAACTGAGCATGAAATTTGGGTTTTATCTGTCAGAAATTATGGGAAAAGTGTAAAAAAATAAGGATGTGGGAGGCCAAAGAAATGAAAATGAGGCTAGTTGATTTAAGACAGGAAGGAAGACAGGATCAAAGAATAATAATACATTAATATTTAGATAGAATTTAAAAAAATATTTTAACCCACTTTACTACACTTACTATTCAAACCAAGGTATATATTATTGTTCCTATTTTATATGAGGGAACAGAGGCTTAGAGAAGTTAAGAGATCACAACATTGCCTAATTGAAAGTAGCATGACTGAGACTGAGAAACAGATTCCCTTTTTTTTTTGAGACAGAGTTTCACTCTTTTTGCCCAGGCTGGAGTGCAATGGCGCGATTTCGGCTCACCGCAACCTCTGCCTCCCGGGTTCAAGTGATTCTCCTGCCTCAGCCTCCCGAGTAGCTGGGATTACAGGCATGTGCCACCACCCCGGCTAATTTTGTATTTTTAGTAGAGACGGGGTTTCTCCATGTTGGTCAAGCTGGTCTTGAACTCCCAACCTCAGGTGATCCACCTGGCTTGGCCTCCCAAAGTGCTGGGATTACAAGCGTGAGCCACCACACCCGGCCAACAGATTCATTTTTTTAAACTGCAAGTCCAGTTCTCTTCTTTTCTATTCTATGATGTAGGATCTGATATTAGTTTCAACTCAATATTACTTAAAACAGAGAAAACTTTATTACTGTCTATAATTTTCCTAGTGGAGTTTTATTAATTTTTTAAATTTATTTTTAATTATTATACTTTAGGCTTAGAATAGCACAATGAAAGAGAAACCAAAAAATGACTCTCTTATCCTAGAGCTATTGAATTTAAACTCAAGGAAGAACCAGTTACAGAGCAAGACACCAGTCAGCTGGGAAAATCTGTAGTTTCCAGATAAAGCAATAACAATTTCTTCCCAACCTTGAAACACTTTGTTCTGGCAAGACTGAATTGTTCTGGAAGGATTCTCTTCTGCCTGAGACTGTGTCTCTGAGAAGTCCACTTCTAGTCGTCCTTATTTATTCTTATAGAAAGCTGTTGCACCAGTTTCACAGAAAATGGAAGACAGAACAGTCACTCAGGACTGCTAGAAGGTCCCTTCTACTAAAAACTTTGAACTGACATATCTTTTTTATTTATTTATTTATTTATTTATTTATTTATTTATTTGAGACGGTGTCTCGCTCTGTCGCCCAGGCTGGAGTGCCCTGTTAGGATCTGGGCTCACTGCAAGCTCCGCCTCCCGGGTTCACACCATTCTCCTGCCTCAGCCTCCCGAGTAGCTGGAACTACAGGCGCCCGCCAACACACCCGGCTAATTTATTTTTATTTTCATTTTTTTTATTTTTAGTAGAGACAGAGTTTCACCGTGTTAGCCAGGATGGTGTCCATCTCCTGACCTCGTGATATGCCCACCTCGGCCTCCCAAAGTGCTGGGATTACAGGAGTGAGTCAACGCGCCCGGCCTGAACTGACATCTCTTAAAGATTACCTTGTGGGCCTAGGGACTGGATAAGTAGTTTGCTATACATGTGGTAAGTGAGTGAAGAGAAGTGAAACATATGCTCCTTCTTCTAAATTTGTGCGTGTGTGTGTGTGTACATTCTCACTGGACCATTATAGTTCAAACATTTCTTACATATTTTATGTATTTATATGAAATGCTATAAATATTTTGAAACATTACATATATATTTCTATGCACACATACAATATACGTATATGTGACAAAACAAACAATAAATGTCTTGAAGCCAAGTTTGTATCTTGGCATCCTTGAATTTTCCTGGCTTTCCCTCTGAGATGACAGAGCCACGCTGAAGTCCTCTTCCCAACATTTGCACTGTATTCAATGTTTCATTGTGTGGTCTAAGGAGAACCGAGGTACAGATGTCTCAAGGGTGTATATCTTTAATGTTAATTGACACTAAAGCCTCACCACGTTTAGTTAAAAGGGAAATTGTTTAAAAATAAATCCCTAAGCTAGCAGAAGCTGATTCCACTGCAAATAGTAAAATTTAGATGACCTGACTCCTTTTATTAGCTAAGAGTAGTAGGCCCAGCTGCAGCTACAAGGATGATAGACCACAAATATGGGGGGCAGAGAGCGACAGAGCCAGTTTAGGCTGAGCACACAGTGTTAGAGTGAACATTTTTGCTTACCTTGGCTGAATGCAAGGTAAGTACTGTATGAAAACCCAAAATAAAGCTTTCTGCTCTTACGAGCCTTTGTCTATGCCTATACCATGGACTTGGCAGGATGCTTCTGTGACCATAAGAGTTTGCTGTTAGGCCTAAACTGCCTCCTCCCCCCACCCACAACCACGTAAAAATTAAAGCAACATCTCATCATGTAATACTGTTTGTTAGATTGTACTTAATAGGGCCTTTGTGTTGAACTTAAAATGTTCACTTTAAATTCCCATCCATTAAAACTATTTGGCATCATACTAAATTAGGTTACAATTTAAACAAATAGTGAAACAATAAACACTAAAAAGCTTTAAAGGTTCCATTCTAAATCAAGTGGACTTTTAATTCTCATTAATTGATGTTTTTAATGATTATTCAACATTAGGTTTGTACTTCTATTTTCTTAGAAATTTTGGCATGTCTCAAGAAAAAAACTATATTTTTCTTTTTTTTTTTTTTTTTTGAGACGGAGTCTCGCGCTGTCGCCTGGGCTGGAGTGCAGTGGCCGGATCTCAGCTCACTGCAAGCTCCGCCTCCCGGGTTTGCGCCATTCTCCTGCCTCAGCCTCCCAAGTAGCTGGGACTACAGGCGCCCGCCACCTCGCCCGACTAGTTTTTTTTTTTTTTTTTGTATTTTTTTAGTAGAGACGGAGTTTCACTGTGTTAGCCAAGATGGTCTGGATCTCCTGACCTCATGATCCACCCGTCTCGGCCTCCCAAAGTGCTGGGATTACAGGCTTGATCCGCCGCGCCCGGCCATTTTTCTAAGGCGATTGTAGAAATCAACATAATTTCATAAGATTATTTTATTCTCCTACTCCAAGTAAGATGAGAAAATAGCAACAATATTAGGGACACTGCGAATTTTCTCTAGTTTTAACATAATTTTAATACAAAAAGATTTTATCTCGTATGTAATTACTGCTTGCAAACTGTTAATTAATTTAGAAGTAAATACATTTGATTTAAATGTTTATTTACAGACTATACGTAGACTTTTCCATGTTTGTGAGATTTTAATTAATCCATTTTTAATGACTTATTTTTACATTAATGGCAATTATCTGTCAATTAAGTCAATAGGCATGATTTATAAAACTATTTTTGAAAACTAATTAGTTTATAGGTGGTGATGCTTAACTATTAGATTACTTGGCAAAAACAGTTTTTAAAAACATAATGGATTATTTCTCCCAACAATTGAAACAAACGTGATTTTAGTCCATCAAATACTTTTCTCTGATTATTTTTTCATATTCCATAAAACTTACCATTTTAAAGTGTACAATTTAGTGGGTTTAGTACATTCACAAGGTTGTGCAACCGTTACTGCTATCTAATTAAGAATATTTTGATCACTTGAAAAAGAAACCTCATATCCAACAGCAGTCTCCCCACACTCCAGCTCCTGGCACCCACTAATCTACTTAATTGTCTTTACGAATTTGGCTACTCTGGATATTTCATATAAATGAAATTCTACAATATGTTGCCTTTTGTGTTTGGTTTCTTCCAATTAACATATGTACTATCACTTCATTCCTTTTTATGGATGAATATTTTCTTGTATGGATACATCACATTTTTGTTAATCCATTCATTCATTGATAAATATTTGGGTTGTTTCTGTTTTTGTAAATATTTACATACAAATTTTTGTTTGGACTTGTGTTTTTAATTCTCTTGTGTATGTACTTAAGAGTCACAGTTCTGGGTCATATGGAAACTCCACGTTTTAAATTTTCAAAGAACTGCCAATCTCTTTTCTAAAGTGGCTGTACATGTTATATTACCACCAGCATCAATGTTTCAGTTTCTTTAGCTCTTTGCCAGCACTCTTTATTTTCCATGTTTTGATGCTACCCATCTGATTAAATTTTTACCTTCATTACTTTTGATGAAGAAATGGTAAAATTTGCATATGGCAAGAAGGGAGTAGTCAAAAATGACTCTAATGTAGGTGACTGGAAGAAAGAGTGGTCTTGTTATTATTAAAAGAAGAGCAGCCAGCAAATATGATTTGGGAGAGGAGACTCGTTATGATACTGCAGAAGACAGTTCATCATTTGTAAGAGCAGGATGAGAGCTTAGAAATAATATCAGAGTTTATTATGAGTGGCTTTCAGTAATGGTAGAATTAAAGCAGGAATTTCTGGAGTCATTGGTCTGGGTTTGTACCCAGTCTCCAACATTTACTGTCTTTATGACCTTCAGCATGTGACATAACCTCTTTGGTCTACAGCTTCACCATTGCTAAAATGAGTATGATAATGGTGTGTGTCTCAAAAGATTGCTGTGAGAATTAAGTAAGTTAGAATAGTATATGTAAAGTGATTTATAATGTGTCTGTCACATAATAAATATTAGCTATTATTAAAGTGATCACATAATTTATTCTCTAAAGCAGAGCATTTTCACTCTCAAGTATGTCCTGTTTTAGACATCAAATAAGCATTCTCTCAGCCAAACTGGGATGTGTGGTCTCTTTTTTATTGTTATTGTGAACTTTTGATGCTTTCATTCAGCCCTGAAACAACTTTGGCAGAATGCTAAGAGAAGTTAAATGAAGAATAACTACGGTCTTCTTCTTGCTTCAGCCAAAGTTTTGAAACAGATAAAGAAAATTACTAAAACAGGAACATTTTGCTTATTAGGTTACTAACCAAAATACTATAATGATAGAAATCATCACAATTAGAAATATTTGTCTTGAATCTTAAATCTGCATCTTACTAGGTCTATGTTTTGGTACATTTTTCTCTGCAATTTAGTTTTTTCATCATGAGTCTTATCACTGTTGTAAGGATTAAATGGCATAGCATATGCAAAAGATTATTTAAAGTTAAAAAATCCCTATAGAATATGTAGGTTGTTGTTATAATTAACTGGATGTAATTTTTGCTAATAAAAAATCGAAGGCTCTAAAACTATCAAAAATATTACTTTGTTTATCTAGTCTATAATTTATGAATACCTTCTCTAGAAGTATGGAGGTAAGTTTATAGAGAGGTAGTGAACAAGACAGCATGGCTACTACAAAAATTGAGAAACTGACAAGTGTTGATGAGGATGTGGAGAAACTGGAATACTTCCACACTGTCGGTGGTGATGCAAATGGTGCAGCAGGTGTGGAAAATAGTGTGACACTCCCTCAAAAAATTAAAAACAGAATGAAATTACCATATCCAGCAATTCCACTTCTGGGTATATGTCCAAAAAAATGAAGGCAGGATCTCAAAGAGATATTTGCACATTCATGTTCATAGTAGTATTATTCACAATAGCTAAAAGGTGGAAACAACTCATGTTCACTGATGGATAAATGAACAAGCCAAATTTGGTATATAAATACAATGGAATATTTGTTAAGCTTAAAAGGGAAGGAAATTCTGATACATGCTACAACATGGATGAACATTGCGGACATTAAGCTAAGTGAAATAAGGCTGTCAAAAAAGACAAATATTGTATAATTCAATTTACAGGAGTTATCGAAAGTAATCCAATTCTTAGACACAAAGGTAGAATGGTAGTTGCCAGGGACTGAAGGAAAGGGACAATGGGGAATTATTGTTTATGTGTGTAGAGTTTCAATTTTGCAAGATATAAAGAGTTACCAAGATACAAATAATATGAATGTACTTAATACCCCTAAAATACACTTAATAATAGCTAAGCTGTTACATTGTTATCTAAGGTTTATCACAATTTTTTAGTTGAAAAAATGTGAACAAGAAATTAGAAGCTTTGATATTTCTTTCCAACTGTGTAACTTACCTGCTTAATTATAGCAACAAACATAAATATTGGTTAATTTTTGGAAAAGTTGATCAGTTGCTAGATAATGCTGACCAGGAGGGATTGAGACTGGGAACTGGTCTAGAACAGATGGTCAGAACCCTGTTGGCAGTATGCAATCTCATTTACAGACAGGAGGCTTGTTTATATAGAAAAGACACGGGTAGTCGTTGACACTGTGAGAGCAAAGGAAAAAAAACTAATGTTGAAGATTAGGTAAGACTGGACAGTAACATAAAAGGCCATATTATAGATGAATAAAGTGAAACCTGTATCTAGATGGCCAAGTCAGGAATCAATGCCAAAGTTTCAGAAGAGGCATTGCAGGAGTAAGTGAGTTTGGGAGTTAGTTTCAAACCCCAGCTCTAGTATCCACTAATTATGTGGCCATAAGCATGGCACCTAACCATTTTGTTTGTCAGTTTCCTATTACATAAAATTGAAGTAGATAATGTTATCTACCCAACAGTTGTTGCAGTTTTGAATAAGATAATATGCGCATAATACTTAACATACCTGATCTACAGTGAATACTAAAAATATCTTAGCTATAAAGCTATTGTAATCAACCATAATTTCAGATAGTTTGAGTATAATAACTGTAAATTATAATTAATAATTAAAATATCCATTGATGCCATAATTATTCACTAATCATAAGGAAATAGAGAACAAAGTTCAGATTGGGAGGCTAAATATCAAGATCCATATTAGAAACTGAAATCTACATTGATTTTATAAGATCCATATTAGAAACTGAAATCTCCTGTTATATATGGAGAAAAAAAATTATAGTTCCATGGTGTGAGGAAAAGTAATTTTTGAATAGTTACTTTAGAAAGGATGGGCCCAGAGAGATCATCAAAGGATAGAATTGGTTTGGGAAACTTAGAGGCCATCTTAGAACATCTGTACTCCTGCAAGTGGGCGTGAGAAGGGGAATGGAAGCAAATGGGTAATATAAACTGTACCTGAGGAAGAAGAAAGCAAGTGGAAAGCCCCTGGAGAAAACTCCACTCACTTTGTCATTTTGTCCAGAGTGCTGGTGAAGACCTAGAAATGGTCTTGCTAGACACTTAGCAATATGAATAAGCCCTCTGTGACCACCCTAAATATTACCGTGTCACAGAAATCTGTAGCTTTGGCAGTAATTGCGAAGGCCACGTGAGTCAGGATGGTGATACCATAGTTGGGCCTATTTCATTTCAGATTCTTTTGAAAGGAAAATAGTAAATACAGAAGGAAGAAAATGGATGACTTGTAGCTACAAATTTGAGGGGAAAGTATTATAGCAAATATGTCTTTCTCTTTGTAGTATTGTTACATTAGTTACAGTAACTAGAGATTGGTTTATTTTTTGAAGTATCTTTACATCTCTGGCATTCAGTAGTTTTTCAGCTAATAATTGACATGTGTTCTTGAAATGCTTACCTTAAAGATGAACTGTAGACTAAACAGAGAATCAGATTGGAATCACTAGCTTTCCTTAACTGAATTGAAGACTTAGGTTTTTGGAAAATCAATCATGAGAATAACGAAATGGTGTAACATCTATTGTCATGCACTTCTGGTTCTTAATTTTAGTTTGAGTTGAAGAGAACATCTGACTGGCAGTTCAGTTCAGTTCATTTTTGGAAATAATGAACTCGTATGACTAGAATATATACAGCACAGGCTGTATTGTTCCCACTGAGTTTTTTAGACATAAAGGATCTTTAGGACTGGACCCAAACAAAATGGTAAATTGAAACTTTTGTCTTTTATGATCTTCAATGTTCTCTCTTCATGACTTCTTTTGTCCCTGTATTTCTCAGGTCAAGGAGAAATTGCATCTAATCAGAAACTGGCGATAGATGGATAGATAGATAGATAGATAGATAGATAGATAGATAGATAGATAGATAGATATAAAACCTATGAAGAATAAATCAAAGATAGTCATCCCTAACTAGCTGTGCCCAACAAAATATTTGTTGCTGTAATTTTGAACAACTATTTTTAAAATATTGTTTTTTCATTCATTATCTTACTTATTATACGTCCAATTAACAATTCACTTTTCTGAAATGTAACACGTATTGAGTTCAGTGATCAAACTCTTGAGAAGCCAGTGTTTGTCCAAGTTTTACAGAAGCAGATTTTGCTCATTTGTCCCTGTAACAAATTCAAAACAAACAGATTTATTTATTAAACAAATACAAAAATAGGTGATATTTGTTTAGCATTTCTCATAATAAGAGCTGTAAGAATTTTTTAACTTAATTTTTTAACATGAAACAAATTTTAATGTGAATGAAACAGATTGAAGTATGCTCAGAAATTCAAACAAATGTTATAACTATGATTTTTAAACACACTTCCCACTCACCAACATTAGAATGTGGCCATGATATGCTTATTGGTTATTGTCATGTTTCATTGACTATGGTGATTATTTGAAAATCATTCTCGGTCAGCTAAACCTGGGGGAAAAGCGTCTAATCATTTCATATCAGAAGAAAATCCCACAAAGATGATCCTATGAGATTTACAAGAAATGTCAACGACCTTTCTCCCTATCATTTTTATCAGGAAGGTGGTGTCGACCGGGGCCTCCTGAGTCTGACCACCGTGTGAAAGGAAGGCACTAATGTGTCTCCTATAGTCTGTATCTCCAGATAAGTGAGAATATACCCAGAATGCCCGTGATTTTTTGCGTTTCTCTTGTACTTCATAGGCCCAAGGGAAGCCCTGCTCTTCATAAATGTTTACATTATCATATAAAATTCTACATTGTTTGTATAATAGCTGCCTTTAACAAAAGACTGAAAATTATTTAAAATCATGCATAGTTTTTAATATAAATAGTAACCAATGTTAATCAGAGAAACTAGGAGTATTTACTGGTAAAAGAGGCCAATCTGTTGGCACACCGCAACGACCAAACAAACTAAAAGAAAACAAAGAACCATAACATCAACACAAAACATGACATATACTGGAACTAGTACAGTGAAATTCTTCTTAGTTGATCCAAATAAAGATGTCGCCAAGTGTCTTTTAGCATGTGAGCTTGCTGAGCCTGTTTCTCTGATGTTTCACCTCAGTCAGCTCCAACTGTGATGCAGTACTGTCATGTCTCCCTTTCCCCTTTGCCCTTACACACCACTTACTACATAGTTCTCTCTCTTCTGAATTCTCCCTCCACAAAATCTTCCAATGCTTCTCAAAGATATTAATCTGAGCCTACCACATTTCTTCCTTAATTTGGTATCTACTAATTGAACTGAAGTTGAGCTTTTCTCATTCAGGCTTTGGTACTTTCTAGGAAATATTTTGTCACATTTAGCTACAGTGATGGCTACCTGAACAGCAAGATATGTTCTGAGAAATATGGCTTTAGGTGATTTCATTGTTATGTGAACATCAAAGAGTGCCCTTACACAAATCTGGATGGCATAGCCTACTACAAACCTAGGTATGTAGCCTATTGTTTCTAGGCTACAAACCTGTGCAGCATGTTACTGTACTGAATACTGTAGGCAACAGAAACACAATGGTATTTGTGCATTTAAATATATCTAAATATATAAAAGGTACAGTTGCCTATGTTTATACCTAAACATAGAAAAGGCATTATAATCTTATGGGATCTGCATCATATATATAGCCTATTGTGGTCTAAATCAAGGTTATACTGTGCATGCCTGTATTTTTTTCAATTCATTAATATACTATCAAATTATAATAAGATAATTAGAAGCTTTTTTAAAAAAATTAGTGCCATTTGTTATAGAGAGTGAAACTATCAAGAGATATATTTTAATAATAATATGCTCACCTGTATTTGTGAAGAGTGTCAGCAGAAATTAGTAATAGTTACATAGTGCACTATATTGCCTAATAGATCTGTAAATGTGTAACAGATGCAAATAGAAAGAAACTTTAATAAAGCAGCATTTGGTATTGCTTATCTATTCTACCCACATTGAATGCCAGAACTTTAACTTCTAATGTCCTGATCTAAAAGAATTCTTTATTTTATATTTCTCTAAAAATAAAACAAATAAAAATGCGTTATGGAATAAACTGCATACACACACATTGCTTAACAGTTAAATATAATTCTCAGTTTTCTTGACTGCAATTGCAAAGTATTTAAACATAAATCTTCATTGAACTTAGTTACATATTCTGTGATCTTAGAGGCTTTAACTTTTATAGAGATGTAGGAAGTATAAAAACCAGAAGGGTTTCTCTTTCTTCTCATTTGCAGTGTCTGCAAAATGCAGATGTTATTTTTCTCTGTTCTTCCTAAACATGCCTCATTTTTACACCTCCCAAGTATATGTCTCTTTCTCCATTTCTCTCTCTGGAGCATTAGAAAGGAATTTAATGATCTTGACCTTTTAAAGGGAAAAGAACAGCTACCATTTTAATACATACTCAAGAAACTCTGTGTTTATGTGAAGTCATTTGAGTGATGGTAGTAATATCTGGGATGGAATCAAAGAGAAAAATACAAATACTTGGGACATGGCCTACTGCATGTTAAGCACTATATACAAAGTATTTATCACATCAAATAAATACAGTTGGGCTAGCAGTGTTGAACACCAAGCCATGTAATTAGTTACAGCTTGCTGCTACCTTGGAAGTCTCCTAAGACAGTGAAGGAGACAACTATTGAGTAGAAATATATAGGAAAAAAGAAATCTTTGAGAGTACAAGTCAAGATGAAGTGAGTCTCAAAATAAATTAGTTCACAGGACTAAATGCAACTTGGAGGTAAAGACCTGACACTGAGAACAGGTATCTATATTGGGACTGGTAATTAGCAGATCATTGGTACCCTCTGGAGAACAGATCTATCAAGTGGATAGAAGCAGATGCTAGAAACCAAGTCATTTGCTGAATGAGTTGATAGTGGACAAAGGCAGGAATATGGATTGCTTTCCTCAAAAGTCAGCTCACAAAAGACAGTTTAAAAGTTTATCATATTTAATAATGTTTGTCAGATTGAGATGACCTGAGCACAGTCAATGGTACAGGGGAAGGAGTCAAGGAAGAAAGATTGAAAATATAAGATAAAGATTAGGTAATTGCTAGAACCGTGTTCTAATTAATGTAAAAAAGAAGAAGACTCATGCAGAAACTTTCACCTTGGACTTAAATGGAGAAGGCAAATGTTTCTGAAGCTGGCAGCTAAAAGGAGAAAGAAAAGAAGAAAAATATTGTGATCAAATTAAAAAGAAGATTTGGAGGGCCTAAGCTAGAATATCCCCATCTCCCAGAACTGCGGGAGGAGAGAGTTCCACAAAGATAAAGGGGTGAGGAGAAAATAAAAGCCTTAGGATGAGTGAGAAACATTTTTATTAATTACCATAGAGAATACAGCAAGCATATAATTAAAGACAAATAAAAGTATTTCCAAGTAGCTATGAGACCTGCATTTACATAATTTTTTTTTGGATTTGTGAATTTCTCTCTATAGTACAAGCCTCTGAAGCCCCCTTTTTATTCATTTGTGTACATATATTCAAGATCTGCAACATAGAGGATATCTAATATTTTTTGTTTTAATAAATGTCTTATTTCCTGGAAGCACTATATGTTTAAGTAGAGTCTACCCTAGTTGAATTTAATTGTAGTTAAAGCATCCTATTTCAACTCTAGCAAAGTCAGTTTGGTTACAACCAAACGAATAAACTATTTTTCCTCCTTCTGTCTTACATTTCCTCAAATGCTCCTCCTTCATCTGTCCTGCTCTTTACATCTCATTTGTTTCTTTTCTATGGGCTGTAATTATCTTTCCTTGAACATTGCAGCACTTCTTCTTTACTGATCCTTTGCAATCATCCTTAGACGCAATTTTGTTCTTGATGGGCTTCCTGTTCTGCTTCCTTTCCTGCCTCATGTGATTTCAATTGCCCTGGAAGCTCTGCTCGAGGAAAGGCATCCTGCTTGGTTAGCTCTTCTACTGGATCAACACTGGGTCTGGCAACAAGGATAACAAATGAGTAAGGAATAAAACAATTAAATTATGCAGCTTATTAAAAACCAGGAATTACCTGCTTTGGCACAGGAGAAAGCCTAGAAGTTGAAGTGGTCAAAGAGATATATAAAGTTGGCTAGAAATTCAACAGATGTCAAAAGATAAGTGATCTTTTACAGGAATATAAGTGGAGGACCTAATTGTTACTCCCTTTGAACATTTACTGAACAACCACTATAATCAATGAGAAAATCAAATTTCAGATCAGTGGAGAAGCTTCCAGTCTAGATTTGAAATTTTTACACTATTAAAAAAAAAGTTCAGTTCAATGTAGATTTATTGAAGATAAATTAAAATTTTATAATATTTGTTATTTTTACATGATAGAAAACCTACTGTGTGTCAAGTAAGATGCTGTTTCTTTTATCATTTTTAATTATACATAGAATCTATACAGACTACCTCTTCTGTGATCATTCAGAGATCATTCCGTGATCAATTTTATTTCACAAGTTCTTGTCTAGTACTTGCTGTGTGTCAGCTACTCTTCTAAGTGTTCTCTCTAGGGTAACTCATTAAATCTTATGACATCATTACCCTTTTAGATATTTTATATGAGAATATTAAATAGTGACTCTCCTGGCACACATTGGTTAATAATTTGAGTTAAACTAAACGTGTTATGAACAAATACATTTAATGGTAATCAAATGCTACCAGGGTGGATACATCATTATTTACCTTAAGTAGAGTTTTTGAATCGCTCTTGGCACAAAAGCTAGACATCTAAATAGATTCATTCATTCATTTATTCATGCCTACATATATACCTTTACTCATTCAATAAACTTCTACTGAGTGTTTGCTATATAAAAGCAATATGTGATTATAAAAGAAGATTAGATATTGTATTCATATTCAAGGATTTTATAAACTAGAGAGGCATGTTGTGGCAAACAATTCAAATAAGAAAGCAAATATTGACATACAATACATGAAAGCTTAAAAAAAAAGCTTCATAATAAACATAAAAACAAAGCCCAGGGTAGATTGTGTAAGGCTATGGAGAAGACAGCCTTTAAGCCGAATATGTGTCTTTTTGGTGGTAGAAGTCCTTACTAACAAACAAGCCAAAGGTGTAGAAATATGGATGGACTTCAGCTGGATCAAGTTTTACCTGGGCTAATGTAATATGTTAACAATTGTTAGGGAAAAAACATTTACAAAACTCTTGAGAAAATGAAGCCTCTCCAGTAAAAGAAAATTTTGTCTACTAGTTCCAGAGCAAAATAATCTACCAGTCCTACATTTTTTGTTTATTTTACTGTTTCTGAACTTTGATTGCTGTAAGAACTAGAAACATCTTTCATCTCCAGCTGGCAGTAAAGCTATACCCCATTTTCCAAGTTGGATTTCTATAATCCTTCTTAATGAGTCTGCCATAGCTCACTCTCTGGGGCCTCCAACTGGACCAGAAAACAATCCTTAGCCAAAGGAGCAGCAGAACACCATGGTCTCTTCATCCTGATGCAATGCTCTTTTCAATTGTTGCCTCTAGATTTTTTTCCAAGTACGAGGTGTTTTGAAAGATTTAAAGATGAGCATTGAAAACTCATGAACCTTGTTTTCTTCTATCAGAATAAAAATAATACTAACTCTGTTCCCAGGGTTGTACAAAAATGAGAGGTCCCACAGTATTGGTCTGTTATAATCAGGAAACAGCAATCATATTTTTACAGATGATATCATATAATGTCTTCTTAGACTAAAGGAATACTTGTGGGTCTCAATTATGAGAACTGCTAGTGAATGAATTATTGAATGAGGAAGTGGTAAATGATTAGCTGGATTGCAAGTTCTGAAACTTTGTAACATCTGCTGCTTTTATAACAATAACATATGAATAAGAACTTTCTTCTCTGCTTTCAGGAATGTTATTAATCTTGCATTCCATACAGGCAAGTCTGGTATTAACAAAATTACAAAAGAGACTGAAAATATCATCTAAATAAATATCTCATGAAAATCTAGTTAAAATAGATAACCATCGCTTAATTTTAAGAAAAACAAGACAGTTGTTGAATAAGATTTGAATTTACCATAATTGAATGAACTTCCATATAGTTAATGGCAGTAGAAGAAGTGAATTCACATGCTCATTGAGTATAAGTATGTTTTTTTCTTATTGAGGCCTTCAATATAAGTGCCTGCTGTCAAATTATGCCTTTGGTAGTGCCTATAGTAGCTAAATGGGTACAGAAAAAAGGGTTAGAAATATTAGATAAAAGCTGGACATCGGTGTGTACATGAAATTTTGTCCTGGAGTAGTAGAATGTCTGACTTCTGATTTTTCAAGCACTTTGTATTCCTTTTACTTCTGTGTTAGTACTGAAATTATGTAGAAACCATGGGTGTTCATGGTGGTTTGAAACAATAAAAAGTCAAGTTATAAAGGAGGAGTTTTGACATTTTTTATGGATTAGACAAAATGTAAGAGATAAATGATCCAAAGCTCACTTCAGCAATGTCACCAACTCAGGCAATCTCACACTTTAAATCAAGCCTGGGAAAGCTCAAGTTATTTACCAAAACATAACAAAACAAGCAAAATAAACCAAATAAGATTGAAATTCACAGGAAATCCCCAAGACCAAAATGACACTAAATTTAAGGTGTTACATGAATGGTCAACTGACAAGGAATCTTTCAATGGACATGAAATTACAGTTTTAAGTCACATAATTTTTGAAATTTCAAACATACTTATACAGACACAGCATATTAGCTGGAGCCAAACTGAATAGGCACATCTTGGGTGTTTTAAATCAATGTCTAAAACAATTTCAAATTTTTGTTATGAGATATGACAATTCAAACAAAAAAAAGTGTCCCCCTGATTGGTTTTGTTTTGTATGTGTTAATTTCGATCAGCTTATTTTCTTCAAATTTATTATCCACAATTACACAGTAGTCCATTAAATATGTAAGAGTCAGACCAACTAAATTTTTAATGTCTACTTAGTTACTAATCAATATAACATTTTATACATCATTCTTATACCATTTGGGTAAAAATGATGGAGAAGAGAATATTTCAAAAAGAAAGGAAGGAAGGAAAAATGAGATAGATGGAGGAAGGAAGGAAGGAAGGAAGGAAGGAAGGAAGGAAGGAAGGAAGGAAGGAAAGAAGGAAGGAGACAGGGAGGAAAACAAAAAAGAGAAACGGAGTGTACCAGAGCATTCTAAGATCTTTATGACAAGTGTCAAATTAGTCCTGTATTATAAGGCCTGGTAATTACCTTTCAGGCACTCTGTATGCGGTAAAGCAGTAAACCAGGGGTAGAATTGAGATTCAGAAGAAATATTACATTTTTATTAGACAATTACAATATTTTGGTGACCGTCAACTGAGCTCCCGTTTTAATGTTGGTAATTCTTTACCTTATAAGTCTTGGTAGGGGTAAAATATCATCTCCCTTTAGAAAAGCTAAACATTCTGGCTTTCCTAGCTAGGAAATAGCCATGTGACCCAAGCTTTACGAATCAGAAGCACTCAATTTAGGCTTACCTTTAGACCATGGAATAGTTTCTCTCTCTCTCTCTCTCTCTCTCTCTCTCTCTCTCTGTCTCTGTCTCTCTCTGTTTCTCTCTCTCTGTCTGTCTTTCTAGTGGCTGCAGTAGCAATTTCTGCAAGACCAAGTTATCCATGCAGAAGGTTTTGTGATTTATTTTTTAGTTGGGAGCTCACATTCCTTGGATCTTTGTGGGAATTCTTTGAGGCCTGGGTAAAAGATGTGTTTCTCTGAAAGGTTATAACACAGACTGTTTCCACAGGCAGAGTCTTGGTCATAATAATGTGGGAACTGCCAAGAAATCAGTTTGACTAATCTGTTAAATAGTGCCTTAAATAGACTTGTATTTAAAGAGCCATTAGCATGTTTTCTTGGCATTTGTCCTGCTGGTCAGTGATCCTTATTAAAGGTCTAGGATTAGGCTTGTTTAATAGCACTTCTGAGGTGGGAATGAAAAACATTAGGCAAGGGGGAACTATAGTTGCCAATATGCACTTTCTGATCTTTAATGGCATTTGTTGCCTAGCTGAAGCCCTTTATACCTTTGCTATACTTACAGATATTTTTTTTTTTCTAATTCAGTGCGACTTTTCAAAATAAATTAATATGTAAATTCTAATGGATGATATTTTCACATTGATTATGTATCAGAAACCACAACTATGTTTCATCTACATTTGAGAAACACATTTTTGGGTTTTTCTGTTAATATATATAAGAATTTATTTTGGGCATATACTTATGAATGAATTGCTAAGTCATATGCTATCTTATTGGAAAATGTTTCCAAAATGGTGGGTGTAACAATTTACATCCTGAGTACTGTATGATTTTCATTTTCATTTCCTTGGTGACTTATGAGGTTGAGCACTCATTTGTTTATTGGCCTTTTGGGTAACTTCATTTATAAAGTGTTTGCTCATTTATTTGCCTAATTTTAATTGGATTATATGTATGTTTCTATTTGGGGGTAGCTCTTTAGGTACTGGATACAAGTTCTTTGCTGATCAGATATACTGCAGAAAATGTATATCTTGTACCGAGCTGTTGATTAACAAAACTTTATCATTTTATTTTGCCAAAATGTTTGAAATATATTTTAAGGTTAGAGCTTTTGTAATTTTGTCAAAGAAATCTTTACTTACTGAAATATTAAAGATATTCTCTCACAATCTACCAACAATTGATTTTGTGTATAGGAGAGGTAAAGATTCATTTTATTCTGTATATACGTTTAGTTAACTCAGGATCACTTTTTGAATAAAAACATGTCTACATTGCTTTTCAGTGCCACTCTTATCTTTAATCAAATACTGATATATGTGTGTTTCTATCCTTTCTGTTCTATGCTATTTGTATATTTGTATATAACACAATGTCTTAGTTTTTAGAGTATTGTAATAAATCTTATATCTGTAACTATAAGAATTCTAATTTTGTTCTGTAAGATTTTCTTTGCATTTGAATGTTCATTTTAGAATCATCTTCTCAATTTTTCACAAACAACTTGGTGGAATTTTGATGAGTGTTGTATTGAATCTTTAGAAGAATTTTTGTAGGATTTACATCATCATAAAACTAGGCTATTGGCGTATTAAATGTTGATTTTGTTGAGTTTTTAAATTTATCTCAAAAATGTTATAAAGTTTTTGGTATAGAAGTCTTACATATCTTTTCTGAGAGTTATTTTTGTGTATTTCTTTCCTGAATCTATTGTAAATTAATTATATTTTAAAAATGTGTTTTCCAAATGGCTTCTCTCACTATATAGGAATATAATTAATTTTGTATAGAGTTCTACAATCTAGTGATCTTGTTAGTTTCAGATATTAATTCTAATACTTTATCTAAATAACCTTTTGAATTTTAAATAACACAATGAACTCATTTGCTAAAAACCAATATTAGAGTTTTTTGTGCTGTACTTATACTTTTTACTTCTTTATCCTGCCTAAGTGCACTTGTTAGGACCTCCATTTCAAGGTTGATTAAAAGTGGTAGCAGCCAATATTCCTATATATTTTCTGATTTTAATGATATGATCCATTGTCTAAACATTAAATATAATTTTGGTGAATTCTGTTTTCAGAATAAGCTATTCCTTTCTAGTCCTAGATTATTAAGAGTTGTTAGACCAAAAAAGTGAATTTTGTTCAAATGTTTTTTTCTACCTCTGTTAAGACACTCATATATTTTTCCTTATTTATTAATGTGATAAAGTGACTGACTTTTAAAATGTTAATCCAACATTACATTATTAGAATAAGCTGTATATTTTTATAATATATTATCATTTTAACAGTATTGAATTTCATTTGTTAACATTTTGCTTAAGATTTTTGTGTCTGTATCAGAGAGATGAATTATTCATTTTTGTAATATTTATATGAAGTTTAGTAGCAAGATAATGTTAACTTATTAAAATTAGTTAGAAAGTGTTTCTTCTTCTTCTTATTATTATTATTATTATTTCCTAGGAGATTTTAGGTAAATTAATTTACATATTATTTCAGTGTTTGAAAAATATACCAGTGACGCCATCTGAAACTGAAGATTTTTGTCAGGAAAGTTTTTAATTAGTATTATATTGCTTTGATGGATTTAGTAGCACACAGTAAATTGTGCATGTCATAGACAATTGTTAACTTCATATAAATTTTCAAAATCATTCAATAAAATATGTTCATAATATGCTTTCATTATCTATGTAATGCTAACAAGATTTGCAGTGATGGTAATTTCTCATTTATTTTGATTATTTATGCCTTTGTTTTGTCAGGAGTTTCTAATATGTATTAAGCACTATAGTCTGGATGTTTGTCCCTAAAAATCTCATGTTAAAATATTGTCCTAATGTTGGAGATGGGGACCTAATGGGAGGTGTTTTGGTCTGGGGGCAGACCAGAAATTAATCATGAATAGATTAATTTCCTTCTAGAGAGGCAGAGTGAGGTGGGTGAGTGAGTGAGTTCTCTATTTATTCCCACAACAGCTGGTTGTTAAGAAGAGTCTGGCACCTTCCTTGTCTCTCACTGCTTCTCTCACTATGTGATCTCTGCACACTATTGCTCCGCTTTGTCTTCTTCCATGAGTGGAAGCAGCCTGAAGCCCTCATGAGAAGCAGATGCTGGCTCCATGCTTTTTGTACAATCTGCAGAACCATGAGTCAGATAAACTTCTTTTCTTTATAATTTACTTAGACTCAGTTATTCCTTTATAGCAATACAAAACAGACTTAAACAATTGTTACTGAAGAGTGTAGTGTCACTACAAGGATACCTGAAAATGTGAAATGGTTCTGGAACTGGATAATGGGCAGAGGTTGGAAGAGTTTGGAGAACTCAAAAGAAGTCAAAAACACTAGGAAAAGTTTAGAAGTTCTTAGATATTTGTTAAGTGGTTGTAACCAATGTGCTGGTAGAAAATTAGATATTAAGGGCCATGCTAACAAGGTTTCAGATGGAAAAGAGGATGTTATTGGGAATGGAGGCAAAGATCACCCACGTTATGTTTTAGCAAAGAATTTGGCTCCATTATGTCCATTCCCTAGGGCTTGGCAGAAAGCCAAACCTAGGAGTGATGACCTAAGGGAATCTGGCAGAGAAATTTCTAATCAGTAAAGCATTAGGAAGTGGTGTTTCTGCTTTTAATAACTTATGATCAGATACAGCAACAAAAGAGTGACCTAAAGATGGAAATTACAATTAAAGGGAAGCCCAGCATAAAAATTTGGAAAATTCACAGCCTGGCTGGTAGACAAGGAAAGAGTGTTTCCAGGAGGGGACTCTAACGGTGCTATAGAGCAACCACTTGCTAAAGAGATTTCTGTGACTCAAAAGGAGCCATATGCAAATACTCAGAACAATGGGAAATAGGCGCCAAAGGCTTGTCAGAAATCTTGAATGCAAGCCCTCCCTTCACAGTCCCAGAGGCCTACGAGGACAATTGGTGCCCCTTGCTACCTCAAGATGCTGTTGACCACATCCTAGCTACTCTGGCTCCAGCAGGGGCTCATCAAGTTCTATGTACTGCTTGGACCACCAACCTGGAGAGAGCAAGTGGCAAATCTTTGCAGCTTCCATGTGATGTTAAGTTTGTAGGCATGTAGAATGGAAGAGTGGAGTGGATTTACTGGCTTTCAACTAAATTTTAGAGGATGTATCAGAAATCCTAGGTGCCCAGGAAGAAGTTTACAGCAAAGGCAGAGATACAAGCAGAGAGCTTCTATTAGGGCAATCCCTAGTAGAACTGGGGTAGCAGGTCCATTGACCTCCAGATTCTAGAATGATACAGCCACTGGCAGCATGCACCTTCAGGATAGAGAAGCCACAAACATTCAGCTTCAACTTATGAGAGCAATATGTAGTCTGCACGCAGCAAAGCCATGAGGCCATGACACCCCTAGGCCTTAGGAGCCTACCCCTCCAACTAGCGTGACTGGGATGTGGACATGAAGTCAAAGGGAATAATTCTAAAACTTTAAGAGTGGATGTCTGTCCTGCTGATTTTTAGACATGTGTTCGGCCTGTTACCCCTTTCTTTTGGAAAAGTTCTCCCTTTTAAGAAAGGAAAGTGTACCCAATGATTATACAACTGTTGTATCTTAGAAGTAAATAATATGTAAGATTTTGACTTTACGGAGTCCTAGCTAGAAGAAATGTATTATACTTTGAGTTTCAGATGAGACTTTGGACTTTGGACTTTTGAGTTGATGCTGGAACAAGTTTAGAATTTTGAGAACTGTAAAGACGGAATGATTATGTTTTGTATGTGAGAAAGACATAAACTTTGGGGGGCCATGAGAAGAATGCTATGGTTTGGATATTTGTTCCCCAGAATCTTCGTTTGAAATTTGATCCTCAATATTGGAGGTAGGGGCTTGTGGGAGGTGTTTGAGTCATGGGGACAAACTCTTTATGAATAGATTAATGCCCTCTCTGGGCAGTGAATTCCTGCTTTATCAGTTACTGCAAGAGCTGGTTGTTCAAAACCAAAACGAAAAAAAAAAAAAAAAAAAAAGACTGGCATCTCCCCCACCACCTTCTTGCTTCTTCTTTTGTCATGTAATCTCTGCAAATGGCAGTTCTGCTTTGCCTGCCTCCATGACTGGAAGCAGCCAGAGGCCCTCACCAGAAGCAGATGACAGGATAATGCTTCTTATACAGCCTGCAGGACAATGAGCCCAATAAACCTCTTTTCTTTATAAATTTCTCTGACTCAGCTACTCCTTTATAGCAACAAAAAATAGACTAAGATGTTAGGTTAATTGAACACTTGTTAAAGAATGTATTCTGTATAATTTTAGTGCTTTGATATGTATTGCTATTTACTTTATGGTGCAGCGTATCATCGACTTCAATACATATGTATTTTATGTCTGCTCAAAAAGAATGCAAGCAATTATATTTGAAACAGTTTAAAATATAGTCAAACTGCTATCTCAGTGTTATTTAAACCCTCAATATCCTGATTGATTTTGTACCCACATGATTTATCAGTTCCATGAAAATAATTTAAAATTTCTAATACTAATTTTATATTTGTCTGTTTCTCCTTTTAGGCCTATTTTTTGACATACACTGAAGCCGTAATTAGGTGTATGAATGTTTATATTGTTATGCCATTATAGAAAATTGATATTTGCATTATAATGAACTGCTCCATTACTGCCAATGGTCATATTGAGCTTTCTATAAAACTAGAGCAACTTTATTTTGGTCAATGTGCATGGCATATTTTTTCCTATCTTTTTATTTTCAATATTTTAAAGTTAATTAATATCTGTTTTGTAAGTCCAATTTAGGGAGTATTACATACTCAGGGACTACTCTTACCTCCTTGTTTTCCAAGATGAGTTTGTTGCTTTTAAATAAAATACCTCATTAAAAATAATTTTAAACAAGTTCACATATGTACTAAAATGTTCAGTTAGGAATGGTGGCCCTACTAGAAGGAAGTAACCATACCCTTGTAGATAATTGTGATAAGGACATCCAGGACACATAGAAGAGAATCTGAAAAACAAAACAAAACAAAAAGTGATACAAGAAGAGAGGCAATTATGTTGCAATATTTGATTAAAGATTTTGAAAACTTTCTTAGGTAGGAAGATAAAAACTGGGAAATCAGTATCAGAACCTTACTATATATAGAACATTTTAAATTAGGCAGTTGTTAATAGCAAACTACATATAGATTTCATTCCATAGTGTTGGCATAGTCATTTACAAATATTCATTTCATGGTCTTTATGAACACAGTTAAATATTAATAAACCAAAGCAAATTGATGATGGCATGAGAGAAAAAAAAATCTAATGTAAGTAAGATTGAAAAACATTTTGACTGCATTCTGTAAGTTAAAGACAAAAAAAAAAAAAAAACTATACACAATTGCTATAAAACAATGTAATACACACTTGCATTTATAAACTATATAATATTCTCACCATGTCTTGCACAGATGGAAAAAGCACAGCTTAGTTTTAGAATGTGAGAAGCAGACTACAACTCTGGACAAGTTAAGAAATTGCTTCAGAAAACTCAAATAGAAATCAAATGAGGAAAAAAACGTATATACTGAATTTGGCAAATGCAACAAATGATATCTGCAGAAATTGTTTCAAAAAAGGAGTGGGAAAAGCACACCTAATGTTGAGGAAGTGTATGTGAAAGTTGCAGAAGTGGAAACAAGGAGATGAATCAAGAAGCTCAAGAAGCATGACAATGAGATTAAAGAGAAAGGTGGTGTAGAAACTACAGAGTGACACAGAATCAAGGGAAAACTTTGGGTATTTTTCTTTCAATTGGGGGCTCAATTATATATATACACACGTATAAATATATGATATATTTATGTATATTTGAATATATGATATATGTTTATATATAGATGTGATTATGCATGGCATATATTTACATTTTTATATATTATGTATGCATGAAACTACATTTAACATATTTATATTACATATAAATTTATAAATATAAATGTATAATGAGAAGAGTAAATTAATAGAATGATTAAGAGGAAGAAAGAAATAAACTGATGAGGCCAAGTAAACAGAAGGAGATAAGACACTGCTTTAGGCAGAAGGAGGAGGCAAGTAAGAAAGGATGGATGTGGGGACTGTTTCTAAATCTTGAAGACAAATAAGGGAGGAAACAGGAGGTAAAAAAGTTATCTCTGGATTGCCTCAATTTTCTTGGTGAGGTAAGGGAAAAGGTCATCCACTGAAAGCAAAAAGATAACAGAAATGAAGAATCCTTGAGGATGATGACAAAGGTTGGAAATACCTTTTAAGAAAATGGAAGTTTAAGCTGAATAAGACCAAAGGCAATAATTACTTTGCAATGTTAGAAGTCCAAGTGAGGTTGAAAATTAAAATTCCAAGGAAAGTAGCATTCTTCAAGATCATATGATTTCTCTCGGAATATGAGAGTATCAAAAAAGTAAACATTCAATAAAATGGATGTGGAAGAGAAAGAACTATGGTATTGTATATGTATAAAAATTCATTGAGCGATAGGCTTAGATTTGTTCACTTAGCATTTAGTAAATATCATCTCAATATGCAAGTAAATAAGATAAAGTAAACAGTGAATGAATCACTTCAGGTTGATTACAGTCTGGATTGGGTGGATGCTATTGACTATTGCAGTCTGGATTCTTGTACCCACAGTAGCTATCAGATTCTTGAACTCAGCATTTCTCGAACTTAGAAGAGCATACAGTACACCTGAGTATCATGTTAAAACACAAATGTGAATCTCAGTAGATCTGAGATAAGATCCAAGATTCTGAATTGCTATGAAACTTCCAGATACTGCTTCTGGTCTGTGGGCCATATTGCTTACAGAACTTCATGCTCCACAAGAATATGTGAGCAAAAAGTAACATTTTCTTTTTCTATCTACTAAATTGTGTGATTTTTTAAAACTCAAATTTCTTTCAATTATTAAGGACACATTATTTTCCTGTGGATAATTGTAATTAGGATATATGGTTGTTTATGGAAGGCAGCACTGACACAGTTATATAGCCCACACACTGTGTACAAGCACTGGTGGGTGGAGTACTTTTTCAGTACTCCTAGCAGAGGAGTTAGTTTCTGTCTCTTCCACCCTACCCTCTCCCAGGATACTAAATGGAATTAGTTTAAACAATTGCTCAGGGCCGAACCAATATAAAACTCATCGTAGATTTATTCTGGCATACAAGAGATCAGTTTAATTTAAAAATTATTTGTATGACACTCTTTTTTCACACACTTGTGAAATAATAGGACAAATTTGGAAACTTCCTTAACGGCAGCTCTGCAACCATGCCCCCCATGCCTAACTAAATGAAGGCACAAAGATGCTGAGGTCCTTTCTATTTTATGTAGTACCTCTTGGGTCAATTGGAAAAGTTCCAGTTGAATTGGTGAAAGTACTTCAGTTATGTGCAATGTTCTGAAAGATATCAAATTTCAGTGATTAGAGAGTGGGATAATCTACAACTTGCATTTTATCCTTACTTGGGTTAGGAAATTAAATTTCCTGCTGATTATGGTTTTGCATATTCATATTTCACAAAAAAATGCACACCAACACATAGAGATAATGAAAGTGAGTTAAAAATTTTTAATACTTACTGATAAAAATAGTCTCAGTGGAGAATTTATTACAAAACAAATGGCAATTTCAGGAGGTATTCACATGCTTAACAAACATTTAATATCTTAGAAATAAAAGAAATTTCAAATGAATAATTGTCTCATTTATTAATTAGTTTATTTTACTCATTTTAAAATACAAAAGGAGGTAGACAGGAATTTAGAATAGAGGGACATCATTTTTGAAATTATTTACTTACAAAGATTGCTTCAGATCTTAATAACAGTGGTTCATAGATCTGGTCATATGAAATAACTACAATAAAAAACTAAAAAGAATGCTTATTATTGTGTGTCTAGAACATATCAGACACTTTACATATAGTATTTTGTTGAT
Organism: Mandrillus leucophaeus; assembly: GCF_000951045.1. Classification (NCBI taxonomy): domain Eukaryota; kingdom Metazoa; phylum Chordata; class Mammalia; order Primates; family Cercopithecidae; genus Mandrillus; species Mandrillus leucophaeus. The sequence continues at coordinate 406,915 of NW_012098233.1, forward strand.
TTCTCTCAAAAAAATTCAGTAGATACTTAGAGTCAAGAAATGAAGCCAATATGTACCAGCGTCGGAATTAAAACTCAGATTTCCCTCAACCTAAAACTGATCAATATTTCACTTTATGACACCCCCATACAATAAAAATTATGTTCTAAACCCAAGAATTTCAATTCTGGTGGTTAAAGGGACCTTAAAATATGAGCTACTAAAAATATTTCTCCATTTTTGATATTGTAAAACTAGTATTTATCTATTAACTCATCATCACTAATCACTGCCTGAACACGCTGAGTTTTTCTACTATAACACATTCAACTTCTACTATTATATTTAAATAATGAGGGTTATGTTTTAAATTTTTTATCAATGTGGTCATTGTGATGTAGTTAACCGAAATGTAAGACCAAGTCATCGATGGCTCAATACTGTGATGACAGGGTAAAGTTTGCCACAAAACTGCAGCTGGGGCAATAGAACACAGGATATGATGCATATACACATGAAATGCTGTCAACCACACTTTTCAGAAAAAAGATCCATAGAAAGTTATCACAAAAGGAACACCCAGTGGTTTCTTTATAAGTATCTGTTGTCATCAAACTATCCATTGAAATTATACTGTATAGTGAGAGTAGTAAATCTAACAGATTTCTCATTCACTTGGGTTTACTATATATAGAGTAAATATATAAATATATTATATACTAGATATA
>NW_012098233.1:407846-437806 GCF_000951045.1 Mandrillus leucophaeus
ATTTTTAGTAGAGACGGGGTTTCACTGTGGTCTCGATCTCCTGACCTCGTGATCTGCCCGCCTCAGCCTCCCAAAGTGCTGGGATTACAGGCATGAGCCACCGTGCCCAGCCAGAAATGAATATTCTAAGGTACTTAATGCTTTGAGGTACTTAAATTAGCGGTCCCAAAAAACAAGCAACTTAACCAGAATCAATTTGAATAAACTTGCCTAAAACAAAAATTCATTTATACCATACAATATAATAAACTATTTTTAATTATTTGTAAATATAATATTAGGTATTATATATTCTATTTTTATCTGAAGTCTTTTATATATTTTTCATTCACACATAACATTCATTTAAAGAAGCAAAATTATTGACATAATTATTTAATTAAAATTCTTGTATTCTTGTATTCCAGAATCATATTTTTCAAACCATAACTTTTACTTTCCTTTTCAAAAGCAATATCAAATATGTATCTATTTAGCTATATTAGTCACTTTAAATTCCAATTATTCTATGGTGCTTCATAGAACTATCTGTGTACAACTCTTGATTGTTGAAGTATTATATCAATTCATCATTGTTCTTTTTCTAATTTAGCTTTTTGTTTACTGAACATACTTTAAAAATTTTGTTAAATATTAAGGTAACCACATAAATTAAATGTACCTAATTATTAATGTCAGATCTTGATTACTGATAAAGAATATTAATTGCTCAGCTACATGTCTGCATCAATTTTGGATATCCGTGATGATTTTGTGTAGGGAAAATAGAAAGTAGCAAATAATCTACTTTGTTGGAATTGGGAAACCTTCTGAGACAAGAAAAGCGTGAGGATCCATCCCTCAGCCAAACAGGAATCTGTATCTGGAAAGTCCAGGTAACATAGTCTGCAGAAATAAATGTAAGAGGAAAATAAGTATAAATAAAATAAATAAAATAAATAAAACAAATCAAAAGAGAATCAAGCAGCAAACCAAAACAGCAACCACAGTAACAAAAAAACACCTAAAGATTCTCTGTCCAAAAAATGTAACCAGACTTGCTAGCAACTTAGAATCTGCAATAATAGGAATAGAATTTCTTGATGAGAGAATGTCCTAAGAGACATGAGATTAAGGTCTTTTGAGATAGGATCCAACTTCTTAGACCTACCTTATTGGCAAACCACTCAAAGAAAGCCCTTATGCTGGAACCAGAGGCATCAACCTCAGACAGGTAACAAGCATATGTTTCTTTTTTCATACCTGGTAAAACAAACAAACAAAGGGATAAAATCAAAGACGGGAAGTAGACATGCATATCCTACTCTCAAGACTTAGTATAAGCCTCTAAAACTTATTCCAGCTGGGCTTCTCACAACAAGATCTGTGGACGCCTTTCCTCATAGGCCAGTCAGAACAGAATTGCTTCTGATGTCTTAGGACCCTGTCTTCTTTCAGCTAGTACATTTCCTACCTTGGCTGAAAATGACAGCTATAGGTTTGGATTGCTGATGGGATACCAATAGCCCTAGTGTGCAAGAATGAGAAGAAACATTATTTCTCTTGCACTGCTGACAGATGGAAAAGAAAAGGATTAGTAAAAACATAACAATTTGAAAATGATTTTAAGCTGAAAGTTTTTTGCTTTTCTATTCCTAACTTAATATAAGACTTCAGACAAAAATTTGTTAAATATATAACTGGTGCTAGTTATAGATTTTAGCTGCAGAGAATTCAGCAATAAAAAAGAGAGGCAAATTCCTATATTCATAATAATTATATTCTGCTCACCTTGTCTTGCTGTAGGCTTGTTTTATACAAGGATTTCGCTATCTTTTTTAAACACTTAACTGAGATGTATTTTACATGCCATACAATTCGTCCATGTAAAGTGGTCAGTTTAATAGTGTTTAGTACATTCACAGTTGTGGGGATCATCAGAGCCTCATTTTAGAACATTTTTGTCACCCTCAAAAGAAAACTGGCAGGGCATAGTGGCTCATGCCTGTAAATCCCAGCACGTTGGGAGTCCAAGATGGGAGGATCACTTGAGGCCAGCAATTCGAAACCAACCTGGCCAGCATGGTGAAACCCCATCTCTACTAAAAATACAAAAATTAGCCGGACATGGTGGTGGGCGCCTGTAATCCCAGCTACTCGGGAGGCTGAGGAAGGAGAATCGCTTGAACCTGGGAGGCAGAGGTAGCAGTGAGCTGAGATGATGCCACTGCACTCCAACCTGGGCAACAGAGTGAGACTCAGTCTCAAACAAAACAAAACACAAAAGAAAACTCATACCCGATACAGGTACTGCTCTCTCCATCCTCCTAGTTCAAGGCAAACAGTAATACACTTTTTGTAATTTATGTGTATATAGGTATGCTAATTTTAGGCATTTTATATAAATGGAATCATCTAATATATAATCCTCTTGTTCTTTAACCTACCATAATGTTTTTAAGATTTATCCATATTGTAGCATGAATCAGTACTTCATTGCTCTTTGAGGATATCGGCTTGCTTGTACAGTTAATTTAAAATGAGATCTGTCCTAGTTTATGCCTCTTTTAAACTTTCCCATACTCTATAGAAATGTTCACTTTTAATTGAGAATAAACTTTGAATAAGATGTTTTAATTATAGAACTAGAAAACGCTGGGAGAGCATCTAATCAACTTACACATGATAGATAACTACAAAAAGAAGTAGTTTGCTGAAGGCCTCATAGCAGAGACAAGACATTCCTGGCTTGATTCTTTATCACAGTGCTTACTTGGTGTAGATTTTGATAGCCTTGTATTTGTTTTTCAGGATTCTGCAATCTCTTTACATTGAAGAAAATGATTCTAATTCTTTTTATAGACTACTGGATTTTCCTATAAGAACAGAGTTTTTGTTTCTCTTATGTAATATAAAATAAAGCTATATAAAGCAAGCAAATAAGAATTATTGTAACACAACGTAACACCTGTTTAATATTATTTTTATAAAATATTGCAAAAACTCATAAAATTATACACCCTATAATTTTCACTAGTATCTTCTCTATTTCTCAACTTAATGTGCCATCCATTATATAAAATTTTAAAAAGGTATCAGCCAGTAAAATCATATCTATCATCAATATCTATCCATCTATTTTTCTAGACTGCCTGAAGTCATACAGGATATATCTTTTTTAAAAAATCACAATGAACAGTGCTTGCAATTTTAATGTTGGAAAACAAGATGAAAATTTTGCAGTCTTTTCAGAATTTACAAATAAGCTCTTTGGCTTCCAGATGAAATGAATATAGCAGGGTACATGTCATCCAAACAGCACCCACCACAGCTTTTTTGAAAGTAGTCTCCACTTAAGCCTACATTCCTCAAGTAAAAAGATCCATTTAAACAATTATATATCAAATTACTTGAAAGTTTCTAACGAAACGCCTTTACATTTTCTTGAACTTTAACTCTTATCCTGAAGTTTTCTTATGGTCCTCATATTTATTTTATATTTTAATTTCTGTATGACTTCTGGTGTTATAGCATTTTACTTTCAGTTAATGTCTCCCGACTAAAACCTCTCTTCTCTTTTTCCCAACAATGCCAACAAGTAGAATCTTTAGGTATTATGAGCTATGTTTAAATGTTCCTTCCTGTAATTACTGTAATATAAGTGCAGGTGCCATTCTCAGAGTTTGTATTTCAAAAGTATACCCACCTTTCCAGAGTAGGTGTCTGCCTCAACATGTACTCAGAATTATTTACGTAGTATTCACTTTAACTGACTTGTGGTTTTTTTTGGAGACGGATTCTGGCTCTGTCGCCCAGGCTGAAGTGCAGTGGTACGATCTTGGCTCACTGGCAAGCTCTGCCTCCCGGGTTCACGCCATTCTCCTGCCTCAGCCTCCCAAGTAGCTGGGACTACAGGTGCCCGCCACCACACCCGGCTAATTTTTTTGTATTTTTAGTAGAGATGAGGTTTCACCATGTTAGACAGGATGGTCTCGATCTCCTGACCTCATGATTCGCCCACCTCAGCCTCCCAAAGTGCTGGGATTACAGGCATGAGCCACCACGCCCGGCCAACTGACTTCTTATTTCATCACTGATGGTAGAACTTGAGAAGTTTCAGAAATTCCATTTAAACATTTAGTCCCATTTGATATATGTAAATAGTGCAGGAATCTCTTACCGGTTTACAAAAATTGAATGTAGCTATTATTTAACTTGGCTCTTTTCATATATTTAATACAGTTTTCTTATATTTAATACACTCTTAAATCCTAACTTATATTTTATTATTAAAATATATTTTATATTAACTTATATTTTAAGATCTATTTTCATTAGTCTTTAAGATCCATATTAAGGTATATAATAAGAACAAGAAAAATTGATGTGGTAGAGAGAGGTGAACAGTAAAATATTATCTCAGAGAGCCACTTGAGAAAATTGTCTCAGGAAGAAACTTGAATGCATGTTTCAAAAGAAGTAACTGCCTCTTAATTGCAGCAAGGTTTCCTAATCTCTATGACCTCACCTCCAATTTTTCTCTAACCTTCTTATCAAGGCTGAAAGATCATGCACAACTTCTCAGGCTTAAGCCATAATGGAGAAAGAACACAAATGCCTAGACCAACTGAGATTTTTGGTGCTGAAAGCTTGGACAGGCTCTGATCTATAGAAAATGTGTATTTTATGCCAGAAACATTTTCATATTGAGTCCAGCTAAAAGCAGAACATAATTAAATAACTTTTGGTTGGGTTGGCAAGCTGGGGATAAATCTAGGATTGTTTGTTAGAATTCTAAAGTTATCTTTTCAGCTTTCCTTGAGTGTCACCTCTTTGCCTCCAGATGTGCAATGTGAACACTTGGGACTTCCTTGTAGTTCTCAGTTTAGTGACATTCTTAGTGTTCTCTCTCCATATTTCTCAAACCTAAGTCCTTCCTCAGCTTCTTTAGAAGTTCCTACAAAGACCCCATAGACTCTGTGACCTTGTAACTACAGGTTATAATTTTATAATACATGGATTGGATTTCCATGGTTCTTATTTTATCTTTTTTAAATCACAGGACAATAATTACATTTATGCTGGTTTCTTTCAGTAACTCTGTATTAATCCTTTAGTCACCTACAATTTTATAGGACTATATTTATAAGAATATTTATATAAATATGTAGAAATAGGAAATATAGAACTAAAAGGAACAACTCTGAAGCATCAGATGCTAAACAAGATGGGTGATATGGTTTAACTGTGTCCCCATTCATATATCAACTTGAATTGTATCTCCCACAATTCCCACATGTTGTGGGAGGGACCCAGGGGACATAATTGAATCATGGGGGCTGTTCTTTCTTATGCTATTCCTGTGATAGTAAATAAGTCTCACGAGATCTGATGATTTTATAAGGTGGAGTTTCCCTGCACAAGCTCTCTCTTTGCCTGCTGCCATCCATGTAAGACATGATTTGCTCCTCCTTGCCTTCCACCATGATTGTGAGGCTTCCCTGGCCAAGTGAAAGAGGTCCATTACACCTCTTTTGTGTATAAATTGTCCAGCCTCTGGTATGTCTTTATCAGCAGCATGAAAACAGACTAATTCAGTAAATTGTTACCAGTAGAGTCAGGAATTGCTGAAAAGATACCCAAAAATATAGAAGCAACTTTGGAACTGGGTAACAGGCAGAGGTTGGAGCAGTTTGGAGGGTTCAGAAGACAGGAAAATGTGGAAAAATTTGGAACTTCCTAGAGACTTGTTGAATGTCTTTCACAGAAATGCTAATAGTGATATGAACAATAAATTCCAGGCAGAGATGGTCTCAAATGGAGATGAGAAACTTGGGAAGTGGAGGAAAGGTGACTCTTATTATATTTTAGTGAAGAGACTGGGATCACTTCACCCCTTGTGTAGAGATCTGTGGAACTTTGAACTTGAGAGAGATGATTTAGGCTATCTGGTGAAAGAAATTTCTAAGCAGCAAAGTAATCAAGATGACTTGGGTGCTGTTAAAGGCATTTAGTTGTATAAGGGAAACAGATCGGCATAAAAGTTCAAAAACTTTGCAGCCTGACAATGTGATAGAAAAGAAAATCCCATTTTCTCAGGAGAAATTCAAGCCAGCTGCAGAAATTTGCATAAGTAATGAGGAACGTAGTGTTAAACCCCAAGACAATGGGGAATATGTCTCCAGGGCATGACAGAGGTCTTCATGGCAGCCCCTACAATAACAGGCCCAGCCCCTAGGAGGAAAAAATGGTTTCATGCACCAGATCCAAGTTCCCTGTGCTGTGTTCAGGCCTGTGGGTGCACAGAAGTCAAGAAAAATTGAGGTTTGGGAATGTCCACCTAGATTTCAGAGGATGTATGGAAAATGCCTGGATGCATGCAGAAGTTTATTGCAGGGGCGGGGCTTCCAGGGAGAACCTCTGCTAGGGCAGTGCAGAGAGGAAATGTGGGGTCAGAGCACCCACACAGAGTCCCTACTGGGGCACCACCTAGTGGAGCTGTGAGAAGACGGCCACCATCCTCCAGACCCCAGAATGGTAGATCCACTGACAGCTTGCACTGTATGCCTGGAAAAGCTGCACTCAACACCAGTCCATGAAAGCAGTTGGGAGGGAGGCTGTACCCTGCAATACCACAGAGGCAGAGCTGCCCAGGGCCATGGGAACCCATCTCTTGCATCAGCAAGACCCAGATGTAAGGCAGAGTCAAAGGAGATCATTTTGGAGCTTTAAGACTTGACTGTCCTGTTTGATTTCAGACTTGCATGGGGCCAGTAGCCTCTTTGTTTTGGCCAATTTCTTCCATTTGGAATGGCTATATTTACCCAATGCTTGTACCCCCATTGTTTCTAGGAAGTAATTAACTTGCTTTTTATTTTGCAGGCTCATAGGCAGAAGGGACTTGCCTTGTCTCAGATAAGACTTTGGACTGTGGACTTTTGGGTTAATGCTGAAATGAATTAAAACTTTGGAGGACTGTTGGGAAGGCATGATTGGTTTTCAAATGTGAAGACAAGAGATTTGGAGGGGACAGAGGTAGAGTGATATGGTTTGACTGTGTCTCCATACTTGAACACTTGAATTGTATCTCCCAGAATTCCCACATGTTGTGGGAGGTACCCGGGGGAGGTAATCAAATCATGGGGGCTGGGCTTTCCCATGCTATTCTCATGATAGTGAATAAGTCTCACGAGATCTGTTGGGTTTATCAAGGGTTTCTGCTTTTGCTTCTTCCTCATTTTTCTCTTGCTACCACCATGTAAGAAGTGCCTTTCACCTCCTGCCATGATTCTGAGGCCTTCCCAGCCATATACAACTGTAAGTCCAATTAAGACTCTTTTGTTCCCAGTTTCAGATATGTCTTTATCAGTAGCATGAAAATGAACTAATACAATGGGTGATAAGTAAGATGGTCACACATCTTGGTTTGCATGTTTTCCTAGAGTGATTATCAATAGCATAACCTTTCTGTCTTGGTCTATTTTTGTGTTGCTATCAAGGAACACTTGAGGATGGATAATTTATAAAGAAAAAAAGTTTATCTGACTCACAGTTCTGCAGGTTGTACAAGAAGTGTGGTGCTATTGAGAGGTGACAACGTGTTAGCAGCCCTCACTCGCTCTCGGCACCTCCTTGCCCTCGGTGTCCACTCTGGCTGTACTTGAGGAGCCCTTCAGCCCACCACTGCACTGTGGGAGCCCCTCTCTGGGCTGGCCAAGGCTGGAGCTGGCTCCCTCTGCTTGCAGGGAGGTGTGGAGGGGGAGGCGTGGGCAGGAACCAGGTTTGTGTGTGGTGCTTACGGCCAGCGTGAGTTCTGGGTGGGTGTAGTCTCAGCCAGCCCCACACTCCAGAGTGGCCAGCTGGCACCACCAGCCCCTGGGAGTGAGGAGATTAGCACCAGGGCCAGTGGCTGCGGAGGTTGTGCTGGGTCACCCAGCACTGCCAGCCTGCCCCTGCCACACTCAAATTCTCACCAGGCCTCATCTGCTTCCCTCAGGGCAGGGTTCTGGGCCTGCAGTCTGCCATGCCCAAGCAGCCCCTGCCCCTGTGGGCTCCCGAGAGGCCCGACCCAAGCTTCCCTGACAAGCGCCACCCCCTGCTCCACTGCGCCTAGTCCCATCCACAGCCCAAAGGCTGAGGAGTGCGGGCACGTGGCCTGGGATTTGTGGGCAGCTCCCCCTGCTGCCTCAGGGCAGGATCCACTAGGTGAAGCCAGCTGGGCTCCTGAGTCAGTTGAGGACTTGGAGAACTTTTGTATCTAGCTAAAGGATTGTAAATGCACCAATCAGCACTCTGTGTCTAGCTCAGGGATTGTAAACACACCAATCAGCACTTTGTCAAAATGAACCAATCAGCTCTCTGTAAAATGCACCAATCAGGGCTCTCTGTAAAATAGACCAATTGCCTCTCTGTAAAATGGACCAATCAGCAGGATATGGGTAGGGTCAGATAAGGGAATAAAAACAGGCTGCCCGGGCAAACAGTGGTAATCCTCTGGGTTCCTCTTTCACAACGTGGAAGCTTTGTTCTTTCACTCTTCACAGTAAATCTTGCTGCTGCTCACTCTTTAGGTTCGCATTGCCTTTATGAGCTGTAACACTCACTGAGAAGGTCTGCAGCTTCACTCCTGAGGCCAGCCAGACCATGAATCCACTGGGAGGGATGAACAACTCCAAACCAGACATGCTGCCTTAAGAGCTATAACACTCACCGGAAGGTCTGCAGCTTTACTCCTGAAGTCAGTGAGACCACGAACCCACCAGAAGGAAGAAAGTCGGAACATGTCCGAACATCAGAAGGAACAAACTCCAGATGCACCATCTTTAAGAACTTTAACACTCACCACGACGGTCCACGGCTTCATTCTTGAGGTCAGCGAAACCAAGAACCCACCAAGTCCAGATACACTACCATCTGCCTCTGGTGAGACCCTCAGGGGGCTCTTCCTCATAGCGGAAGGTGAATCTCATGGAGTGAGACAGAGAATGGGGAAAGGTACCAGGCTCTATTTAACAATCGGTTCTTGTGGGAACTAATAGAGTAAGAGCTCACTCACTACTTGGAGCAGTACACCAAGTCATTCATGAGGGATCTGCCTCCATGACTCAAACACCTCTCATTAGGCTCCCAGCTCCAACACTGAGAATCAAATTTCAACAAGATTTGGAGGGATCAAACAAGTCATATCCAAATTATAGCACTTTTATACCCCAAAACGTTCTGATTTGAACAAGCTATATGGTTAACCATGTGTATTTATGCATTTGTCTCCCACAACATTCTATAGCTTAGCTGTGCAGAGGCACTTTTTTGTTGTTTTTCCTTTTGTAGGAACTTTATTGACTTGAATTGTAGGCACCATACAATGTCACGGAGTGCTGATGGGTAATGATCTTCATTTACAAGCATTCAAAGTCACAGAGTATATTAACTCCCTCTCTACCACTGTCCCTAGGCTTTCCCTAGAAAGTACCTCTTTTTAAAACAACTGTATTGATGTATAATTGAAATATAAAATGTGTATATGTTTAACTTGTACAATATGATGCTTTGATATACATATACATTGTGAAATAATTACCATAATCAAGTTAATTGACATATCCATCACCTCTACATAGTTACCATTTTGTGTGTGTCTGTATATGTGTTGTATGTGCCTGTTGAGAAGACTTAAAGATCTATCTTCTTAAAAATTTATAAATACACACTACAGTATTTTAACTATCATCACCATGGCAAAGTACTCTTAAACACTACCCAAATCGATCTCCATGTCAGATCAATAATGAAGAGTTTTTTGGTTGCTTTCATAAAATCCATTACTTACCTTTCCTGACAGTTCTGCTCGAAGTTTCCTTTGGAATAAAAAAATGCAACCTTTCCCTGCTCTCAGTGAAATGGTCCCCACTCCAAGACACCCCTGATTGGAATAAACCAATAATAGATTGTCTTAAGAGGGACCCATAGCCAACCAGAGCCAATGAGATGTGGTAAGTCATCTGTGGGATTTTTGGGAAAGAGAAGTCTTCTGTATTTCTTTGAATTTTTGTCATTGTGATAATGTAAGCCTAGAGCAACAGGAAGTCTGACAGAGGAGGAACAACAGAGGAAGGACTCCAAAGAGATGCTTCACACAACAGCATTTGAGTCCTGTGTCCAACCAATCTTTTAAATAATATGAAGTAATAGATTAATTTTGTTTTAATCTAGTAGATCTCAATTTCAGATAATTTTGCCCCAGGGAATATTGGGACATGCTTGGAGACATTTTTTACTTTCACAACTAGGGATGTCAGTGGGGGGGCAGTGAAGGAGGTTGTTATTGGTATCTAGTGGGTAATGATCAGGGATGCTGGTAAACTTCCTACAGTGCACAGGACAGGCCCACACAACAAAGAATTACTTGGCCTAAAATATCAATAGTGCTGAGGCTGAGAAATTTCAGTTTAGACCACTTTGAGCTAAATTATCTGTCATTTACAAAATTAAAGATCCTACATAATACAAAGGCTATGAAGAAAAGTCCCATCTGCAAATCATTGACTCCATTAACTTTTTAGATTAAAAAATAATAAGTCAAATCACATCAATCCTATGTTTTAAAGCACCCAGTTGCTTCCCATCTTCTCTGTATAAAATCTAAAATACTTGTTATTGCCTGTATCAGGAATTGGCAAACTTGTTCTCCTTGCTGTTCCTTGCATATACAATCGCAATGCCTTTACACAAGCTATGCTTTTCACCTAAAATGTGCTTTCTCCTAATCTTTGAATAGCTAGTTTCCTTCACCTTTTAAAGTCAGTCTTCTCTTATTATCACATCTGAAACCATGACCCCTATCCTCATGCAGTGCTTTCTTTCTCCTCTAGTTCTCATCACCAGTGGAGCCATGGAACCACATACTATTTCATTGGTTTCTTTCCCACCTCCTCTCAATAGAATGTAACCTTCATGAGAGAAGATACTTTCTGTTTCTTTCACTGCTGCATCCAGAACAATGCCTGGCATAAAATATGTACTCCATGAGCATTTTATTTGTATGAATGGATTGTTATTTATATTTTTCAAACTTCCTATTTATTTTGGTCTTCATCTCGAATAACATTTTGAGGCTCTACATGATTGGGAGCTGGTTGTTGATTCTGCTCCCTTCAGAGTTTCTTTAACCTCTAATATTTTGTACACTGTTCCACAACATGACTGCTGCATAAATCTCCTCTCTGCTAACGGTGAGACTCTTCGGTCTAGCTGAGCTGCATTCAGTATCATTTTAACCATTAATAAACTTCCGTAACTCTGAAGCTAAGGTGATACTCCTTGTGTATTATAAGAGAACAGTGGTGCCCCAGCCTGCTCCCCTTACTGTGTCTGCTGGGTTAGTTTTTAGATGCTCACAGCTGCACTACATTTTTCAGAAAATTACCCTCAGCCGATGACAATCATCTTAGCAAAAAAATTATGCCCAAGGAAGTTGCCCACAGCCAATAACTATTAATAATAACTAGTAGGAAATAAATAGAAAAGATTAGGCTTTTTGCCTCCGGGAGATGATTCTGAGGTGCAGTTTAAGCTTTACTGCCCTTCTTCTCTGGCTCAGGCCAGGCAGTCGTTTTCTAAGATCACATCCTTGTTAATCCCTTTTCCTTTCCTATACTGCTTCACTCTCTCTATTCAGATATTTTCTGATGAGCACCCCATAGTAAACTATATACACTTAAATTTTCATCTCCAATTCTGCTTCTGGGAAAATTTTTCTGCTTTACTAAATCTATCAACTCTTACACAATGCCCAAAATAAATAGGTGCACCCAAATCTATTCTAACAAACACAAAATCATAGCATTATTATACGATTGGATATAAAAAATCTGTTTTAGAGCACAAAGTAAGATTCCTTCCATCTACTGATAACTTTCTTCTGGAATGTAGCAGCAGCAAAGGTTGATTACATTATCAAATGAATTATTTTCTGTTTATCAATATGCAGCTTGTGCTCCCATTAACAGATTTGACTGCTCAAATGAATGCATAGTTAAAATTCAGTTTAATAATATAGATGCAGATATATACAAAAATATTTTTAAATATGAGTATGTAATATACACACTTTTTTTTTCTGAAAGGCTGCAAGAGCAGTGACACCCTTGGAGTAATAAGCACACCTATTCACTAGACTTTAGTTTCTAATATCATTTTCCGATTAAATGAATCAGAGCTTCACAAAGAAATGACAGATTCTAAGACTGAGGACAAGATGAGTCTGAGCCATTTTGTAGTGCAGAAGGTAAAATGACAACAATAGAAACAAAAAACCCATGAACAATGGTAGGGGTATATCTAATTTGCACATGAGTCAACCGAAGGACTGCCAAATGGCCAAAGATGGAACAACTTGAACAACGAAGTAAATAATGTTATATCGGATTAGATCCCAAATAATATAAATGTGAACTCATACTGATATAAAAACACAAACAAATTTGAGAGAATAGACAAATATCTTCTGGAGAAGAACTTCAAACATATAGATACTCCATATTCAAGGTAGTGGAGCATAACTTCTACCTCTTAAGTGTGGGATATGCATAGTGACTTCCTTCCAAATGCACAATACGGTAAAAGAGAAAAAATAAGGTGACATGGAGAAAGCTGTCAAACTCCACCTCAGCCAGATAATCAAGGTTAACACCAGCATGGATGCTACGTAGATATTATGTTAACTTTATGTGATACAATGAGAATGATGCTTATTCTCTGTGGTCTTTCTCCCCAAAAGCCCTTACCTCCAGTCACATGAGAAAAACATCAGAAAAAGCCCAATGAAGGAACAGTCTACAAAGTATCTGACTCTTCAAAGCTGTCAAAGACATAAAAATGAAGAAAGTTTGAGAGACTGTCACAGCCAATAGGAGTCTAAGACATAACAACTAAATGTAATGTTGTGACCTGATGAAATTCTAAGACAGAAAACGACCATTAGGTCAAGCCTAAAGATAGATGAATACAATGTGGATCACAGGAATAATAATGTATCAGTTTTGATTTATTAATTGTGACATACAGATAATGTTAAAATAAAATGTTATTTATTGAGGAAACTTGGTGTGAGGTACGCAGGAATCCTCTGTACTATCTTCATGACCTTTATGTAAGTCTAAAATTATATAAATAAAAATTTATTTAAAAATTAAATTTTTAAATTTAGAATTACAACTTTAAATTCTATTGTTCAAGGATTTTTTTCAAGAGAATGCCTAATTCACATTAGAATACTATGAATATCATTTTAATTATTACTGAAGGAAACCACTTTGAAACTTCCAAAAGAATATTAATATTTTATATGCTCAAAGATTTTAAAGTTAAAATATTTTGGCATTAGCAATATTAAAATAATTTTCATCAAAGTGAAATTATTAATGTTTTCAATAATTCTTTGGCATTATTTTTTATCATATGTATCACGTTTGGTTAAGAACTGAAATATTTATAATGACATTACAACGAATTCATAACATTCTATGACTGTAGAAGCTTTTCATTGATTTTTAACTTACTTGACCTAAGAATTTTTTGTATTTTATAGGGAATAGAATTTGGTGGAATGAGCACTAACGTTTCTTTGGCATTTGTGCTCCACTGTGCATTAACTAGTCTAGGGTCTCATATTTGTCTTCCAATTCCTTCCCACCACACTCTAGGAAACCCATAGTTTAACTAATTGAGAGACAGAGAGACTCCCTGACTGTAATGCATCCCCACTGAAACATCAGTAACTGAGAAAAAGCAGAGTCTTCATCTGTGGTACTCACTCTTTTATTCCCAGGACCTAGAACTATGACAGGAAAATAGAGGATCCTCATCAAATAAGTATCAAATAAATGTATGAGAATATATGACTTTATCTAATATAACACAATTACTCAGAATAAAATCCAACGTTATTACTGCTGCTTACAAGGTCCGATCATGAGCTCATGGCAGGTGTACTCTATGTTGCCCTGAAGGAGAAGGCTTAAAGGAAAAGTATCTGCCAAGAGTCCATGGCCACCAAATGCAGGGTACTGAACATAGTAGGTATAAAATATTTGAATTTTCAATGAGTTTATCAATGGGCCACAAATAAAAGAGAAATTTAGGCAAATTGGGAAAAGGGTTTAGATTTTCTTCAATTCCACTTTCATGAGTAAATTACTTTGCTCAGAGGAATTATGTAAATGAAAGCTCTGATTTGATAATATATGCAAACTTTTACTTTTCAGGAGTTGTTCAGATTCATTTATTGCATACTTTTCCTATTTACCAGATTGTATAGTTTTTATGCTGGTTGTCACACAAGAAAAAAGTAATAAAGCACCATGCTATCAAGTGACTACATTTATAAATAGCTTAAAGAGAAACATAAATAGAAACCCAAATGCAGACATATTTTGAAGCAATGTTATATAATTACCAATGGATACAAAGAAGAGACAGCTTCTCTGACATACATTAAGCCATAAAAAACTGAGTCCTGTCTGGAAATTCCATTTTATTGTGCAATATATTTCTAGGGAAAGTGGGAAGTTGATATAGAGTCTACATATGAGTGTTATATAAATGGAATTTGCATTACTGTGAAATCATTGTTTTAGTACTTTTCTACTTAAAAAATCATAAAACAAAAATATACCATCTAAAGTTATTTTTAAAATGTCTGAAATTTATTTTTATTTTTGAGTTTAATCTCTTCTAAAGGCCTTTTAAATAAGTACATGAGAATATAATTCATTGCTCTACAAATGCTAAGCTAATTTATTGTCAGTGACAGTGGTATTTTTAATTTTTTTGGAAGTAATAATATTTATAAATTATTCAGATAATAACTTATTTTTCAACTCATATCAAGGTTGAGTGTGTAAGCTAGGTGTCCAACTGAAAAGACTTATCTAAGTCAAAATAGATACCTTAATGCTTAAACCTTTCATGATTTTTTTTGAGGTAGGCAGGGGGTATAGCCTTCTTTACAATTGTTTGCACCTGCCAAAGGGAATTCTCTTCACTGATCTTTCTGGATTAAAAGCCAATATAGTCAGTCCCTAGCTTCCTATATTTTTGCCTCCTTTTATTAAAGTTAACCCTAGTACTCAAATTAATGAAGATGATTCTAAATGCTGCTATCCTGCTCAGCTAACTTCACATTGTTGGTGACAGAAAGCACAGAATGCAAGAAGCAAAACCTTCAAGACTGTCGTGCCCATGGATATTAAACAGGCCTTTGTTTCCCCACCTTCACAACTGTTAATTTTGTCCCCATCAACTCACAAATAAATTCTGGTGGCATCCAAAGGAAAACTTTTTTGCTCTTGCTTGGCTGAAAACAGAGAAGACATGTTTGGACACATAATATAACCCACAATCTTGGAAAAAAAAAAAAAAAAGTTGATAGACCAGATGGCTGAATCTACAAAAGAATAGAGAGGTGTACTGAATTCAGCAAAAAGGCATCTCATAGTGCTAAACATTACAGGAAGAGGCAGAGAGGGATGTGCTTAGCAGCCATCTATTTACGTACATACTGAGAAGCTCTTCTTCTGTACCAGGCACTGCATTAAGGCTGGAAACATCGGAGATTCCATTCTCTTATAGAGTTCATATTCTAGTGGGGAAAATGTAGGAAAATGACTAACAACAGTTAGTTAACAGAACTTGAGAATGACAGTAAGAAAGACAATAGTAATGTCAGAAATAAAAACTGCCATTTTTTAGAATGTCTGCCTTGTCAAGCATTGTGTCGTATTTTCAATCTTATTGATCTCACATCAAACATTGGAGGCAATTATGTACGAATGAGACAGGACATAAGAAAGGTTAAATAGTTTACCAAAGATGTGGCAAGTAGTCAGTGGTGGAGTCAGGCTTTGAATCTTGGTCTGTTTGTCTAAAACCCAGACCTTTTTACTTTCTTATATTGCCTTTCAAAAATAGCCAACAATTTAAGGTGGAAAATACACCCCTTCCTAAAAAAGAAAAACATAATTTTCTTTTCTAGAAATACAATATCTAGAGGCAGGATGACATTTATACACTATGAGACTTAATAGCATTGTGGTTAATAGCAAAAATTCTGTAGTCAGACATTCTGAGCTCTAGCTCCACCACTAACTAGCTGTTCCAACATGGGCCAATTACCCCTTCTTTGCCTCTTTTTTTCTCATCTGTGAAGGGATTACAAAAGTACTTCCTTCTTTGGCTCCTTACAAAGATTAATTGATACATGTATAGTGCTGATAACAGTGCCTAACTATAAGCCATGAATTAATGTTAACTCTTCTTATTGTTATAGCTGTACTTTCTAGACTGAAAGGAACAGACTGAAGTGGACACTCTTTTTTTTTTATACTTTAAGTTCTAGGGTACATGTGCACAACATGCAGGTTTGTTCCATATGTATATATACGCCATGTTGGTGTGCTGCACCCATTAACTCATCATTTACATTAGGTATATCTCCTAATGCTATCCCTCCCGCCTACCCGCTCCCCACAATAGGACCCAGTGTGTGATGCTCCCCTTTCTGTGTCCAAGTGATCTCATTGTTCAATTCCCACCTATGAGTGAGAACATGCGGTATTTGGTTTTCTGTTCTTGCGATAGTTTGCTGAGAATGATGGTTTCCAGCTGCATCCATGTCCCTACAAAGGACACAACCTAACTTTTAAAAAAATCTATTAATAATCCCATCTCTCTCCAAAAATTTCAGTTTCCCATATTTCTATGTTTCTTCCACTCCCAATAGATATTGGTTATTAATCTATATGTCCCTTTCTCCTTCATTTCAGTGGCTTCCCTATACTTCTTAATCTTCCATTCTTATTCTCCTCCTATTATATTATTTAATATAATATAAATCGTACATTTTCACTCTTTATTTTTCCTTTGTCTCCTCTTCAAACTTGAAGTGAAATTCCATTTCAAAGTTGAGTTATGATTTATAGTATAATTTTTACATAAGTTTTTCTTACATTGACCCTACTCTACAACTCCTGATGATCAATAAGTATTTCATAATGTTACTTTTCTGCCTTTTTTGAGATACTAGTGCAGTATTTAATGCAGCATTTTGCACAGAGGCAAACAATGCACATTTGTTGATTAGGTGAATGAGCCTTTTCCACCAACATTTTGCAAATTTACATCTCCTATTGAAGGTAAAGAAGAGTAGGATTGTCCTTGTTTCCTACTTTTTTTTTTTTTTGTCTTTCCATTTACTTTTGGATTCAGTCCTTTTCTGTAAGAGCCTTAGTGTATTGTATTATGTTATATCAAATCATATATACTGTATGTTCTCTCATTTTAGAAAACATTTACTTTGATTTATATGAACCATTTCCACCTTCAAATATCTCTTTTCTAACTGTCATTTGGATGCGTTACAAATGAACATGAACAGTTTCCAAACTTTAAGCCAGTGCCAAGGTGGAGTGGGTTCTTCTGACCACTACATTGTTATAAACAAAACTCACACCGTAATTTTCCCTCAAATTACATCACAGGATTTTATATCCAAAGCATGAATATCTTTGGATAAAAGAGGCCACCAGAAGTGAAAATAGATGTAGGAAAATTATATATTTTACTTTGTAAGGTTTATATTCAGCACATTTTGAGCCAACATCTACCCCTTAGATGTAGTCACACATTTCTATGGATCTTTAATGGTTGCATATCCAAACACAAAATGCTTTGAAACAATTAATTTATAATCAAAACCCTTTGAAATTCCATAGAAATGAACAATTCTTAATTCAAATGCAATCAGCCTATGATAATTTTACTTTAAAAATGGAAAAAAAGTATATTTAATGTACCATCTAGGTGATTTACACTACTACAAGGAGAACATCTTCCTCCAAAATCAACGTGAAAATCTTCTCTATAACTAAAGCCATTCTTAAATGTTGGCTTAAATATGCCACTCTATGAGTATTAACCATCATCTCAGTGCTATCCCAGGAAAGCCATGAGGTGAAAACAAACAAACAAACAAACAAAAAGCCAGCAGAATCTCCCCAATTTGTCTCCTGGCTTGACACTTGAAGCATGGCTCTCAGAGCAGAAGCAGAAACATCTCTTTTGGACAAGCACATCTCAAACTTGAGTATACTTACGATTTAACATTGATTCAAGAGGGGTGGGGTGAGGCTGAAATTTTATGTTTCTAATAAGCTCTCAGGTGGTACTAAGGCTGCTACTCCATGGTCCACACTTTGATTAGCACAGGTTCTAGAAAATCAAGAATAACTACTGTTTATGTTGTACCTTAACATCCTACACATAATGATATTATTTTATGACAGTACGACTTCAATAAGTATATTTGTGAAGTACTTTGAAAATAGCAAATGTTTATTGAACACACATTTATGAAATAAAATTTGAAAGTAAAAACTTTTTATAAAAGGAAAAAGTTAAATAACTGATAAAACTTTCTGAAGCGTAAAAGCCTCTGTGGAAAAAGTCAGAGAAATTTTATCAAATTATTGAAAGGAAATATATGTATTCACTGAAAAGTAACACCCATGTTGAGACCATGATTTAATACAGTGTTTCACTTGATAGCCACATCCTGCTTATGATTAAATTTTTAAAATAAATTTTGAAGAGTTTGAAAAGAAACACTTGCTTTTAATTGTGTATGAGCAATCTAAATTCTCTTTTTCATAAGGGAAAAATGGGAAAATCAAGATGTCTGGCAGTTATTAAATTGTCATAAATTTTGACATCTCTGTCTTAGTACATTAAGAATGTGCAATTGTTTTGACAGTTCTATTCCCTACTCTGAATAAAATAGTTGTTTTACTACCCGATTGATTTAATATCTGGGAGGTGTGGCATATCCTGCTGGGCAACATTTTGGAAAATGAGATGTCATTGTGTCAATAAAATATCTGTAACACATGCATATAAAGGACATTTGAGTGCTTTCAGGGCTACAGGAGTCCCTGGAAATCGTGTGGTACATTTTCTTCATTTTAAGAAGGAAAACAATCAAATATCCAATAAAGCAAGTGATTTATTCAGAGTCCCACCCAGCTAGTTAGTAACAGAGCTAAGACTAAATTCCCATAATACATTGACTTAAAAAGAAATAATTCTAATGGCAAGTTATCAAATAAAGAATGATGAATTCATTTGAAGGAACATATCTTTAAAAATTAGAGATATAGCACTCAATTTGAAAGATGAAATCTGAAATTCAATACATATATTTGAAATATAATAATTATTTTCCTTGTTTCGAGTTAAAATAATGTTCACATTATGACAAATCTGGATCCTCAACTGCCTCTCATAGCAGGAAATTCAGTCTTTCCTCAGTATCTAAAGCTATTCATAAGGACCCCAGCCTTGCTTGCCCTAGCTTGTTGAATGTGTCCTTCTCTTTAATGGCCTGCTAGCATGGTCAGAGACTGTGAACTCAGGTGGACTTCATTAAGTCAAGTTTATGCAATGGTTGGCGTTCTCACAGCCTTTCTTTGTGGGTCATCGTTCTCCAGTTCAGAAATCACTCCCATGGCTAAAGTTCAGAGTTGTTCAGATATCTGGTACAAGGCCATAAGCAACAGAAATTGTCACAAAGCTGAACTTCTGTTAGACAGAAATAAATGAATGCCCAGAAGTCAAGTTGGCCGTAAGGCCAATTTTTTTAATGCAGACGCTCATTCTTTGGAGAAGTATTCCTCTCTGTATTAGGTTCATTTAGGAGGTCCCACAACAAAAAGAAATGCCTTGAGTCTTAACTATGATAGCTTTTAAAGAACAGATTTTTAAATTTGCTTGCTTTTCAGTTTTTCAAGCTTACCAACAATCACAGGTCTGAGTATTTTCCAGCATAAATCATTTATTGTGCTCAAATTCAACCCTCCCTAAGACAATGTCAGGTGCAAGTGATGGGTCCAGAATGTTTTTTTCATACTAGACTTGTCTTATGGACATGGGGCATGCTTGCTGCCCTTGCCTGCTGGCAAACCTCGATGGGCCCCATCCCGGTATTCAAGGTATTTTAATAATTCTCAGTCTCAGGAAGAAAGGCTATGGTTCCACTTTGCATAAAATGGGAAGTCTTTTTGGCTCTGTGGCAAAATTTTGGCTGTAAATACTCTTGACATAGGGGTACTGCCTAAAACTACACACTACCAGCATGTGAATTCTAGGCTCCTGATGTTCCCAAGCATCCTGACAAACCCTTTTCACAAAAGCATAAATATATTTTCTTTACATCTGTCTATATAACTGAAGGAGTGGGAAAATCTGTTTCAACACATTGAAAAGATGTATATTTGAACAAATTGCATTATTACTAACTTTTACATATCAGTACTAAACCTTGAAAAAAATAATTTAACATTTCGTGTTCATTGAAAATAGATGCAGGCAAGCATACGGCTATAGTTATTTCTTTAGAAAGCTAAAAATACATTTAAATGGTCCATAAGCAGAAGGAATCCAGTATATAGCAAAGATGAATATATGACTACTATAAAGTAGATTTTTTGTGTCCTTATATGATGATTAACTGATTCATACATTTAACAAAGGTTTTTAAGCGTGTACCCTATAATAGAAAATATTTTAGACTTCTCTATGTGTATACTTATTTATAATTATTTCAGTTCTAAATATTTTAAATTCTCATTATTATCTTTATGCAATTTAGGAAAGCCAGGCTCATTGACTTTGTGTAATAAAGCAGAAAGTGCAATACTGTACCTTCAAACTTTTTAAAAAATTGTTAAAAACCTCAAAACATTTTCATATTTCATCCAATGATTATATGCAAAAATGTATATATCTGGCATCAGGCTCATAACACCTTTCACCAAAGACTTCAGACCTTAGAAAACTGGACTGCTATTCATGATTTTACTTATAAAGTAAGTATTTATTATCAACTATTGTTGAGCTCTGATCGAATTGCTGCTATACAACTTTGAGTAGACACATGCAGGTATTTAAACTGAAGTTCAGAAACTGCCTAGATCTCATTGAATTGTATGTCTCAGTGTTCTTTAGGAATTGCAGTATGTCTTATGCAATTTTAAAACTAATCATAAATATTCAACAACTTTGTATGGATTTTTGTTTGTTCATTTTTCTCCAAAAATGCTATTATAGTTATATCTGGCAGGAGTATAATTATGTACACAAATATTGGAGATAATTTAAAAGATATCTTGAACAATATTTAGGGACCCAAAACATCAACTGAATAAGGTTAGACTTTACCCTCTAGCAAATAAGGGGACTCATTTCTTTACATGGGTTAAGCAAATGGCTTTATATTCACAATGACTAAGAGGAAGTTCTAACTAGAGTCAGAGAAAATTGTTAGAAGTTTATAACATACAAGAGGAATGCTGATTAGGGCCTGACCTGGGTGATAATGGAAGAGATAAACAAAAAGTAATGGATATGAAAGATCTTCTTGCTTAGATCTACATTCCTTTTAGCTCCCCTGCTCAGCTCTGGAAGGCAGAGGACTGACCCTTACAGGCACCAATTCCTGAGCTCCTATGTCACTGGACTCCCAACTGTGTTAAATCAACAGAAGGATAAACGTCTTTCCTCTTGCACTGGCGTCTCCAACAGGAGCAGCTTGTCTTTTATGGCTCCAGCCTCCACTGAACAAGCCTGTTGTGATGCCAGCTTCTGCGTGGGAACCCAGTCCTGAACTACCATAACTCTGCTTTCTTCCTTTGTCCTCTGGTCTAGGAATGAAAGTAACTTCCTGTTGCTCCTAATCTCTAGGTTCCCTCACTCTCTAGTTGGCTTCTCAGCATTTTCCTTTAGCTATTTGATGAATTTTCTGCTTTGAATGCCTTCTATGTTTAAGACTATGAATGACAGATGATGTTTTTGTTTGTTTTCCTGAATGAATTCTGACTGAGATAGCATATACAATATATTTAGTGTTCTGGATTAATAAGTTCATGTGTTAAGGAGGTATACATTTAAATCGAGAACACAGATACATTCTGTCAAAAACAGCTGCAAGTGTATTATTCTAGGTTTTGTACATCAGATTCTCTTGCCTCCCGCTCTTTTGGCCAAGAAACAGAAACCCATTCCTAGTAGCTTGATCCACAAAATTTGTGGGTGGCAGGGTGGCTAATTTAAAAGAAAAATAGGAAGTTCAGAAATAAAGCTAACAACTTGAAACTGTAACATCATGCATTCATTTCTTAGGGCTACTGTAACACAGTGCCACAAACTGAGTGGCTTGAAACAAGAGAAAAGTATTCTCATAGTTCTGGATGCAAGAAGTCTGAAATCAAGGTGTTGGCAGGGCCATACTTCCTCTGGATTCTTCAAAGGAGAATCTATTCCACTGCTATCTCGCAGCTTCTGATGGTGGCTGGCAGTTGTTGGTGTTCCTTAGCTTGTAGAGGCATCATTCCAATCTCTGCCTGTTTCTTTCAGTGGTAGTCGCTCTGGGTATCTCAGTGTGCACATTTCCGTCTAATAGAGACATCAGTTATTGGACTAGAACCCACCCAAAACCAGGATGACGTCATCTTAACCTGATTACATCTGCAAAAACCTTATTTCCAAATAAGGTCACATTCTGGGATCCAGTGGAATGAACGTGGGGGAGGACACAATTCACCCAATACACATTAGAAACTAAGGTTACATTTGCATTGCAATGAATCCCAGTAATTGAAGGTAATTGGAGACAGTCTTTTCCACGTAAGCTTAATATGAAAAATACAATTGATATGTTTTGGCTCTGTGTCCCCACCCAAATCTCATGTTGAATTGCAATTCCCACTTGCTGATGGTGGGGCCTGGTGGGAGGTGATTGGATCGTGGGGGTGGTTTCTAATGGTTTAGCACCATCCCCCTAATGCTGTCTCATGATAGAGCTCTCAAAAGATCTGGTTGTTTCAAAGTGTGTGGCACTTTCCCCCACATGCTCTCTGTCTTTCCTGCCACCATGTGAAGAAGGTCCTTGTTTCCCCTTCACTTTCTGCCATGATGGTAAGTTTCCTGAGACCTCCCAGCTGTCATTTCTGTTAAACCTGTGGAGTTGTGAGTTAACTAAACGTCCTTTCTTCATAAATTACCCAGTCTCAGGCAGTTCTTTATGGCAGTGTGCAAACGGACTAATACAACAACTGTAAATAAGTACACTTACTCAATCAGCTGAAAGCTATTTGTTGAACATTTCAATAGTGTAATTATGTACTAGGTATTAAAATTCATTTTGGATATTAAACATGGTCCCTATATTTAAAAATAAAAGGTATCAATGAAGTTTTCAAAGAACAAAAAGTGTTTATCTTAGATATATTTACCTTATAATTATCTACTGTGAAGCTTGGGGTTACAAACATTAAATGAAATTTTTAAATTTCCGATTAACCTAGTTTCAAATTCCTTATATTAAATAGTCTATAAGTACATCTGAAATGGGCAACAGAGTAAAATTCTCTTAATGTTTATTTTTCTGAAGAGTGTCTGTTCTCACTTTAAAGTAATACTGATTTCTTCCCAAAGTTGCTTTTGGTTTTCAAAAATGGCTTAGATAACTGTATTAAATATTAGAAGTGTACTTAGCCTCTTAATCTCTGAACAGCATTTCATTTTCGATGTTATTATTTTAAACAAAATGAAGAAAATATTTTAAAATACATTAAAATGTTTCAAGTAATCTAGAATTTAATCTTCATGTTAATATCTTAAAATAACTTAAAGCTGTTAAATTTGTGCAGTTTCTAAGTTTTTTGCTCAAATTTTCCTTTTAGCGTAAGTATGTTCATTTATAATTACGAATATTTTTGACATTATTGATCCATCCTTACATGATAAGAGTTGTAAAAAGTACAATAGTAAAACTATACTGGTCTGTCCTCAACCTCTGTTATTTTATTTATCACTTTAAAAATACATATTCCAACAATTTGTTTGAAAAAGCAGTGATTACACTAAACATCTGTATTTAGATCTATACATCCAGAGATGAACACTTTTTGTTTTTCTGAGCACTTTTTTCTGGGCAACCTCAGGGTTACTTTAAGAGAGGGAAATTTGGACACAAAAACGAAGACACACAGGAGTGAAATCCATGTGAAGACAGAGGCAGAGATTGGAGTGATTTATCTACAAGTCAAGGAATGCCAGAACATAGAAAAGGCAAGGAAGGATTGTTCCCTAATGCCTTTGGAGGAAGCATGACCCTGCTAACACCTTGATTTTTGGACTTCTAGCTTCTAAAACTGTGGAAAAAAAATAATTTATATTGTTCTAAGTCATCCACTGTACTGCAGTCTTAGCACACTAATGCACGCTCATAGGTATTTACACAGGAGAAAAAAAGACATATGTGCACACAAAGTCTGGAACACAAATGTGCTTAGCAACTTTATTTGTAATAGCCAAAAACTGGAAACAAGAGCAATGTCTACTCATATGCAAATAAATAACAATTTTTTGCTATGACCACACAACAGAATACTACTCAGAAATAAAAGAATAAATAAATGATTGAGACATCCAGTATCAATGATCTTAAAATAATTATGCTGAGTGTAGAAAGCTAAAAATTAAAGAGTACATACTATATGGTCCCATTTACACAAAGTTCTGTACAATCCAAAATCATCTATCATGATAGAAAACAGATCAGTCGTAGCCTAGGGATGCACAGGGAGTGTGGGGAGGGATAGGGGGAAATAATACAAAGGGACATGAATAAATTTTTGTGGGTGATGAAAAAAGTTCATTATCTTGATTTGTGGTGATGGTTTCATGGCTGTATACATATGTCAGAGCTCATTAAATTATACACTTTAAAATGTGCTGTTTATTGTATATCAATTATATTGCAATAAAGCTGAAAAAAATGAATTCGTTGGGATGAATGCCATGAGAAAGAAAATCCCTGAGATATTTTGGGGATGTGCTGGGAAGGCACTTAATCCAGGGTAACGCTTGGAGGCATAAAAATGATACTCAAAGAAGACACTGCAATGCAACATCAAAGGAGGAAAAAACTTTTCTGGAAAAGTGGAACTTGTTAGTTGAGAGGGAATCGTACTATGAGGAAGCATAATGTACAAAGACACAGAGGGAGATAACTTTGGAAGCCTTCTACAATATGAAATACTTCATGAAGGCTGAAGACGCCTGACAGGAGAGAGGTTAGGGCAGATGAAATTAAAGGGGGGGGGCAAGAAGGATGTACATCTGAGACCTACATTCCATTTTAATAAGCTTAAATTTTCTCTTGAAAACTATGGGGTGCATTTAAACATGACATACCCTCTCTATACTATTTCTTTAAAACAGTTCTGACTAGAGAACTTCGAAGAACTGGCTTATTAGTCAGACGTAATACATACAGGCATTTCTGAGAAAGAAATTTCAAAAAATCATGTCATCAATTATAACTCAATTTCATTTATTCTTACCACAGTTCTTTGAAGTAATTGCCTTTGTTTATAGAACATTCCACTGTAGACTTGGAGTCATTCTTTCAGTAATATAAACATTAGCTGGTATCACATTACAAAGAATGATTTTTTTTTAATTTAGAAGAATTGTCTGTAGTCTGGTTTTTAAATTAAAGACATTGTTCCTTTTAATTTTAAATCTTAAATGCCTCTTGCATTATTACAAACCTCCTACCTTTTAGTCTCAATCAGAAGAAAACAATAGAATAGTACAGAAGAAAAATGTTTTTTAAAACCCATTATATTCACAATCATGCTAATCTCTCCCTCTACCTGTCTCACCCTATTAATTCTAATAACTGTTATATGTCCTTCCTTATCCACAAAACTATGCAAACAAATATACTTGTACCTAGAGGATTCTGGTACCATTTCCAATTATAAAAATTATATTATACATATATATGCAACTTGTTTTTCTCACTTAGCAATACATCATGGGCATTGCTCTGGGATATGTTTCTGCTTTTAAAATAAAAATAATACATAAAATATCCATATCCTGTTTTATGTAAGAGTTATATGCAATCCTGGCTTTTCAATAGTTAAATCTGAAGATTCTCCCCAGATGTGGCACGTTTTTATCACATGCAATACCAGCTAACTTCATATGGGGAAGTCCAAGCTAAATCTCTATTTTGGATATTCTGAAAACAATGTCCCTTCCATCTTGCAAATATTCTATAGAAAATAGTGAGTTTTCATAAACCTGATGAGATAATTCTTGGTTGTGCTTCCTCAAACTCTTAAGCTCTTCTAGACCACCCTTTCCAAATTTTAAGAAAGAAAATTCCTTTAGTTTATATTCTTATAAATGGCAGGGCCTGAATTTTCTCTGTATTAGCTTTAGCTCCATGTAAAGTGACAGAAAGATAATTTTATGAAGAAGCCTTACTGGGGAACTATATTAGAATATATACATATAAATAGGTCTTGAGGGAGAGAGTCTAGGAGATGTTCCATAGTATCTACTACAATGACCAATTATAGAATAATAAATCACAAATTAAGATTTATTTTGCTCTTTAGCCAATCACATTAGACTGCTGAAAAGAAGCTTCTGTTTAGGCTTTGGACACAAATATAAATGAGTGGGCACATGCATGTGTGTAAATATGTATTATAATGCATCTACTGAAATGTCCTTCTTAAAACAGATAGGTCATCCAAGCCAGTCCAGACTTAGAGACCATTTAACATCATTAGAAATCAAACTGCCAAAGTATGAGTAATGCTAATGGAACATCACTGCTGAATTGGAATAAATAAAATTCACACAATTATAAATCCTTTATTTTATGAGGCATTTTTACTTTGAGATTCTTCATGAATCTGAAAAACAAGAGAAATAGTTTCCAGTTGAGAAAAGATTTGACCATATTTCTTTCCTTACTAGAACTAAGAATCTGTGTTAGCTGTGCTCTAATGGTTTGAAGGAACAATGAAGCACTTCAGGTAACTCAAATAATGGAAGTTATAGTGCAGGGATATAAGTAGAAATATGACAAATATTTCAGCCATGGGTAGAAGCTTCACAGAACCCAAGGAAAGCTCAACAACTAGACCTGTTGAGAAAAGTAATTACAGTATAGTAACGATATACGATATATGGTAAATGCAGTGTAATTAGGCCTACCACAAAAAAAAAAAAAAGAAGAAGAAAAGAAAAATGGTTCAGGTTGAAGATCAAGATTCATTAAAGTTTTTGCACAACCTCTTGAAATTCCTTCAGGAGCAGGAGTTGGCTTTATATCTAACATAGTGTCACACGTTGGTGACTCAGCTTCTCTCTCCTTCTATCTGATTTTTTAAAATCTGTGCTTTGACTCTGCTCTATGACCAATTAGATGACCTTCCCCTATCTCACTCTAAGCCTCCATTTTGCATTCCAAAGATTGGTTGAGTGATCACCATTATTTTTCTTTGAGGACAGTCTTGGAATCATGCAGCCTCATCTATTAGTGTACAGATTAGATTCTACTGTACAGGTGGCCATGCCTGCTCCAAATTACTAGGGTCAGAATTGTAATAGCATAATTCAGACATGGTCACATATGTCAACAGAACGACCTACAGATATTTTGTCAGCAGGGGCATATGGTGAGAGCAATTTTAGTTAAGGGGGGCAAGAAGTAATAGACGCCTAGTGCCAAATGTGTAATTACATTTTTATATTTGAAAATGAGATTCTCATGTAAAAGCTACTACTTAAAGGCATGGATCTGTTAACACACACATGAGAACACATGCCCACTTGCATGCTGCAATACCTCTGAATAGGCTTTACAATTCATTTACCATCTTCAATTGCTTTGATTTCAAGATGAGAAGCTTATAGCGAATGAATAACAAGAATTAGAGGAAAATAATCAGAGTATTATTGGATGAAATTAGTAGCAAATTTTAACTAGAAGAAAGCAGTTATTAGCAGTGACATAATAGATATATTGTCAAGATAAAGAATTCTACTTTGGACTTGAGAAAAAATTAGTTCCAAGTACCCACCTTAATAGAGACAAACAATATGTAGACCTGTTCTTATTATAGGCAAATTTTTAAAATTTAGAAAATAATTATCTACATATTTGTTAATTATGTGATCTTTAGGAATTTTATAAAATAAACTTTTAATGGCACATTTTTATGTTTAATCGATACAATCACAGCCAATAATAAAATGTTTATGTTGATGTGTATCTAGAGTTCATGGAGCCCTTTCATTTGTCTTTCATGAAAACACTAAGAGAAGGTCAAGGTAGAGCATGCACAGAGACTGTAGTTTCATCTTTAAGTCCACTATTCTTGACACTAAGAAAGTGCTCAATAAATGTTTGCTAAATTGATGATAAATAAAGAGGCCTGGGAGAAGGAGAAAGAATTTAGTAATGTCATATGAATGGTAAAACCAGAAATAAAGCTTGTGTTTTCAAACATATGCTTTCTACCTTGTCACTTTTCCCTATTCTAAATGCTCATAATAATCCCTAATTATAATTCATAATGGATTTTAAAGTAAAATGTTAGAGCAGAGTTTAAGAAAATTAGATACTATAGTATTAAAAAAGATATTTTACATGAATCACTTTATGAATATGATATTTAAATGTACCTAAAATATAGTTCAATTGAAACTCCCTATTAGTAGTAAATTATCAAGTGGGATTAAAATGACAGGTACAGACACTAGCTGCATTTTTTTAATATGGCCATAACCACATTCTATTTTACATGAGCCTCCAATTCGGATGGTAGCTCTGCAGTGGAAAAACTGATTTTATTATAGGAAGGCCACAGGGTAAAAAAGCAGTGTGCATTCAAAAACTGACCTCTTTGTAATTAAAAGAAACATTAAAAACACCATCATATTTAGCAATGTTTCTAAAGGTAAAGAATGCATTCGAAGGAACAGTTTGTATATATTTTTTACTCTCCAATTTGTATTATTTAAAAAGCAGAGGATTACATGTTATTGTTTCATAGTTAAAAATTGTAAAGAACTCATGAAAAGTCCATGGGTGGTTTAAGTACAAATCCCTTGCCAGTATTTCTTAAAGTGTGGCCCAGTTATTTCCACCAGAATCACAGCAATATCTTGCTAATATGAATATTCCTGGGCCCCATCACAACCCAATTAGTTTAGAATGTCTGGGAATGGGTGAAGAAATCTGATTATAGACAGATTATCCAGATGATCCTTATATATGTCAACTTTAAGACTCATTGATTTTTCAGACACCTGTTTGACCTTCTCCAAATGTAGAATTGAAGAAATTTCCTCTGCTAGAGCCAACCACTTAGGAGACAAAATCAGTGAGGCTAGAGAAAAATCTTATAACATCACCTGTACACACGTACTTATATGCTACTACAAAAATCATTGACCAATGTGTTTCGTATACACAGCTGTGCATCCCTACTTCTCTCAACTGGAAATTTCTTAGCAGTTAATAAGCTATGTTTGGAGAAACAAATTTTAGAAGAGTCAACTTCTTTTTATTTTTAAAATATCTAAAACATATTTAAATATATTAGACATTTTTAAAAAGTGGCAGTCTCACTAAATTGTTCATTACTTCTAAGTCTATATCAGAAGAAGTAAACATATAAGTATTATTGACTATAAAACAAAAAAGGTAAATCACAGTTACATAATATTATAAAATAACTTTCAATGTAATGATACAGATATTCAGAAAGCAATTTAGAAAATAGTGTATAATTTTCTGAATTGTGTAAAAATAAAGTAGATGATGGATTTTCAAAACTGTTATTGTTATGTGATATAGTGATGAGGGAATACAACTTCAAGCATTATATCTATATTTTATTTACCAGATTCTCCACAATAAGCATGTAATGCCTTTAAAGTTAATTTGTATGCAATAGTAATAAAAGTCCAATTCCCCAATTAATTTTGCATTATAGATCCACTCAGTCACTATTTTTTAAAATGTACTGAGCCCCAGTTTTTATGATTAGTTC
>NW_012098233.1:437856-452709 GCF_000951045.1 Mandrillus leucophaeus
ATTATAATTCATAATGGATTTTAAAGTAAAATGTTAGAGCAGAGTTTAAGAAAATTAGATACTATAGTATTAAAAAAGATATTTTACATGAATCACTTTATGAATATGATATTTAAATGTACCTAAAATATAGTTCAATTGAAACTCCCTATTAGTAGTAAATTATCAAGTGGGATTAAAATGACAGGTACAGACACTAGCTGCATTTTTTTAATATGGCCATAACCACATTCTATTTTACATGAGCCTCCAATTCGGATGGTAGCTCTGCAGTGGAAAAACTGATTTTATTATAGGAAGGCCACAGGGTAAAAAAGCAGTGTGCATTCAAAAACTGACCTCTTTGTAATTAAAAGAAACATTAAAAACACCATCATATTTAGCAATGTTTCTAAAGGTAAAGAATGCATTCGAAGGAACAGTTTGTATATATTTTTTACTCTCCAATTTGTATTATTTAAAAAGCAGAGGATTACATGTTATTGTTTCATAGTTAAAAATTGTAAAGAACTCATGAAAAGTCCATGGGTGGTTTAAGTACAAATCCCTTGCCAGTATTTCTTAAAGTGTGGCCCAGTTATTTCCACCAGAATCACAGCAATATCTTGCTAATATGAATATTCCTGGGCCCCATCACAACCCAATTAGTTTAGAATGTCTGGGAATGGGTGAAGAAATCTGATTATAGACAGATTATCCAGATGATCCTTATATATGTCAACTTTAAGACTCATTGATTTTTCAGACACCTGTTTGACCTTCTCCAAATGTAGAATTGAAGAAATTTCCTCTGCTAGAGCCAACCACTTAGGAGACAAAATCAGTGAGGCTAGAGAAAAATCTTATAACATCACCTGTACACACGTACTTATATGCTACTACAAAAATCATTGACCAATGTGTTTCGTATACACAGCTGTGCATCCCTACTTCTCTCAACTGGAAATTTCTTAGCAGTTAATAAGCTATGTTTGGAGAAACAAATTTTAGAAGAGTCAACTTCTTTTTATTTTTAAAATATCTAAAACATATTTAAATATATTAGACATTTTTAAAAAGTGGCAGTCTCACTAAATTGTTCATTACTTCTAAGTCTATATCAGAAGAAGTAAACATATAAGTATTATTGACTATAAAACAAAAAAGGTAAATCACAGTTACATAATATTATAAAATAACTTTCAATGTAATGATACAGATATTCAGAAAGCAATTTAGAAAATAGTGTATAATTTTCTGAATTGTGTAAAAATAAAGTAGATGATGGATTTTCAAAACTGTTATTGTTATGTGATATAGTGATGAGGGAATACAACTTCAAGCATTATATCTATATTTTATTTACCAGATTCTCCACAATAAGCATGTAATGCCTTTAAAGTTAATTTGTATGCAATAGTAATAAAAGTCCAATTCCCCAATTAATTTTGCATTATAGATCCACTCAGTCACTATTTTTTAAAATGTACTGAGCCCCAGTTTTTATGATTAGTTCCTGAACGGAGCAGTGAATAAGAAAGCCATAGTTTACAGTCTAGTGGGAGAAAATAGCAACTAAAAAAGCAACTAAGATTGTCTCTGGTAGGTGACATAAGAGAAGATGTCCAGGAACATAAAAACACTGAACCTAGACAGAAAGAATTAAGGAATGCCTAATTCCTGATTGTGTGTGTGTGTTATTCAAGAGGGACTGAATGTGTATGAATAAGTAGGAGGGGGCAGGATACAAAAGCCAGTAATGTAATCAAGGCCTACATAATGAAGAATCTTTCAAACCATGTTCATATACTTGAATTCTTTCTAAGTGCAACAAGAATCAATTAAAAAGTTTTAATTCTTAAGGAAGTGGCAAGACAAGATTTGTATTTTTAAAGAGAAGTGCAACTCTGATATAAAAATTAACTGAAGAAGGCAAGATAAGAGTTAATGAGACTAGGGTTAGGAAACTGTTGCACTGTACTATTTAGGTGAAAGGCGATAGTAGCTGAGACTAGCATCCCAGCAAAGAAAATTAAGAATGAGAGCGGCAAGATTTGATAATTATTTCCATTTGAGAATAAAGGAAATTGAGCAGTAAGAATTATGTCTTTATTTCTTACTTTGGAAACTGAATAGATGCTAATGTTATTTAGAGAGGTGGAGAACAAAGAAGAAAAAGTCATTTGGTTGGTAGAGGAGTGAGGGGAAGGTGAAAAGTTCAGTTCGGAACATTTTAACTTGTGGTGCCTGTGAGATACTGAAGTGGAAATGCCCAGAAGGCATTGGGACATATGTGTCTGAGTTAGTGCTTTGATAGTAACGGCATCATGACATCAGATGATGACTGAAACCACATAAATTGATTCAATCTTCTATGAAAGTACGTAGAGTGCGATGGAGAAAGCCTAAGAGACAACTCTGAGATGCCTAATAACACACTCAGAGAAATCTTTAAAGGAAACTGAAATAGAAAACCATAGAAATAGGAAATAAATGTGACAAGCATGCTGATGCAAAATAAATTAGTTGAAGAAAGAAATGGTTAAAATTGTTAGATATTGCTGTAAGGTAAATACAAATAAGAAAGTAAAGTATCCATTACATTCATTTGTAATAAACTCATTTCTTATGTTCATGAAAACAATTTTAGTCATATAATAAGTCACATGATTTATTCACTTGCTAAGAAATAGAAGATTGTTCTGGTCAAGGAATAAGTAAAACATATGGAAAAGAAGTTTAAATTATACTTTCAAAAAGTATAGCTGTGTAGGAGAAGAGAACTATAAGGCATCAAAAGGTGTATGTGTGTGTGCATGTGTGTGCATGATTTTTTTTTAAATAGGAGATGCTTCAGTTGCTTGAATGCCTAAGTAATGAACCTAAGCAGGGAGAGATTTAAAATATAGATATGAAAAAGAATAGCTGAATTAGAAATGATTTTCCTTTAGTGTTGAAATGTAACTTAAAAGATTAAAATTAAGCTAGGGAAAGTAATTGTTATTACAGAATATACAAGAGGAGGCTAAATTCAGAGTGACAGTGTTTGTACATTCAGAAGGAGAAAAAACCCTATTGTCAGAAATTAATACCTATGCACAAGTAGTTGTATCTGTCACAGAAACCTTGAGGAATCGGAGGCAGGGAGGTAGATGATTGCTTTTAGGCATCCAAAATTATAACAGAAAGAAAGAAAGAAAAAAAACTCACCCGTCCTCCCACAGGCAATATAGTTTACTTCCAAATCAATGACTAATCTACAGAAATAGTGAAAAATAATACAATGGTTTCCATAAATTTTAAGATCCCTTTCTCTCACCTTCTTGTTGGTCATTATAATCACAGGTAATGTTAAAACAAAAATATGTGTCCTTAACCTCACTTCATTTTTCACCTCTTTTCCTGATAAAACCTCCTTGGCTAACATCTCTTAGAATTTTTTTCTAATTTCCTTTAGGCTTGTTTATACTGTGGTTTTATTAATAAATAGTGCATTCACCAACCTACAACACAGCAGCACATTCAGAAAAATGTGGACTTCTTCTTGAATGTAAAAAAATATACATATGACTTTCACTATGAAGTGAGAAATAAAAGAAACTTGGCAAGTCAGTTATTGCTAAAACAGTAGTTGTAAATATAAAAGACAAAATTCAATCAACTGTAATCCTTGAAATTTGTATTTGGTTCATTAATTAGTGTGTATACATGAAAAATTACACTTATCAAGGTGTGTTTATTTTAAGAAGATAAAAGCTACAAATACGTTATCATTGTAAAAACTACAAATACATTATCATTGTATCAGTGAAAGAAAGAAGTTACAATATGGCTAATTAAAATGTCTTTTTTTCTTTTCTTTTTCTACAACAGTCTCAAGCACTGCAATTAGACCTGCAGAAAGAAAGAAAACAAGAAACAAACTTAAACAAACTTTCCAAACCTGCTTCAGAAAACTTAAATAAATAAACATAATTAATCATTTTGAGGCTTAGTCATATTTTCCCATAGTGATTTCTTTGGGGAAGTAATTGGCATGCTGAAACAACCAAAATAGTCCCAACAAGTTAAATTTATTTCATGTATTTTTAATATTGTATAATTTATTTTGTCTTTTCCCATTACTTCTTTAAAAAACTTTTTTTGTAAAATATGCAATCCTGTTTCATAGCTTAAGACAAGCCTTGGAACTAGAAAAAAGATTCTTTTGGATCTTTCTCTTTTTAATATTGTTCTTTTAGAGAGTAAATTAGAAGAGCCATAATTCTATCTTTGGGTAGCTTTGATCTTTATTCATAAATTACTTCTGCATGCAAAGCTTTGGTCAGACTACTAGAGTCTCAGCTTCATGTGGGCAAGAACTGTTGTCTGTTGGGTTCACTGTTTTATCCCAAGAGCACAAAAGAGGGCTTGGCAAAGAGTGGAGGACAATAACAATTGTTTGCATGAATGAATTTCATTTATTAACTAATCATTAAAGTAACTGAAGCCTTAGGTTTAATTTTACAAATTGAAAAATATTTAAAATAAAGGTAAATAAATTTTAAAAAGGCCAAAATATGGGGAGTTAATACTTGAACCCAGGTCTTCTGAGACTAACTTGTGACCTCTGACCTTATAAAATAGACATTTTAGCTAAGATGGCACAATCTACCTACATTACCTTATTTAACTCCAATAATATTCTGTGAGGTAGGTCTTCTTATTCTTATTTTTTTAAGAGGAGAAAATTAACATCTAGAGATGACACACCTCAGAAAATGATTATCTTGGAAATCACACTAAGGTCTATCAAACTCCAAAACCTGCATTTGAGATGTATTTGAATGATTTGGTCATTTGGTTTCACAGTGAAAATATCTTGCTGTAGGAGGCACCCATTTACCTTTTATATTCCTAATCTGGTGAACCATATTACACTGCCTGCCATTTAGTTATAATCCATCTAGTCCAGCTTATGTCCGACATTAGTTTTGGGTTGAAGGTTCTTAAGTTCTGGTTGTGTCATAAAAATATGTCAACTTTTTAAATAACATGTAGTCCTCTAAGCCATTTCTTGTCTTCTTTTTGAATTATGAAAATAGTATTGAAGAAGCCTAAAAACAGACATTTTGCTGCTTATTGCCAGTAAGAATTATGTGACTGACTTTCCAGCTGTTAGCTCCTGACATCTTAAATGTTGATGTTTTTCCAGTTTTATTTTCTCCTAGGAGGAAAAAAATATTTAAGGTAGAAAAGAGAATTTTAAAAAGAGCCTAACACAGAACATATCAACTGAACACCACCTACTTTTCAGCAGAAGCCAAAAAACAGGGCAAATGCCACATTACTCATCATCCACCCACAAGGGTTGGGTCATTTGAAGCCCACCCCCAGGGGAGTGGGTTCCATTGTATGGTGGACTTGAAAAGTGGCTACACTCTGCTTTCCCTCTATTGGAAGGAAGGCTTTGGCATGTGGGTACTCCTTTATCTAGGATAATCACTGGAATTTTTGTTTGTTGGTACTTTGTCTTTCCACACTTGCACTTATCCTGACTTCCTCAATGACCACAGCATTCCAATGGAGAGAAGAAAGCTTTACCAGAAATAGAAGTAAACAAAGGTAATTTGAACAATTTAGTCCACTTAATGTTGAACTATTAAATTTGAAGGATTAATTACATCATTAAAGAAAGGAAAAGGCCGGGCGCGGTGGCTCAAGCCTGTAATCCCAGCACTTTGGGAGGCCGAGACGGGCGGATCATGAGGTCAGGAGATCGAGACCATCCTGGCTAATACGGTGAAACCCCGTCTCTACTAAAAAATACAAAAAACTAGCCGGGCGAAGTGGCAGGTGCCTGTAGTCCCAGCTACTCGGGAGGCTGAGGCAGGAGAATGGCGTGAACCCGAGAGGAGGAGCTTGCAGTGAGCTGAGATCCGGCCACTGCACTCCAGCCTGGGTGACAGAGCAAGACTCCGTCTCAAAAAAAAAAAAAAGAAGAAAGGAAAATAGCATATTTCAACATGGAGTAGATGGGACAAAATACACTGTTGCCCTCTGCTTGATAGAATGGTTCATAATTTTATCATATTTATGACTGCAGAAAAGTTTCCTAGGCTTTATGGATGGGGTATATAAAGAGCTTTGGAAAGTTTTTGTACCTCAGAAATATGCTTGTTGGGGTTTGGCTTATTGGAGAGAGGCAGAATTCTGGAGACATTTAAGAGTTCTGAGTACTGCTTGCTTTCATTCTCCTTTGGTTGAATGTTGCCTTTTTTATACAAGACACAATTTCATTTTTGAGGTTAACTTGCATTTTTCCTGCATTCCATGTTTTGGTAACCTTATACGAGGAGAATTGAAAAAATAATACATAAAGAATCCTCAATAATGCTATTAATTTAGTACTCTGAAATAGTACGGATTATCCATAGGAAAAATTTATATAAAAATAAGTTGTCAAGAGTCTTCTCAATGAATTATTTCAAGAACAAGATGGTACAATTGACATAAATATTTTCCCTCCCTCCCTAAAGCCCTGTAAAATGCTAATACATATACATTGAAACAAAACTTATTGAGGATAATTCCTTTCATTATTATATTTTTCTCAAAGCATAGATAGGAGAAAGCTGCAGAGGAACCCCTCTCTCTTGAAGGCCAGGAGGGGAATTCACAGAGCTGGCTGGTGTGGATAAAATAAATGAGTACTGATCCCTTATTAAGGGTAATTCATTAAAGGGTTGTTTTGATGGTTAATAATGAGTGTCAATTTGATTGGATTGAAAGATACAAAGTATTGATATTGGGTGTGTCTGTCAGGGTTTTGGCAAACATTAACATTTGAGTCAGTTATTTCAGAGGAACAGAATATTAAGGATGAAGTTCTTTAGTTGGTTTTGGGGTTTCTGGAGTTGGCTGCTTAACATGATTAGACCAAAAAATGCTAAGGACTCTGCTTCTAATAGTATGGAGAACACTGATAGTCTAATCACTGGTGTGAACTGTTCAAATTGTTATGGAAAATAAATGCATTTGACACTCCTGAGTCATTGCTCATGAGAAGCAAGCAGTTCAGTGAGTCTACACATAATACCTTTGACCATATATGGAGAAACAAGGAACATAATAAAGCTGGTTGTTTGCTCCCAAGTTCAGTGGACAAAGTGATGAAATAAAATGATGAATTCAGGGATTTTATCTCCCAGTTGCAGAAGCAGATACTGAGCCTCAAATCTGCTAAAATTGCTGTGAGTGAGAGTCTTATCTCCTGTAGAGAAAGAGCTGAAATTATGGAAAAACAGACACAAACTCTTATCATGTGAGTGGCTGAGCTGCAACAAAAGGTGCATGCACAGCCTTGCCACGTCCCTACTGTTAAAGTGAGGGCGTTGACTGGAAAATAATAGGATCCTGCAACTTGGAATGGGGGATGTGTGGGAGGACTCTGATGAAGCTGGGAACACTGAGTTGGTAAACTCTGATAACCTTTTTTGCCAGAAGAAACAGCTTCCCCATCCCCGGTAGTGGCAACATCCCCTCCCCGACCCATGCTGCCATCAGCCTTTCCACCTTTGCCAGGGGAGTCAAACCTTGCACTGCCTGAGACAACAGTGATGGCCTCCGCCGAGGCAGTTGCCAGGCAAGATAATGTCGATTCTCCTCAGGAGCCACGCCCAACACCCCTGTTTGCTTCTAGACCTACAACTAGGCTAACGTCTCAGTGAGCCGCTAGCGGTGAGGTTGAGAGTGTGACCCATGAGGAGGTGTTCTACACTCAAAAAGAATTGCTTGAGTTTTCTAATTCACATAAACAGAAATCTAGAGAACAAGCATGGGAATGGATATTAAGGGTGCGGGATAATGCTGGAAGGAATGTAGTGTTGGATCAGACTGAATTTATTGATTTGGGCCCACTAAGTAGGGACTCTGCATTTAATGTTGAAGCTCGAGAGTTAAAAAAAAAAGGGGGGGGTTCTCATAGTTTATATGCTTAGTTAGCTGAAATATGGATAAAAAGATGGCTCACTGTGAGTGAGCTGAAAATGCCTGATCTCCCTTGGTTTAATGTAGAGGAAGAGATTCAGAAGCTTATGGAGATTGGGAGGGTGGAGGGTATTAGTCACTTTAGACCTACTCATCCTAGCTGGGAGGGTCCAGAAGGTATATCCTTGACCAATGCCTTGCAAAATAGATTTGTGAGAGCAGCACCTGCGTCTTTGAAGAGCCATGTAATTGTTCTTTTCTGTGTCTCAGATATAACAACAGTCTCTCAACTACAAAATTTAAATACAATGGGAATAATTGGATCCTGCAGTGGCAGGTGCCAAGTGGCAGCAATCAACCATCAAAGGCAAGGTGGTATAGCTACTGTAGTGGACAGCAGAGTCAAAGCAGCAATCAGAATAGTCTGACTCTTGTAGAACTCTGGCATTGGCTAATCATGGTGTTCCTAGAAGTGAAATTTATAGGAAGCCTACTGCATTCCTAATTAATTTATATAAGCAGAAAACTTCTAGGTTGTATGAACAAAAGACTAATTTGAATTATAAAACCAGAGAATCACAGCCCCTCAATCAATTTCCAGACTTGAGACAGTTTACAGACCCAGAACCTCTTTACTAAAGGGGAGGCCAGGTCTCCTTGAGGAAGGACCCCACTATATTACAGACAATTTACGCAGTGAATCTTTCTCCAAATCTTCCCCAAGAAGCTCTCGGCCTTTTACCAGGGAAACTATGCAATGAGGAAAGAGAAATGACCAGACATTTTGGGGACTACTGGACACTGGCTCTGAGCTGATGTTTATTCCAGGGGACCCAAAACATCACTGTGGTTAAAGTAGGGGCTTATGGAGGTCAGGTAATTAATGGAGTTTTAGCTCAGGTCTGACATACAGTGGGTCCAGTGGGTCCCTGGACTCATCCTGTGATCACTTCTTCAGTGCCAGAATGCATAATTGGCATAGATATAATTAGCAGCTGGCAGAACACCCACATTGGCTCCCCAACTGGAAGGGTGAGGGATATTATGGTGGGAAACGCCAAATGGAAGCACATAGGACTGCCTCTACCTAGAAAAATATTAAACCAAAAACAATATCACATCCCTGCAGAGATTGCAGAGATTAGTGTTACCATCAAGGACTTGTAAGACACAGGAGTGGTAATTCCAGCCACTTCTCTGTTAAACTCTCTCATTTGGCCTGTGCAGAAGACAGATGGATCTTGGAGAATTACAGTGGATTATCATAAGCTTAACCAAGTGGTTACTCCAACTGCAGCTGCTGTACCGGATGTGGTCTCATTGCTTGAGCAAATTAACACATCTCCTAGTACCTGGTGTGCAGCCAGATACTTGACAAATGATTTTTTTCTCAATTCCTGTCCATAAGACCCACCAGAAGCAATTTGCCTTCAGCTCACAAGGCCAGAAATATACTTTTACTGTCCTACCTCAGGGGTAGATCAGCTCTGTGGCTTCGTGTCATAATCTTATTCGGAGAGACCTTGATTAGTTTTCACTTCCACAAGATATCACATTGGTCAATTACATTGATGACATTATGCTGATTGGATCCAGTAAGCAAGAAGTAGCAAACACACTGGACTTATTGGTGAGACCTTTGCATGCCAGAGGATGGGAAATAAATCTGACTAAAATTCAAGGACCTTCTACCTCAGTAAAATTCGTAGGGGTCCAGTGGTGTGGCCAGTGTCGGGATATTCCTTCTAAGGTGAAGAATAAGTTACTGCATTTGGGTCCTCCTACAACCAAGAAAGAGGCACAACTCCTAGTGGGCCTATTTGGATTTTGGAGGTAACACATTCCTCATTTGGGTGTGTTACTCCAGCCTATTTATCGATGACCCAAAAAGCTGCCAGTTTTGAGTGGGGTCCAGAATAAGAGAAGGCTCTGCAATAGGTCCAGGCTGCTCTGCAAGCTGCTCTGCCACTTGGGTCATATGACCCAGCAGATCCAATGGTGTTTGAGGTGTCAGTGGCAGATAAGGATGTTGTTTGGAGCCTTTTGCAGGCCCCCACAGGATTTTGACCTCTAGGATTTTGGAACAGCCCCTGTCATCTTCTGCAGATAACTACTCTCCTTTTGAGAGACAGCTCTTGGCCTGTTACTCAGTTTTGATGGAAACTGAATGTTTGACTATGGGTCATCCAGTCACCGTGCAACCTGAACTGCCTGTCATGAACTGGGAGCTTTATGACCCATTTAACCATAAAGTGGGTCGTGCACAGCAGCATTCCATCATCAAATGGAAGTGGTATATAAGTGATCAGGCTCAAGCAGGTCCTGAAGGCACAAGTAAGTTACATGAGGAAGTGGTTCAAATGTCCATTGTCTCCTTTCCTGCCAATCTGCCTCTTCTCTCCAACTCCAGCCTGCACAAATGGCCTCATGGGGAGTTCTCTATGATCAATTGACAGGGCAAGAGAAGACTAGGGCCTGGTTCACAGATGATTCTGCATGATATTCAGACACAACCTGATAGTGGACAGTTGCAGTACTACAGCCCCTTTCTAGGACATGCCTTAATGACAGTGGTAAAGGGAAATCTTCCCAGTGGGCAGAATTTTGAGCAGTGCACCTGGTTGTGCATTTTGCATGGAAGGAGAAATGGCCAGGTGTGTGATTACATGCTGATTAATGGGCTGTAGCCAATGGTTTGGCTGATGTTCAGGGACTTGAAAGAAGCATGATTGGAAAATTGGTAACAAATAAATTTGGGGAAGAAGTGTGTGGATGGACCTCTCTGAGTGGTAAAAAACTGTGAAGATATTTGTATCCCATGTGAGTGCTCATGAATGGGTGACCTCAGCAGAAGAGGATTTAATAATCAAGTGGATAGAATGACCTGTCCTGTGGACACCACTCAGCCACTTTCCCCAGACACCCCTGTCATTGCCCAATAGGCCCATGAACACAGTGGCCATGGTGGCAGGGATGGAAGTTATGCATGG
This sequence comes from Mandrillus leucophaeus, assembly GCF_000951045.1. Classification (NCBI taxonomy): domain Eukaryota; kingdom Metazoa; phylum Chordata; class Mammalia; order Primates; family Cercopithecidae; genus Mandrillus; species Mandrillus leucophaeus. The sequence goes on from NW_012098233.1 coordinate 448,794, forward strand.
ACTCAGTAACATGGGCTTCCACTCACCAAGGCTGACCTGGCTACGGCCACTGTTGAGTGCCCAATTTGCCAGCAGCAAAGATCAACATTGAGCCCTAGATATGGCACCATTCCTCGGGGTGATCAGACAACTACCTGGAGGCAGGTTGATTATATTGGACCTCTTTCATCATGGAAAGAGCAGAGGTTTTTCCTCTCTGGAATAGACACTTACAACTTATATGGGGTTGCCTATCCTGCACACAATGCTTCTGCCAAGACCATCATCTGTGGATTCACGGAATGCCTTATCCACCATCATGGTATTCCACACAGCATTGTCTCTGACCAAGGTACTCACTTTATGGCTAAATAAGTGCATGGAATTCACTGGTCTTACCATGTTCCCCACCATCCTGAAGCATCTGGATTGACAGAATGGTGGAATGGCCTTTTGAAGTCACAATCGCAATGCCAACTAGGTGACAATACTTCACAGGGCTGGGCCAAAGTTCTCCAGAAGGCCATGTATGCTCTGAATCAGCATGCAATATATGGTACTGTTTCTCCCATAGCCAGGATTCATGGGTCCAAGAATCAAGGGGTAAAAGGGAAAGTGGCACCACTCACCATCACCCCGAGTGATCAACTAGCAACATTTTTGCTTCCTCTTCCCGTGACATTACATTCTGCTGGCCTTAAGCTCTTAGTTCCAGAGGGTGGAATGATGCCACCAGGAGACACAACAACGATTCCATTAAACTGGAAGTTAAGATTGTCACCTGGACACTTTAGGCTCTTCCTACCTTTAAGTCAACAGGCTAAGAAGGGAATTACAGTGTTGATTGGGGTGACTGATCCAGACTATCAAGATTAAATCAGTTTACTACTGCACAACCAAGGTAAGGAAGAGTATGCATGGAATACAGGAGATCCATTAGGGCATTGCTTAGTATTACCATGCCCTGAGATTAAGGTCAATGGGAAACTACAACAGCCCAATCCAGGCACGATTACAAATGGCCCAGACTCTTCAGTAATAAATGATTGGGTTACTCCACCAGAAAAAAAATCCCACAACTTGCTGAGGTGCTTGCTAAAGGCAAAGGGAATACAGAATGCGTAGTAGAAAGTAGTCATCAATACCAGCTATGACCACATGACCAGCTGTAGAATCGAGGACTGTAATTGTCATGAGTATTTCATCCTTCTTTTGTTAAAAACATGCACAAGCATATATACACTTGTACCAAGAAAATATCTTCATTTTATATCCTTTTGCCTTTTTCATGTGATGTAAGATTTATTGAGTTCATATCAGCATTTAAGTATTGTTAACTTTATGTAATAGTATTTGGGTTGGGGATTGGCATATTCGCAGTTATAGGAAAGATAGTTACATTATGTTAGATGTAATTAGGGCCTTATTATTGTCTTTATTTAAAGATTATATATGATCTCAGGAGATGTGTATGGGTTCAAGTTGACAAGGGTGGACTTGTGGTGGTTAATACTGAGTTGAAGGATACAAAGTATTGTTCCTAGGTATGTCTGTGAGGGTGTTGCCAAAGGAGATTAACATTTGGGAAAGGCAGATACACCCTTAGTATGGTGGGCTCAATCTAATCAGCTGTCAGCCCAGCTAGAATGTAAGCAGGCAGAAAAATATGGAAAGAGAGACTGGCCTAGTCTCCCAGCCTACATCTGTCTTCCGTGCTGTATGCTTCCTGCCCTTGAACATCAGACTCCAAGTTCTTCAGTTTTCGAACTCAAACTGACTCTCCTTGCTCCTTAGCCTGCATACGGTCTGTTGTGGGACCTTGTGATCATGTGAGTTAATACTTAATAAACTCCCCTTTATATATATTTGTGTGTTTGTGTGTTGTGTGTGTGTACATATATATATGTGGGTGTGTGTGTGTATATATATATATATTCCATTAGTTCTGTTATTCTATTGAACCCTGACTAATGCAGTTGTTTACTAAATAGATAAGACAACCCCTTTCTTTCAAAGATTTTCCTGTCGCTAGAGAAAGGGACAGATATAAGGAATTTGGATTTTGAGGTAATTCTAAAGTACCACAAAGGGTGCTGAAAAAAGGAAAGAGATAGGAGAATTCTAACAATGCCCTCCTTCCTCCTTATTTTCAAATAAGTGTGACTGTGAGCGAGTCTGCCCTTTCCCTAAAGTTGGAAAGAAAAGCTTACCTATTTATAATACTCATACTTAAAAAAGTTCAGAGTTCAGCCTTCTCATTCTGTGTGTGTGTGTGTGTGTGTGTGTGTTGGAGAGGGACATGTATTTGTAACTTATTCAATAAACAAATATTTGTTAAGTGTCTACCATATCAGATTTCTAGATACTTGAAATATGGTAGTGGATAATGCAAAGTTTCTGCCCTCAAGGACCTTACCTTTTACATCCTAGTAGGAAAATTGTATTGAACAAGTATAGCCAATGATATACTCTAATTACATACAGGCAAGTGAGAGAAAGACAAATAAAGCAGGAGAGAGGGCCTACAGATGAAATAGTGTTGTAGTGATAAACAGTGAGGTCAGGAAAAGCCTCTTGAGGTGGTGATATTGAACAGAAGACTAAAGGAAAGAGGCGAGCCATGCAGAGGGATTACTTTCTAGTCAAAGGGAACTGCTAGAGCAATATATCTGGAGCAAGAATGGGATCAATGCCTACAATAAATGATAAGAAAGCCAGTAAGCAAGAGGTGACTGATAGGTACAACTACATAGGAAACACAAAAAATGTCCTATTCTGAGCAACATCATTCATTCATTAGGTAAACATGTCAATAATCAACTAAGGATTAAGAGCCTCTTGATAAAACTAAAATCCTGAAAATGAAAGGGCAGGATGGAGGACATTTAAACCCTGATGGAGAAAGGAATATTATAAGGAATATTTGGAAAAACAAATGTTTTAAGTTTCATATTTGAGATGCATATTATTATCTCAAAAAATAAGAACAGGCAACTAAAAAATAGATGAAAGTATTAGAAATGAAACTGTTAAAATATTGCTTTTTACCTTTTATATATAATTGTAGTATCCTTTTTAATAAAGTACAAATCCCAGGATTTCCAGAAGCTAATTAGAGTGCTTTCATGACTCACTGTACCCTTGACCTGCCGGGCTCAAGCAATTCTCCCATTTTAACCTCCTGAGCAGCTAGAACTACAGGAGAAAGTCACCACACCCACCTAATTTGGTTTAATCTTTTGTAGAGACCAGGTTTCACTATGTTGCCCAGGCTAATCTTGAACTCCTAGGCTCAAGTGATCCTCCAACCTCAGCCTGTCTGGGATTAGTGGCATGAGCCACCAAGTACAGCAGAAATACCCATACAATCCTAAGGCATGTTTTAGCCTAGCACAATTTAAGGATAAGGAAAAGAAAGAAAAAAACTTTAAACTAGTAGATAAAGTACAGAAAGAGTTTAGGTATATATATCTATGACCAACCACCTACAATAACATTTTTCAAGTGTGAATCTTTGTGTATGATAGACAACATTACACTTGCCTATAATTTTCTTGGCTTATAAATAGCCATCTTCTGGCTATCCTCATAAAGCCTTTCCTCTGTGCTCACAAAGACAGACAGAGACAGAGCAAGCTCTCTGGTGTCTCTTTTTACAACACTAATACTATTGGGTCAGTGACCCACCGTCATGACCTCGCTTAACCTTAATTACTTCTGTAAAGGCCCAGTCTCCAATTATAGTCACATTGAGGGTTAGGGTTTCAGCATATGAATTTTGGGAGGAAACAAATCTTTCAGCCTGTAATACTATGCAAGTAATGAACAAGACCCAGGGAAATCCTAATAGTCATTGAACAAAGTGTTCATTTAACAAATGTTTAATGCTGCCCAAGGCTTTTAGTTTCTTTACCATTATGGAAAAAAGTGAGGTAGA
>NW_012098233.1:454849-455874 GCF_000951045.1 Mandrillus leucophaeus
CATGAACCACCGTGCCAGGCCAAATTCATCAGTTTCATGGCACCCCTGCTAAAATTTCCATGGTATTTTAGAATGCATCCTGTTTTGTTCCTGTAGAAAAATATAATCAAGTTTGTTTTTCATGGATTTTATTTAGTAATTATCAGTTACTAATTTCCCCATATTATATATAAGTCTAACTGCTCTAATTTACTATTAATGCTTTACTTAAGTATCAACTGCTGTGGCAATTTACATATGTCCAATAGGTTAACATCTTAAACAGTTCAACGTTATTCTACAAATATAGTTGCTTTTAGCTGTATTTGCTTTCTTTAATGTTTAGACTTGCAGAACTTAAGGCAATGTCAGGAAAATGAGTTTTCAGAAATATTTTGAGTAAAGCATCAGGCCTAACAAAAATCCTTAAAGACAAGCTCTTCTAGCTTCCATATATACTAAGGTCTTTGGAAAACGAAAAGATTTCTTTGGAACCAAGGTAAGGAAGTAGAACTATGAGAACAATAACATTTTCCAAGTCTTAAATAAAGTAATTTAATTCCATTCAAAGAAGAGTAGTAGGTGCAGGATAATTAATGATAGTAAATGAAAATATCTGATCAAATTTTGATATAAATTCAGAAATTTACCTAGAAAAATAACAAAACTAAAAAGTAAAGTTTAAGCAGAATGCAATGAAAAGCATGATTTACAAATAGAGTCAACATCAAAGAAAAGCAAAATAACATCTTTTCCTATTTCAAATATAGTATAAAGGTTTATCAGAGATTAACTGGTAGCATGACTTCTGTTAATTCAAAGTAATGGGTGACTTGTTTTAACCTATGAGAGATACATTATGTACACATAAACTAGTAGAGTTGCAATGTACCTTTTTTATTTTTTTATTCTACTTTAAGTTCTGGGGTACATGTGCAGAATGTGCAGTTTTGCTGCTTAGGTACACAAGTGCCATGGTGGTTTGCTGTACCCATCAACCTATCACCTACATTAGGTATTTCTCCTAATGTTATCCCTTCCCTAGT
>NW_012098233.1:460869-481175 GCF_000951045.1 Mandrillus leucophaeus
AAACATCAGGCTTTAGACTTGCAGACTGTTGGAATATTTTCATTCAGTGACTTTCTAGAGGTATTTGTTCTTGCAGTACCTATGCTCCAACTAGGGTTTCAGACAAATAATTATAACACAATGACAAAAATATTTTAAAAGAGCTACCTTTTAGAACATGAAATAGGGAATTATTTCTAGATGGGAGACAAAGAAGTCTTTAAAAAAAGTGTTATTTAGGCCAGGCATGGTGGCTCATGCCTGTAATCACAGCCCTCTGGGAGGCCAAGGCAGGTGGATAATCTGAGGCCAGAAGTTTGAGACAAGCCTGGCCAATATGGTTAAACACCGTCTCTACTAAAAATACAAAAATTACCTGAAAATTCTGATCCCCAGAATTTTCCCTCAGGTAAATATTCTAGTCACCTAGCATTCTATTTAACTGACAATTTAATTCTTTGTTATCCTAAATCCTTATGAGGATTTGTGGTCCTTTTATAATAGCAACATGAAGGGGACTTGGGAAAGAAAAGGACAGTCACTGTGCAGAGGCAGCAGCTTTTTAGGAGAATGGGCAGAACACCTGGAATCATCATTCGTTTGGCTACCCTGGTGTTCTGGGAAACTGGGGGAAGACTTATAAATAGAATCCTACACAATATACTAATCTTGGAGCCAGTCGGGAAGAGACTAGTCTATTTAAACATACTTTTACTTACTTTCTCTTCCTTCACTCTTATAAGTTCCTGTATTTGTAGTGTCGTTATATTTAAGCTATTATATTGTATGTCCTCTATGCAATACTGAAAGACAGATGGAAGTCAAAACCCCAGAGACTGAATGTCTGAAATGGTTTATTTGAAAAGAGACTGATTTTTTTTTTCATACTGAATCAGCATATATTTATTAAATATTTTTGCACCAGGACTTGTTCAAGGTTGTTAATAGCCATTATTGCTCTCCTAAATCGTATATTTTACTAATAGATTGTAAATTAGGAAAATGCCCCAAGTTCATAGTCCTGCAGGATTATCAGTGCCACCCAGTGTCATAGATTAAATGCCTAGCAGTACAATCTCACTTCTCCAGCATAGCTCTCTTTTTGAAGAAACTCCTTCAAAAGTTTTAACTGAATACTTCCAAGAATCTGTGAGCCTCTGCCTATTTACACTAACCTAACTTCTTCTTAGATAATAGAAAAAGCAGGGTTTTACACAAGAGTAAAATTTGTCTTATAATAAGTGAACTTTCAAGATGCAGACCTCTTCCCTGCTGCAAAATTCTCTATAAAGGAGGCCCTAGTTGTACAATAGTCTGAGTTTCTTGACATCATGAATGCCTTAGCTCACTATCATATCATATCAGTCTTTCAAAATCTTATAGAAACTATCTGTTTATTTTGGAGTTTACTCCACTCCTTTACTCTTCTTAAGGCAGGAATTGTGTCTTATTTACCTATGTGTTACTGTGTTCCAGTGGTGTGATTAGCACAAAACAGCTGTTCAGCAGTATTTGTTTCAGTAATTTGTGACAAGTATTACAAATAATGTGCCACTATTAAAAAACAATCTTCAACTTTACTTATAATAATGAAAGATTATAATCAATCTAGATATTCACTCAACAGACTATTACATAATCATTCAAAAGAGGTGTGTGTGTATATATATATATGCATACATAGGTATATACATATACACATATATATACCCATATATCTCTTTTAAAATATTTACCTCTCTCTGTACATAAAATTTAATATATTTTTTATAAATATACTATGATACACATTGCATTTAAAATATTACTCTAAAAGTCTAAATTCTTTAAAGACTGTTCATCAAGTTACAGGCCAGAAAAAGTAATATTTTTGTTGGTTATCTTTAGGCAATGAGGTATTGGAAGATGGTTTATTTACTTTTCATTATTCGATTCTTCATTTTGCATTTTTTCTTTAATATTTATAATTTTTAAACAATGAGAATATGAAGAAATGATTTACAAATGCTTTCCTTTTAATGCCAAAAATGTATTGCATAAGTTTTTGTTTATTTATTTATTTATTTTAGAGCCTGGTGTCATTGATTTATTAATGCCAGTTTATTTAACCTATCTTTAGGTTATAAAAATAGAGATACAGGGGAAAGGGGAAAATAGAAGTGGTAGAAAAGGCATTTCCGATGTGTAAGTACTCGTCCCTCACTTAAACAAAATCAAATACTCTTCAAATATTTAGCTAATTAACTAACTTGAATAGTGTTCTCAGAAACATAAAGAAAAGAATTTTAATTCTTTGTAAAAATGTACTCTGCCATTATGATATGAGAGCCTCACACTGGCAATATTTTAAATGTTTTACTTTCTCTCTTTTTTTTTTTTTTTGCTTGAGCTTTTGTAGATTTGATATTATGCCAAGAGGAACATCTTCCAGCTGAAAAAATAGAATTCTTCTTAGTGCATTGGAGCATTGAAGTGTCTGCTGAAAATAATTTGAAAATAATTTACAGTTTTGGCCCAAAAACTAAATAAGATTTTTTTTTTTGAGCACTTGCCAATTCTTCTGTACCTGATTAATCACTTTTTGAAAGATGTAGGGTTTCATTAATGATTTCCCATTGCCCTTGGAATACATAAATCAGGGAAAGAATAATTCAATTCTTAAATTTTTTGGCATGCATATCAAGAGATTAAGCTATGGGTGGGATCATTATTATTCTTGCACTCCATATCATCCTGGAATGGGAAATCACTTAAATATGCAATCACTAGTATCTCCTATTTTGACTTTCAGCCTTAAAAATGGTTCTATTCTATAATATATAATCAGTCACATGGTTTAAAAAGTAGGTTTAGCTAAATCAAAAATTTAAAGTTTGCCAGAAGTACATCTGGAAACAATGTTAGAGGCATGAATTTTTGTATGCAGAATCTTATAAGAGAAGTATATTTTCAAATGAAAAAGCATACCTTTAATCTATTGCTGTTCCATTTAAGAATCAATTCTAAGTTTTCGATGTTCAGTAACAATTTAATATCCATTGTAACTTTAGGGGAGGAAAGTATTGAAATTGCATAATCAAGTTAATTACAGTGATGGATCTTGGATTTCATTTCTTGGTACCATCCAGTTAAGAAAGAGCTAAATGCAGAATGTCAGTTTATGGAATTCATGTACATAACAGACTGAGGTTTCCTGGTATGTTCCTACTGTAGCCAGTTGAAATGTTTCCATTCCTCCCTTGAGTGTAATGAGAGAACACTTTTTGAGCTTTGAGGCTTCAAATGAAAACCTCTTCAGTTGTATCTTTAAAAACAACTATCAAATAACTCTTTGGTATGTTCCATTTTTTATTTTCTACTCAGAATTTTTCCTTTCCTTATATCTTTTTTATTTAGTTTGGCATTCTGCCCAATATCTCTCTCCTCAGCTGGTACCAATTTGACTCCTGGGTTCTCCAGAACATTATGTGCTTCGATAAGCCAGCTGGCCACAAGTCTGATTTTTGACAATTTACTGACCTAATCAGCTGCTATTTTTCTGTTTAAAATATGCAGACTGTCCCTCATCTGGACATTTACATATTGAGGATACTTTTATTTTTTTCTGGTGGGCATTTTTTTCTGACTATTGAGAGAAATCCTTGATATTGACACTCAATGATGATTCAAAGCATAACATTCTGTTCTGGTTGCTGAACAAAATAAATACAGTAAAGAGTTGGAGAGAGAACTGAATAAGAGCCATGAACTCTACCTATGACTTAAACATTACATTCATCCACCTTTGCCAACTTGCCTCCTATCAGAAAAGAAGTGGTCTTCTTTCTTCAAAGGCTTCTCCTGATCAATCAAGTCCATATTCTCTTGCCTATAACCTTAACATTTCTCTCTCAATTATAATTTCCTCTCTAATGTTAGTATCAATTTTTCTGAAAAATAATTATTACTAACTTGATATTGTTATGTGTCTTCCAGTTAAAAAAGAACCTTTCCTTGATGCCACATCTCCATCTAAATAATAGCTAATTTTATCTTCCTCACAGTATAGCATTTTAGAAGAGTCACCTAGAATCACTCCACTGAGTTATCTTTAAGTCACTTCTCAACCGTCAGGTTGGCATGCATTCAGCTACCAAAAAGAAAAAAAAAAAAAAAATAGAAAAGTTAATCTAACAATAAAGGTCTTTATTACCTCATCTGAAATAAGCCTATGGTTGGATGGTTCCAGAACTGGTAAATCTGGTGACCTAGAAATATCAGGACTCTGGTTCCACTTCTCTGTGTTTCTCCTTGCTTTTGTTTCACAGGCATAAGAAGCTTTCTGCGGTTCCAAGCATCAGGACCCTACAGGTCAGTGTTCAAAATGAAGGAAGGAGCAAGACTTATCCATAGGAAACTCTTTTGATCAAGGGATAAAATCTTTCCCAGAGGGCCCTAGCACAATTCCTATTACATTTAACTGATAAAAACATGGTACATAGTCTACCCTAACCCAGTCATCCAAAAAAAAAAAAAAAAAAAAAAAAAAAATAGTCCTAATCCTACTTTTCTAATAACTTTAATTGCTTATCTGACATTTTTGCCTGAGTGTCCCAAAAGCCTGTCAAATGAACCCCTTGTGTTATACCTTGATTTCTCTGTATGTCCTCTATCTCAATATGTGACACCTGCATTTACTCATTTACTGACATAAAATTTGTACATCACCACCCAAATTCAATCAGACAAAAAATTGTGAAGATTCTAGGTTGTTAATAATTTTTCAGTCTGTCCACTTCTTTTCATGCCTATGTCATTCACTTGGTGTAGGCAAATATTCTCTCTTGGTTGGATTACTACTCCTTGCCAAATTGGTTTCCTGCTTTTCACCTTGGCTGTTTTTTGTTGTTGTTGTTGTTGTTAGATTCTCGCTCTGTCACCCAGGCTGGAATGCAGTGGCACGATCTCGGCACACTGCAACCTCGCCCTCCCAGGTTCATACTATTCTCCTGCCTCAGCCTCCCGAATAGCTGGGGCTACAGGGGTGTGCCACCATGCCTGGATAATTTTTGTATTTTTTTTAGTAGAGATGGGGGTTTCACCATATTGGCCAGGCTGGTCTCGAACTCCTGATGTCAGGTGATTCGCCCACCTCAGCCTCCCAAAGTGCTGGGATCACAGGCATGAGCCACTGCACCCAGACTCTTGGCCCTTTTATATACATTTTCCATATTCCCAGATGGATTCTTTTAAAAACCAAAGAGGATTTTGTGATATTCACCTCCATAAAGTAATTCAATGACTCCTGGTAGCCTTAAAATGAAGTCCAAACCTTAGCAGGTATGTGAGGCTTTTCATAATTTGGCCACTGGTGATATCTCCAGTCCCATCTTTCTCCTTATCTGACTCCAGTCACACTAAATTACCTGTAATTCTCTAATGCCCTGTGCTCTCCTTTACTATAGGCCTTTACTAATTGCAGCTTCTTTGTTGAGAATGATTTCCAGATTCCCACCACAACCCCACTCACAACTCCATCAGACCTGGCTGACCCTTCCTTCAAGAACTCAGTTCGGAATACTTTCTAAGTTCTCCCTACCTCTTCCCAATATATTAATAGTTTCTGTGCCTATTATCTGTGCTCCCACTATCATAACACTTTGTATTTTGTATTGTCATTATCTACTTCACATTCAAAGTGTGGCCTGGTGGGAGGTGATTGTATTATGGGGACAGTTTTTTCATGATTTAGCACTATCTCCTTGGTGCTGTTCTGACGATAGTAAGTGAGTTCGTATGAGATCTCATCGTTTAGAAGTGTGTGGCACCTCCCTGCTTGCGCTCTCTCTCTCTCTCTCTCTCTCTCTCGCTTCTGCTTCAGCCATGTAATACTATCCTGCTTCCCTTTGCCTTCTACCATGATTGTAAGTTTCCTGAGGCCTCCCCAGAAGCTGAGCAGATAGCCAGCATCATGCTTCCTGTATAGCCTGAAGAACTGTGAGCCAATTAAACCTCTTTTCCTTATAAATTATCCAGTCTCTGGCATTTCCTTATATCAATGTGAAAATGGACTAATACGTCATCAGTACTGTCTGTTCAAATAATGCATGCCATAAGTTTAATGTTCACTATATAAATTACCACACTTTTAATTATCCTAAACTTTCTTTTCTCAAGGTTTGAACTATCTGTATTAATATTTGTTGCCATATAAAATCTCAACTATGAACCAGGCATTGTGCTAGATCTTTTACTTGTATGGTCTAATTTAATCATTAACACCACCTTGAAAGAAAGTTACTGTCATTCCTATATCACATTCTATATAATCCTGTATAAGAAAGCAAGGGTCTCTGAGATTAAATGCCACATAAAATGTAAAGATACTTTAGATTGCAAGTATCAGAAACACCAACAGAAAATGAAGAAAACTAAGCCTCTTGTTCATCTTCAGCCTGGCTTCACTGAGCAATATAATGCTATATTAGCTCTGGAATTCACATCTTCCTTTTTTAAGCTCAGTGGGTAATTTGAAAACCTGGGTACACAAAACCCTATATAATCTTCTCTTTTCTGGCCACAATTCTGCAGAAGCAATTGTCTGCTTGTGATGAAGGAAGTATATACCATGAGGTCCTTGATTATTACCTGCCACCTTTCCTCTGATTGTTAGTTTGAATAGTAGCATTGCCATCCCACAAAGCCTCAGATTTCCAGTCCCTCAACCATCATAAATAGCAGGCCTAACCAAAATCGACTTTTTAAGAAAAAATATATTTTCTTGTCTCCCTTCTTCCAGATAGGCTAGTTGCAACGAAGCTTTTCTGTTTCTTATAGATTCTTACTAAGTGAAAAATACAGCCAACGTATTTCAGCATTCTAATTTTTTCTATGAAGTCCTAGATCCTCTAACCTCACTCAACTCATTGTCTAAATGCCACAACCCATCAGACAATATTCTGTTTAACTGCTTTTCTACTGTGAATAAGGCTTGCCAGTCTCCCAGTCCAGTATACGGGGCACTTAGCCACTGTATACACTATTTCTACTAATTCAATTTCAAAATTTTAGAAACTATTACTCCTAACATTTCCATATTCTGACATCAAAATTATTAGCAGTACTGAATATAAAAACCAACCTCAAACTGCTTAAGTGAAAAAGAAATTTATTGATTTATATAACTGATAATACTAAATATAGAGCCTTCCTCTGGCATAGATGAACATTAGGCACAAATAACATCATTAGCACTCACTTTTACACTTCCTTCCAGCCATGTCTTCTCTGAACAGGTTTCAGTGTCAAATGGCATTGTGGCAACGGGGTTGCTGCTGCCCCACCAAATGTGGAATCTCTCAGGAAGAGCCTGGAGATGGGACACCACTTCTGCTCTAGTATTTCAAGAAAAACATCATCGCCTTTACTTGCCTTGATTATGTCTCATGCCCATGCCTGAGCCAAATGTTGGAATCTGAAGCATCATGGTGGAACAGTTAACTTTGGGCATGTGCATTTACTCTGAGCCAGAGACAGGGTACATAATTCAAGTGTGTGGGAAGACAGCAAGGGAGAGACAAAAAAACAAAGTAAAGTTGAAGTTGTTTAGTCCTTTGGGGCTAATATAGCAAAATACCATAAACTGAGTATCTTATAAATAGCATAAATGTATTTTTCACAGTTCTAGAGGCTGAGAAGTTCAAGATCAAGGCACCAGCAGACCCGAAGTCTGATGAACACCCACTTTCTCATAGATGGTGCCTTGTTGCTGTATCTTCACATGGTGAAAGAGAGGAACAAATTTATTTGAGCATTTTTCTTTTTAAAGGCTCTAATCCCATTCGTGAGGGCAGAGCCTCCCAAATGCTTCATCTCTTAATACCATCACATTAGGGATTAGGATTTAACACATGAATTTTGAAAACGTTCAGACCACAGCAAGGTCCTTGACTAAAAACAAGAGGAAATGAGATGAAAGACTAATTAACAGAGGGCCACTACACTAAGATTGAATAGCTAGCATATAGCTAGAATAGAATTTGATCCTCCCATAAGTTTTTAAGTATGCACCATACTGTATCCCTAAATCCAATATGAAAAATTTTTTATAACTAAATCAATTATCTAATTCCTATATCATTTATAATTTGTAAATTTTTATTTTTCCAGAGAAGCACCTTAAAACCTGTTTTCAATGTATTATGTTATATTTTGTATGTAATTTTTATTATTGACACCTTTGGGGGATCATTAACAACAATAAGATAAAATGTATTTTCGACCTATTCTTGTGCCTGTCTTCTTCAAGAAATAGAATCTTCATACTTGTTAGCACACTTTAAAGAAGAAAATTTAAAGAGGGAGCTCATGAATCTGTCATTGTGCAAGCAATTCTAAAGGAAAAAAAATGTATCAAAACAGAAAATAATCTTGATTTTGGCATAAAGTTTCCCTAATCAAACCAAAGAGGTGCATAATAAAAGGGGGAAAAAAAACCTGTTTTTTTATAATTTGAAAAGGGAGCAGACTACAGAATAAGCATGGACAGGAAAATTGTTCAAATGAACACTAACATATGTCCTGGAGAACTGAGCCCTAAGGTGTACATCGACATTTCATGGTACAGCAACAAGAAGTTTTTTATTTTTTTAATTATGAATAGGAATGAGGAAGAATAAACTGAAAATTTGATGAACACTTAGGTTCAAACATTCCTGAAGGTAGGACTGGTGGCATATGAGAAGCTTAGGGGTCAGGTACTAGACATTATTACAATTTGAAAAGTATGAGCAACATAGCTACTTTCATCAATTTACTTAAGACTCCTTTTGAGAAACAAAAAGCCTTTAGTTGGCATCATTTCTTTTTCAGATGAGAAAATATCTTGAAATTAAACTAAACCTGAAATGATTTTGGACACAAGTATTGTGAATAAGCAGAATTTCAGGAAAGTTGGAAACTCTAAAAATTGCTAAAGCATTATGAATCTGTTTAAGCTCTCTATAAAGTTCCTTGATTCGTGGTGTACAAGAATTAATTAATTAAGCTATATATGCAACCAGATGGACAACTATTCTCTAAATCTCTAAGCAGAACAAATATTTATATAATTATGTACAGTTTTCAGGGCCTCATCAAGATCCTCAATATGATAAATGACATATTTTGTTGTATTGAAAATTTCTGATTTATGATATTGTTTCTGCTTAATTGAAGCATTTCATATTTACTTATAAATATTTTAGTTTTATATGAAAGGGAATTTTCTAAACTTCATTTTAGGATTAGCTTTATAATTTATGGCACCTGAGAAACTTCATATATTTCTCTTTAATGTAGCTACATAATTGAAAATTACCTTTAGTGAATGTCATATTGATAATAAACAACATTTGATAAGAGATAACGATAAGTTACTTCAAACAGGTTGGAATCTGCTCTCACTTTATATCCCTCCTCTGACTGCCCACCCAACACTGAGCACAGAGGTACACACATGGACAGTGCTAAGTTAATTTTTGTTAGATATTCTTTAGCAATTCAAAACAAATAGCAAAACAGCACATTTCATGTCTCCAGATTTTGCCTTCATGATTTGAACTCATAATTTTCTATTCAATGTTATTTGTTCAGAGAGCAAAATTATATTGTATGGCTATATATAATGCAGCATTTGTAATCAAAATTATATATTACACTTAATTCATCCAACAAATACCTATTGAGCTTCTGTTAGGTGTCAGACAATATTTGAGAACTAGAAATATATTAGTAAAGAAAGCATGGATTTTGCACTCAGAACGTGAGGAGATAAGAGTCAAGAAATCTCTTAATACAGTATATTAGATGTTAGATCTTTTGTACATTTTTCTAATTTCTAGTTAAATTTGTCTTCTTAAAACACAGGAAGAAAAACAGTATAGATTTCAATAGATCTAAAATGGCTCTATTTAGGCTTCCATTTTTGTAAATTAGTAATTTTAGGATAGAATCTTTCTCTTAATCTAAAAATATTTCCACATATTTATTATGATGATGCCTATGGTATTGTTTTACCAAAAATATAGATTACATAACCATAATAATCGTTCCTTCATTTAACCAATGAATATTGGTATTGTTGTATGTATTAAAATTATTTAATCTATACATCTTTCGTACTGCTATTGTTACTATATGACTTTTTTGAGAACTGTGCAAACCCCAAAATTTATATATTACAGTTTCTTACAAATTTAATTGCAGAATTGGCATAAAGCACATATCATCTGTTTTGCTGCAGTTAATTCACAAAATATGAAGCAAATAGGGTATAGGGTTATTGAGAAGATCACAGAATTGCAAGTCGGAAACTCTGTATTTAAAGCTTTCCTAGACTGTTTTTTTTTAACCTTTCACAGTCACTTTAAATCTCTCAACCTCATTTTCTCATCTGTATGATGGAGAATATATCTGCATTATTTGTGCAAGTTATTTAGAGCATCAGTTAGAAAACATTTTTGAATGCACACACTTTATGTTATCTAAAACTCTCTGCAAATGATGACTATTATATTATTGCAGTTTTATGTTGATTTCATTAACTTATTAGGTTTAGTAACTTATTTCATTTATACAGGTCCTTTCTATGAAAAATAAAACAACCCTTTACAACATGAAGCATAAATAATAGCAATAACTTTGTAATTACTCAGAAGACTATTAAGAGGAATAAAAAATAAAAAAGGTAATATCTTAAAAAGTTATTATGTCACATTTTATATTGGAAAAAGTGTGCTCTATAGTCAAAAAAGAGGGAGAAAAAGACACATTTTTTCTGTATATTTTCCTCTAAGATAATATTGCTAATATTCTCAGGAAGGAGACAAGTCCAACATTGAGAAGCTGATGTCTTAGAACCCACTATCTTAATTCAGCTTTCTTTCCCCTGGGAGTGTTATGGGTTGTGGGAGAAATACTAGCTATTTGGAACCATCTAAACATAGGCTTTTTATTCATTCATTCATTCTGCAAATATTTATTGAGCATTTTCTATATGCCCACATTCTAACCAGCAAATACAAAGATTAATATAAAGTCATGGTTCCTGCCACCAAGTAGCTCACAGTCTCTCAGAAAAAAAAAAAAAACAGTTAATAAATGTATTGTTTGTAAGATGTTTCTCTGACTACTATCTATAATTCCCTTTTAAGTAGAGGATTGTTCTAAGGACTATCAGGACGAGAGGCAATTCTATTAGGACTAGAGGCAATTCTATTAGGACTAGAGGCAAGGTAAATGCCATTAAAAGAGCAGTAAGAGTTAATAATACACAAGCATACACAAGCACAAACGTACCACTCCTAAGCCCACCTTCAGTATGAATGTACGTTCCAAAAGCAAGAAAAGGACTGTAGAGACAAAAGCTCACGTCCATGGGACTTTTAAGTCTTCTCAATGGCTTAGATCAGTTCTATAAAATACGTGATATCTGGAAGACAAAATAAAATATACAAATATAATTAAATAATGCTGAATAAGTATTTCTCCTTCTAATAAATTTTGTGAATGTACTGGAAAAATTTTGAACACATCTTCAGAAGTATTTTGGAAACCAAATAAATCATTGAAATGCCTAAATCATCAAATCAAAGGCTATTTTCCTTAACTTCATTTTTCTGGTTTAGGTCTCAGAATTCTGATAATTTTTATCTTGGTGAATTATCCATGTTTTTGAGTCTCTAATAACTTGAATGAAGCTGTAAAAGACAGCTTGGTTAGGTGTTTGCCTATGCTTGCAGAAAAGATTTTTGTTTGGGTATTTGTTTTGGAAGGGAGAGGTTGAACACTTCTCAGAGAACCAACAAATCAGCTGCTTAGTAATTTTAATCTTGAACTTTTGGAAATGATTCTAACCTTTTTATAACGGTTTCAGTAAAGATTTCTTACTAAGATTCTGACTAACAATACTCTTCAGTCAGGTATGTTGGACATTGCTGTGAATACTGGGAAACAACCCAAGAAGAATAAATTATAACTTTAAAATCTAAGCCAAAATACACATCCATTTAAAATACCACTCTGTAATGTTTGGCTCATGTGAAGAAGGTGTATACTTTTAATTTACTGGAAGTATAGCTGAATAACACTTTTAGATTATTTTCTGATGAATTCTCATTTCCAGGTAAGGAATAACAAAAGTGTAGTGGTTTATCTCAGCACCTGCTTTTTCATGTACCTCTTCCAAACACCTCCTTCCACCTGCCTTTTACATCATAAACCTAGGTTCTTAGCCTGAGGCCTCTCATTCTTAATCCTTGAATTCCTGTATAATATGGTAGTCCATTGTCTTAGACTGGATTCCCTCCTGCACACTCTGACAGAATTCCATATGAAAAAAAATCTGTATCTATCTATTATCTATCTATCTATCTATCTATCTATCTATCTATCTATCTATCTATCTATCGTCTATCTATATCTCTATCTCTCTCTCTATCTGTCTACCTACTAGGGAAATGAGAAGAAAATGAGACCATGTAGCAGTGCACTAATAGTAAGTCCTATGGAAGATATCTTTGGCTCAATCCTGCAGTGGAACTCTGCAAACACCATCGATCAATCACACCTCAGAGTTGTCCTTACCAGAAGATAGAATATTAAGATCTCCTATCTGTCAGTTGTTTTTTAAGTGCTGTCTCTAGGGGATAATAATTCCCAG
Source organism: Mandrillus leucophaeus (assembly GCF_000951045.1). Classification (NCBI taxonomy): domain Eukaryota; kingdom Metazoa; phylum Chordata; class Mammalia; order Primates; family Cercopithecidae; genus Mandrillus; species Mandrillus leucophaeus. The sequence goes on from NW_012098233.1 coordinate 473,528, forward strand.
TCACTGATGGCTATCAGGGAGCATAGATAGTGATGGTTCTAACATCCTAAGGATGTCTTTAAAAATGAGACACTAACGCTAACTGGTGGGAAGAAAAACCCACTGGGAGCCTATGAAAATAGCCAAGGGATACTAGAGTATATGGGTGGAGTTTTTATAGAAGTAACCAAGTATTGTCAAGTATTTAAAAACACACTTTACATACCAGACAATCAGGATCAATTTCGGCATTTGTCACTAATTAACTGAGCAATATTGGACATTAGATTATATTCTCAGGTTTCTTCTGATGTTAGTCAGCATGATAGAAAGCCAACATGAGCCCATTTTAGCCAAATAAATGAAAATTTGTCTGTTCATATAGTTAAATCACCGCCTTAGCTAAGGGTAGAGTTTTGCCTTCAGGATCAGAGGAATCAAGGCTCTGATACTAACCAGTACTAACGAGCAATTCTCTTTCTCTATCATCTCCTCTTTGTATGCCAGATTCACTTCCTTCCATATAGTAGTAGGCAATGTTGCCTCTATCAGCTCTTGATTTTAAGCCTCACAATTTCACCCACATTTGCTCATGGGTTGGTTTTAAATGGCAGTAAAGAAAGAACTTTATTTGACTAGATTTGATTTTTTTTTTTCTCTTCTATAATTACTGTGGCCAGAGGAAGAGTTATTGCATTTACACAGATGTGCAACCATCTTAGAGAGATACCTGTGGCCATTAAGGTGAGGTCATGTAATATTAGAGCAGTTTGTATTTGGATAATATGGTTAGAAAGGGTAAAGCATAATTCTCCCGAAGTAAAAAGGTCAGATCGCAAAAAAAAAAAAAAAAGTAAACTGAGCAAAGCAAATGATACATTTCTGTCATCTGAGCTTTAGTTTCCTAATTAATAAAACGCAGTCCAAAACATTTATTACATTCATTTAACAAAATTTTTTCAAGTATTACATATGATAATATCATCAAAATTGCTTTACAAATTATGAAGTTTAGCTTGTAAATATTAAATGCCACTTACATAGGATATTAAAACTTCTGTCAGACCCGTTCATCTACAATGTTTTTATATTACCAGTAAGTACAGAAAGGTCAACTAAGAATTAGGCAAGAACCTAGAGTCTTCTATCCTATATTTTAGTAAACAAAACTTAGGTTTAGTTTCCGTGACAAGTTTGGAGCCTTAAATCTTGGTAGCATCCAGCTTTATTTTTAAGACAGGTGAATCATTCATATGAAAACAGGAAGAAGCAGATGGTTTCTCACCATTATTTTTGTAAATGCTATTAGGCAAATTATCTTAACAGTTAGAAATATCTTTAGGGCATCAATATATCAGCTGCCACAGGGATTTCCTTGAAAACAGCAATATCCAGGAAGCATATAAACAATTTCTATCTTTTGCAAAACAAAACATAACATCACAAAAGGGAAAAAACAAATAAAGTAAGATGGCATTTGAACTATTAATTTCCATACAGTCTCAAATTACTCAAACGCAAAACCTTTCTTAATACCATCAGTCCCAAAATTTGGTTCAACAACATTCACAGACTTTACTCAAGGTTTGCTCTGACCTGGCTACTAGTGATTATTCAATACAGAGAGAAACATTACGAGACAATTCTAAATCTTAAAGGCCTCATAGTGAAATGGAGAGGTCAAATTCTCCTTTTCAATCTGCCATTGTCCTCCTTATTTCTACTATGCCCTTTCCCCTGTGCTCCAGATCTTATCTCATTATGCTTGTGTTAAGGCATTAGTCTTGTAATTGGTCTTTTTGTTTCCAGTGTTTCCTTCAATCTAACACCAGTCACACTAATTTTTCTAAAACAATTTTTGTACTATATCATTTCTCTTAAGAAAAAGAAATCTATGGCTCTAAAATTTTTAAATAATAATGTTTATTTACTCACAGAAATTTAGAGCTATAGGGATGCTTAAAGTGTTTGCACTAAATTCAACTCAATTTGGGATAACTTTTACTCATGAGTCAGGCTAACACTTAATAAGCTAACAAACTGATTTTATTTAAAGTCTTGGATACTACACAAAAATTATGTCAGCGTCTTTATGTTGTAGCATTGATTAGCAAAATTAAAATTTTGAACAATCATAGAAATGTGAATGAGAAACACAAATAAAATTTGATGTGTATGAGTAAAGATTAGAACAACTGAAGGCTGGAGGATCAGTTAGGAGGCTTAACCAACTATCTAGGCAAGAATTCATAACAGTTGAAATTTGAATGATGGCAGTGAAAATGGAAAGTAAAGTGCAGATGCAAAAGACATTATGGAAGATAAATTGACAGAACTTGATGATTGGGCCAAGTGAGAGGGATATGTGAAAACTATCTTGAGGTTTTGGCTCTGAGAGAATGGTGGTACATACTATAACCAAAACGAGAAAAAATCAAATGGAGAAGTAAATTTGTTACAGTTTCTTGAGAAGGAATGATGTGCTCTGTTTTCAAAACATTAAATATTCCTGAACTTGGCAATTGTCATTCTACATCATTCACCGTTTACCTGGTAACAGCAAGTACATTTTTCTTTGGGAAACCACTGCTCCTTCATCCTTACCTGACCCCTCCCCCAGCTATAAGGATAGATCACCAGTCTTCCAAGGAAAGCACTGCATTTCCTGAGGCCCAGTGATTAATTCAGAGCAAACATGACCCAGTTGGAGGCAATGTTACAAAATGAGATTTTGCTCAAACAGTTGGGAAGCAAAGTACTTTTTCTATTGATTCACCAGCAGTTAGTATGGTGTGGTTGGTAAAAATGAAGGCAAGCCAATAAAAGGTAATGCGAAAAATGGATTGAGCCTGGTTCCTGATGACATCCTTTGAGACCCGAATTCAAGTCTCCTTCCATATTTTCAGAACATGAGACAACACATTCCCTTTGGACTTAAATAATTTGGGTAGAGATGCTTGCCTGACAACTAAAAAATCCACGACACTTGCTTTGCAAAAGAATTTACAAAAACTAAATTTCTTACTTAAAAAACAAATTAGGAAAATAGAAAAAAAAAGAAAGAAAATAGCTTCCTAGAAAGCTACAATCTTATTATTTATGAAAAATACATATTTGCCTATTTTTAAAAAGGCAAACATCTGTTGAGATTTTTTTTTAATTTCTTTCTCATCTTTCCAAGTACATGTCATACTTCTGTGGGCATGTGCAGATGCTAAACTATGTCATTACATTTATTTTATATTGTAATCTTCCTCTGAATCCATAGCAAGTCTTTCTTTGACATGTGTTCTCTTACAGGCCCACAAATTACTACTGGAATGGTAATAGTATATTCCCTCTTTGGGGAGTTTTGGCATTTCCAAAGAGGGCCATGTCTTCATTTGTGTCTTGTCTTTTCCATTAGAATTCCAGGGAATGAAACCCCAGAATCAAGAGCAGGAAAATGAATGCTTGAGTAATTGGCATCATCAGTACATATGGTACACTTCATTTGATACTTTCTTTAAAAAGTGAAACCAAAGTCTACATTTTTGACAAAAATAACTGGCTGTTATTTTCAGGAGTTGATCTTTTATTTTATTTTTTTAATACTGGTATTCGTTTAACTAATTCTCTACTTTTTTGCTTAAGTAAATCATTTGCTTGAAATTTTGTGTGTGTGTGTGCATACATGTTGCATAAGGACAAAGATACTATTCTGAGAAGTGCATCATTAGGTGATTTTGTCTCTGTGAACATTATAGAGTGTACTTAAACAAACATAGATAGTGTAGTCTACTATACACCCAGGCTATACTGCATAACCTATTGTTCTTAGGCTACAAACCTGTACAGCATGTTACTGTACTGAAAACTGTAGGCAATTATAACACAATGGTAAGTATTTGTGTAGTTAAACATGTCTGGGCACGCATCGTGGCTCATGCGTGTAATCCCAGCACTTTGGGAGGCCGAGGCTGGCAAATCACAAGTTCAGGAGTTCCAGACCATCCTGGCCAACATGGTGAAACCCCGTCTTAACAGAAAATACACAAAATTAGCTGGGCCTGGTGGCGGGCCCCTATAATCCCAGCTACTTGGGAGGCTGAGGCAGGAGAATCTCTTGAACCTGGGAGGCAGAGGCTGCAGTGAGCTGAGATTGTGCCATTGCACTCCAGCCTAGGCAACAGTACGAGATTCCATCTCAAAAAAAGAGTCTGTTCTTGCTTTGCTGTAAAGGAATACCTGAAGCTGAGTAATTTACAAATGATAATAATAATAATAATAGGATTAACTGACTCTTGGTTCTGCAGGCTTTCCAGGAAGCATGGTGTTGGCATTTGCTTTGGTGAGGCCTCAGGAATCTTCCAGTCGTGACAGAAGCAATGGGGAGCCAGCATGTCACATGGTGACAGCGGGAGCAACAGAGAGAGAAGACTGAACCAGATCTTGTGTGAACTAAGAGAACTAACTTACTACCAAAGGAATGGTACTAAATCGTTCTTGAGGGATCTGCCCCCGTGATCCAATCACCTCCCACCAAGCCCCACCTTCAACATTGGGAATCACATTTCAACATGATATTTGGAGGGACAAGCATTCAAACTGTATCAATATCTAAACATAAAAAGACACAGCACAAATACAGTATTCTAATGTTATAGGATCACCATAATACATGCGGTCCATCATTGACCAAAATGTTGTTATGTAGGACACGACCATATATCCTAGAATAGATTATCAATGAAGAAAAATATGTATAAAGAAAGGCTTCTGCTTATATATACATAGCAAAAATTCATAATACTAAAATTATATATAAATATATCTTTTATGCAAAGGCAGATTTCCTTGTTCATAGAATTACATTTTGCCAATAAAAGACTGGCGATAAATATACCTTCATTATTTCTCAGCACTATTATCTTTCTTGTCTTTTCTTCAGTGCAAAATTGCACTCAATATTTCATTATCTGGGAAGACTCAATCAATTAGGAAACAAGTATTTCTTAAGCCCTAGTTATGTTTTTCTCAGCATTACAAGGAATTTGGAGTAAGTATATAATAAAATCTCTTTATCAGAGTTCAAAATCTAGTAATAGAAAGTAAATGGAAGAATTAAGGAGGCAATGCTAAGCTGAAGGAAAGGCACTGGGTTGCTTGCTTGGCAAGTATACAAGCTGAAACAGCTGAGATAAAGACTGGCGACTTTTCAAACTTTCCCATTAACGTGGCACACTCAGGATGTGTAAAACAGAATTTCTGATCTTTCCTGTAAGGCCCCCACCCCCAACAAAATCTTCCCTTATTACCACTTTTGCCACCTCAATTACTGGCTACTCATCATTCCTTTGCTCATACCAAAACTCTTAGGTCTGTCTTCAAGTCCATTAATTCTCTCATACGTACATCTAATCTGAAAAGAAATCCTGTTAGATCCACCTTTGAATTATCTTCAGACTGATTACTTCTCGCTCTCACCACTCTTTGGTTTTTATCACATCTCTCACGTGCTACTGAAGTCACCTCCTAACTGAGCATTATGCTTCTGTCCCGTTCCTTTACAATCTCTTCTTAAGACAGTAGCCAGCGTTATCCTTTTACAACATGCCTAGCAATGTCACTTCTCTGGTCAGTATAAGTCATAGTCTCCATGAGGGTCTACAATGCTCTACAAGTCCTCCTACCTCTCTGACCTCTCTTGCTCTTTACTGTCCCCCTTTTCACAGTGTCCTTTCTGCTGCTGCTCAAACATGTCAGTTAATAGCCCACCTTAGGAACTTTATTCTGGCTCTTCTCTTTGCCTGGAAAGCTTCCCACCTCTCTGACTGTTTTCAAGTCTTTGCTTAATTATGGTTTTTTAAAAATAAACCATGCTCTGCTGATCCATTTACAATTGCGCCCTCAGATGTTTTCAATCAATCTTTGCTGTACATTCTATTTTTCCATAGCACTTGTCACTTTCTTTATCTAATGCGTTTAGCATTTAGCAATGCTAAATGATCCATTTGTTTATTCTATTTATTGACTGTCTCTGCTTGATCTAAAATATCAGCTCCATACAGGCAGAAGTCCTTGTCTGTTTTGTTCACTAACTTGTTCCCAGAACCTGGAACAGATGCTCAATACATATTTTTGGAATTAAATAAATGAATATGGCACAATGCCTACAGAAGATAAGGCATAAATAATTTGGAGCCAAATTATCTTACTTCTCATTTAAATATATTTTTGATCATTTCACAATGCTTTATTTGGTCAATACTAAATAAAACATTGTATGTAGCAACATCATACAGTGGATAATATCTCATTTTACACATGAGGAAATTAAAATATGGAATTAATTAATTAATTAAAGTACTGAAACAAATTTCCCAAAGTCACTTAAGTGATAGGTGATAAGCTCAGAATTTGCACTCATATTACCTGAGGCCAGAGCCAAAAATTTTTAATACCCGACTATGTGGCCTTTAGTGACTTGCTTTGCCTTTGGGTCAGTCATTTGCATTCTATGAGCTTTTTTTCTCTCACCAGTTAAGCAGGGATACTAATCCCTCTTACACATCATTGTGGTACGCAACGGAAATATTTGTAAGTGTCTGGTAAATAATAGGCAATCATTAACTGAAAATAATGTTCACGTCCTTCCCACATTATGCTTACAATATGAGATGTTTTACATAAGCTCAATCCTTATAGGATGTGTCTCTGCCTTTAAAAGACATCTGATAATTAGGTTAGGGATACTATAAAGGTCTAAGAAACATGCCCATACTTTTTTAGTTTAGACTTGAGTCTAGAAAGTCAAAATTATTTCTCAAAGCACAATGTAATGCTCTAGCTGATAAAGAATGGTTCATCTTTCAGAGTGTCCCTTTTCTGCATATTTCCTTACTAAGACAGCCACGGCCACACATCCTAGGGCAGATTCAATGACTTAGAGGGCATCTCAAGCCCTGACAGAGCCAGAAGTTCCAAGTCTCCACTTTGCCACTGATCCCCTGAATATTCTTGAACATGTCACTTCTCTGTCCATGACAGACTGTAAGTGACTTTTAGATGGCTAATCCTCTGACAGTGCTGACTCTGTGCCAGGCACTTTCTTGTGTATTAGCTCTTTTGAACATACAAACAGCTGTCAGATTATTAAAAAGAGAAACCAATGAGGGTAGGGTTCGCCAAAAATGACCTTAAGAAAGAGCTGGATCTGGCTGGGCGTGGGGGCTCATGCCTGTAATCCCAGCACTTTGGGAGGCCGAGACGGGTGGATCATGACGTCAGGAGATCGAGACCATCCTGGCTAACACGGTGAAACCCCTTCTCTACTAAAAATACATAAATTAGCCGGGCACGGTTAGTCCCAGCTACTCAGGAGGCTGAGGCAGGAGAATGGCGTGAATCCGGGAGGCGGAGCTTGCAGTGAGCCGAGATTGTGCCACTGCACTCCAGCCTGGGCGACAGAGCGAGACTCCGTCTCAAAAAACAAAACAAAACAAAACAAAAATTAGCCGGGCATGGTGGTGCACACCTGTAGTCTCAGCTACTTGGGAGGCTGAGGTAAGAGAATCACTTGCACCCGGGATGTGGAGGTTGCAGTAAGACGAGATCATGCTAACTGCACTCCAGCCTGGATGGCAGAGCAAGATTGTCTCAAAAACAAACAAACAAACAACAACAACAA
>NW_012098233.1:481225-638028 GCF_000951045.1 Mandrillus leucophaeus
AAAGAAAGAAGGAAAGAAAGAGCTGGGTCTTAAGCTAACTCCTGAAGGACAGACAATACACAATATATCTGCTTTGGATGTCTGCTTTGGATAAACAGAGAGTCAAGATAAGAGCATTCTCAAAGCAATGACAGCAGAAATCCATGATTAATAAGCACATGTTAAGTACAGGGTGTCAGGTACCTACTAATGCTGTGAGCATTCCAGACCCACAGATAAGGCATGATCCTTACTGGAAAGCAGTTTATGAATTTCACAGTCCAGATAGAAGTACAGACAAGAAGACATTTAATCATTATGAGGGACCAACTCTAACAAATATTATAAAAGAAACTCCACAAAATACATGAAATCAGGAGAAAACATAGATTAATATTTTGTGAGACATTAGAGATTGTTTTATAGAGTAGATGATATATAAACGAGAGATAAACAAAATTTTCATTAATAGGAAAAATTTTAAGGAGATTCCAAGCAGAAATGTATGGTTGGTTCTATGAAAGAGCAAATAACTCAGAGGCAGAAATGCATGTAGAATACACAGAAAAAAATGAAGAGTATGTGCAAAAATACAGTTTCAATATTATCGTAAGTCAAGTTTATTTACTCGGAAGTCTCATTTTAATGAAAAAAATAATTGGTGAAAAAAAAAAAAATCCTCCCCACCGGTTTGGCGGGCGATTTTTCCCTCCAAAAATTTTTTTTTTTTTTTTTTTTTTTGTCAAATATTGTCATTGTATCTATGGAAGCATCTCAAGGAGAAATCCAAGACCTTGCTGAAATTTTCTTTCTCTTCTGTCTTTCTCTAAATTGACACATCATTAGTACTTCACTTTTAAGGAAACACAGCTAGACTTATTGATTCCACAGTAAAGCAAATTTATTCTTAAAGGACTAAAGTAAATACCATGGCTTTAATCAACTAAGAAAACATACCCAACTTCCCCCCACCCGGCAAGTGCATTTGAAGCAGTGTAAGGTCTAAGTTCGAGCAGATGGATTTCAGTGCAAGTAATTACAAGCTGCAACATAATTTCCTTAAAACTACACACATACTAGACAAATACTTATTTGTGGTTATAGAGTGGGTAAAGTTACTATAAAAATAGTAGCACACCTTATAATAGTGCCACATGCCATAATTTACCTTTGCTATATCTGAAGTGTCATATCTTGTTCCAGACTTAATATTTAGTAACTAACAATTTAATGTACAAATCTCTAGCCTAAGCAACAGAATAATTAGCACAGGAGGGCCCCCCTTTTTACACACCAAAAATACATTCGACCATGCAAAATGCCTGAGGATTATATAGAAAAGGAAGGGAAGGGATCTTTAGTTATGAAAAATAAAGGGTCATTTTCAAATAATTTATGAATTAAGGAGTAAATAATATAGACTTGCAGAAGAGTAATAATAGATCATAAATGGCAATAGACTTCTTTTATTAAAGTAAATGTCATGAAAAAATCTTCAATTTGATGTACACATGTCCTCTGAAAATAGAATTAAAGCCAATTATTGAAAACAATGCAGTGAAAGTCATCACACATTACATCCATTATAAGTGAATGCAAGAACAAAATGTGGTCAATCAGTTGTGACTTATTCTTAAGAAAAAAGTCAGCTTTGGGGCAACTTCCCATCTATTATTTCACCATCAAAAATAAACCTCTTATTAAACAACAACAATAATAAAACAGAAATTATCAACAAAAACATTTTCCTATGTTGATGTAATTTGTTGTGCTGTTGGGGTTCATTAAATCAACCAGAGTCCCCCAAATATTCAGCTATTTTTTGATAATTTCTTTAGTATATTCCAATCCATTTGGGCTATTTATTTGAACCCACTGGACACCAGTTTACCACAGGGCAAAGAATAGGGTTCAGAATTCAGTTCACTTCAAAATATTAGAGCTCATAAGACTCTCCTGGGGTAAAAGCAATTCCTGGTGGTTTATATGAAATCTATCAGTTAAGTCAGCAAAGGGAATATTTTATGAGCTTTTCCAAACTATAGCACAACCTAAAAATATGTGGGGAATCACAGATGAGATTCATAACTTAGATAATATAAATCAGTACACACACAATCTATTCCCATTATTTCCTTAGTTTTTATTGTTTCACATTTTATCATTCCAGTCACAAGCTAGAAAAGGAAAATGAAAAAACCCAGCTCCTATAACAAAATCTATCATCAAAGATATTATACATGGAGAAAAAAACCACCCCAGAATGTTTTAAAACAGACCATGAGTGACACTGACACAAACCATTTCAGGAAGTTAGTAGAGTTAAAACTTCGTTGCCATGAATTGAAGATGAGAATTGAGGAGACATAGCCAACAAACTTACACAAGTTCTCAGTAAGCATTACCGTAAAGCAAAGACAATGGGGTAACAGCTAGATATGGGAAGGCAGAGAATCAAGGAGGGAATTAGCCATCCTCCAAATCTGGATTGAAAAGAGATTTGACACCAATATAGATGAAACTTAAAGACATGGAAGCAACTATTTCATCAAGCTTAAGTCTAAAGTCATCTCTTTTCACTGTGAGCTAAAATATCATTTATTATAAGTTGGAGAGACTGTCAGTTAAACACAGTGGATGGAACACAGAAATATAATATCTCTTCCATATGAAAATTCACTAAAATTATTATAGAGGAATAAAAAGTTGTTAATAAAAAGACAAATAGAATGCAAAAAAAAAAAAAAACAGCAGACAAGTAATTAAAGATAAACAACTTTATCACAGGAAACATTAGGCAGGATTCTCAGAATGATGATGAATGAAAATACAAGGACAATAGTTGTGCCTAGTTTTAGAGATCAGTCCAGGTGAAATCAGGAGAGATAGTTTCTAGAAGTGATGATAATGTAGATTAAAGAAAAGTAGATACATATGGATAAATAGATGATAGATAGATAGATAGATAGATAGATAGATAGATAGATAGATAGATGCACTGAGAGATTATGTAATGTGTTTGACCATTTGGTGATGAGTTTTATGATTCTTTTAGAGTTGGAAGAAAATTGCCAGTTAGTAACAAAGACACTTAAGCAAATACAATAATGAAGGAATTACTAATTCTAGGAAAACTGAAAGCTACTTAAAGAAAAAATGTCACTATTGTTCATCATCTGGTTTAGTTTTCATAATATTTACATACAGTTACATAAACACTGAATACTTATTTCAGCACAAAATTGATACATTATATTGGGAGTATAGTGGAGGGGAAGTGTGTGTGTGTGTGTGTGTGTGTGTGTGTGTGTGTGAGCATGCATGCATCCATGTATTACAGAGAGAGAGAGAAAGCGTGTTTTAAAAACATCATCAGATTGTACTGGAGAGCTAACTACTCATCTTTACAATAGGAAATCTGTAGATGTCACCAATTTAAGTATTAAGAAATAGCAGCAAAATATATTTATTTAGAATCAGTAGATGGAGACTAGTTTCTAGCTAAAAGTTAAAAGCAGTTTTTGTGGATTGCAACTTGGGGTTGGGCAGTGGCCAGGGCAACGTGCTCTGATTTTCATTACAAGATTTTAGCTACAATTTGACTTATTAAACCATGTAAGTACATTAACTGAACCAATAATGTAATTTTAAAAAGAGTGAAGAAGTGGTTTCAAAGCTTTTGAGAAGAATAGTTGGGGTTTTAAAGAGTTTTTAAGGATGAGAAGAAAAAAGAAAGTACCTACAAAATGGAAAAAATACTACTCTGTTAGTTCTTAAAAATGGTCTCATTGTGTATTTCCTACCATATTGACCATAACTTCAAAGAGGGTTCCTTAATATCCAAACAAGCATACCTTGTAACAAAACCTTCACGTTCAGCACATGTATCCCAGAATTTAAAGTAAAATTTTAAAAATCCAAACAAATAAACCATTTACTCTGCCCAAAGTTGCCCTCAGTTACTAGCATAAAATCATTCCTTCTCCATTTCCACCTGTCAAATTTCTGACAATCACTCAAATCCTATCTTAATGCCACTTCATTTTTCCCCAACCTCAACCATTTAGAATAATTTACTATTGTGATGTTCACTGAACGTTTCCCTCCCTTACTACATTTACTTAACCTCATTTTACATTCTCTTGCAAATTCAAATCATTCTAAGTTGCTTAAATCATTAGTCTGTTACTCATTTTGCATTGCTTGCATTAACTGACCATTTGAATACATATAAGTCACTTCGTGACTGTGTTAAATAAAATTGGAATTTGAAATGCAATCCTCCTCTGTTTCTAAAGAAGTACCATGACCTTGCCCTCATTTTTATTATTGCTAGCTTTAATTATTTAGACTACTCTAATACTACTGCTGTGGATGACTACTACAGGTAACTTGGTTAAGAAACAAAATAAAATTGAGGATCTAAGTGTTTACATTTGGATATTTAATCTTAAAATTCTTTTCATCAGAGATTTGGAGGAAATTAACATTTTATTTTGTTTTGAAATTGCATGTATAAATGACAATGGCGCACAATAGCCATGAGTTTGACCACAAATCACCAATTATAGGTTATTTTTGGTTATAATTTTTTTTTGAAAAACAATAAAAAGCAGACTGTAGTAATTGTTAAAATTAAGAATGCTGTCTATGGAAATAATAATAAAAGTAACTTAAAATAAAATAATTATCTGTTTTAACACCTGTAATCCCAGCCCTTTGGGAGGCCGAGGCGCATGGATCACGAGATCAGGAGATCGAGACCATCCTGGATAACATGGTGAAACCCTGTCTCTACTAAAAATACAAAAATTAGCCGGGCATGGTGGTGGATGCCTGTAGTCCCAGCTACTCGTGAGGCTGAAGCAGGAGAATTGGTTGAACCCAGGAGGCAGAGGTTGCAGTGAGCAGAGATAGCGCCACTGCACTTCAGCCTGGGAATCAGAGTGAGACTCTGTCTCGAAAAAATATTAATAATAATTATTATTATTTGTTTTAATCATCAATGACAATAATTTCTTCTTAATTAAGTATCAGATATATTAATTTCTATTACTTAAAGTGATCAATTTGAGTTATAATGCCATATCAGAAAAAAAGATAATTAATTATTGGGCACTTAGAATATTCCAAGTTACATCTCAGGTGTTTATATTAATTTTCTCACGTAATTCTTACAGAAACAATAGCAACAGATAGACATTAATAGTATACACATAGCACTAACTATATGCTAAACCCTCATCTAAGAGTTTTTTACACATACTAAGACACCAAGCATCACAACAACTCTGTGAATTGGGAACTATTATTATTTTCATTTTGCAGTTGAAGAAATTATAGCATGGACAGGAAATAATTTCCCTATGGTCATATAGTTGAAAAGTTCAATACCAAACTTGAAATCCAGAATCTATGCATTAACTGCTATATTTAATAAGTGTTCTTAGTAGTGTTATAATCTTTATTCTTTCTGAGTTTTAAAAAATATTTTACTGAAATATAACATTATACAGAAAAGGGTACAAATCATAAATACACTGCCTGATATAATTAAGAAAGACATGAAAAGATAGGAAATATAGGAAAACAAAAGATAATATTTGATATTTTAAGTCTGTGTTTTTATCTACAATAATTTGTATGATTTACCCTATGTTTACACATTTCTCTAATCTATCATCAGAAGCTTTAAGAAACTTAAATCCAACGCTCCTTTGTTCAGCCTTATATATAAATTAGAAGGTAATATATTCCCAAACACAGACTTGTTTTTTCTTCAACTAGCATTCTTACATTTAGATAAAGTATACTTTTATAAGTATAATCCCACAATTCCTTTTTTAAAGTAATCTGTGATTTTTTAACTAAATATTATGTGTTATGCACTACATGTTTTGCTGTGCAAGTAGGCAGTTGCCATGTGGAACTTCAATGGATTCTTTTTGATGCCCCAAAATAAATCAAATTATACAGCAAGCAGGGATATCACTAAAGTCTATGTAAATAAAGATATAAAAAATTAAATGTAACCTGTCATTTTCCTCGTGACTATTGAAAGTAAAACCATTCATGTTGTTCCAAATAAAACTCCTGAGGGTCACAGTTTTTTCTGAGAGGTGGTAACTAAGAATGAACACTTTTTAGCAGGGAGAGAAAAGGCCTTTTGAAGACCTGATCAGGACTATTCCCCATGATTCCTCTTTGCTTTACCATGTCCCAGACCTGCTCAGAAAGATTACAGAACTTTCTTTCATCAATCCATTCACCACTGAGAGTAACTTCAAAGTGAATTGTCACAATAGTGTGCAGTAGTCTGTAAATATATAAAGCATAATATGGAAGCTGCTCAGTGTGTGGCTTAAATAAGTTTTCAAACACAGAAGGTCGAAGACATAGTACCTCAAAGAGTTTTTGTTCTGTATTTTTTTACTAATCATAACATGATCTCTCAGAAAACCAGTTTTCAGTATTTTGGGGCCTTCCTTCTATAAATTTATCCTCATCTCCTGCAATTTCCAATCTGCCACCAATGTTTCTAGTAAATTCATTCTTCATCATCTCAATTTAGGATTTTTGCAATAATATCTCAGTGAGTCTTTCTGCCTCAAAATTTTCTTCTCCTTGTTTCATTCTGTACAATACTGATAAATCAATCTTCCGAAATCTACAGTGTCCTTGCTCAAAACACTTCAGTTGTTCCCTAATGTCCACAATGAACATTTTGAATACAATTTGAATACATCCATATTCTTTATCCTGAGAAGAGAAATTTGCCTGCTCACCTAAAACAATCCTCCATTCTAGTCAAACTGGTCAATATGCCATTCTCTGTTCCCCTTCACCCCACACCCGAAAAATCTGCAAACTTGGATAATCTATCAAATGATTTAAATATCATTAATTCTTTCAAGACTACTTCAAGTGTCAATTCTTACTGAACTTTTCTAAGAATGCCAGACATCAAAAATATTTTTATCCTCTGACTTGTTGAAGGTTATTCCTTCTATTGCCCACTTACGTGGCACCTAACAAATTGTTGCTTTATACTGTCAATTTTATTTTTTATTTATGTTTTGTATATCTAAATAAATTAAACATTCTTTAACAGAGTGGTCTATGTCTTACATGTTGTTATATCCCCAGCACACATCCCCAGAATTGAATTGCTAAATGATAATTTAATAATATTAATGATTATAATTGGTTTTCATTTAGTCTGTTTCTCATACTTATAAAGGTGTTTAAGCCAAAGATGAAAATGGTCTATTAGGAATGTTTTACAGTGAACCCATCATTATGTAGAAGATTGACTAGATGACATCTAACATCCATATTTCATCTAATAACCCATAATATTTCAAAATAATAAATCTAAGCTTCATACATGCTATATAACTTATCTTGTGCAATTTATTCAGTTAAAAAATGTGGGCAAAGGATATGAACAGACACTTCTCAAAAGAAGACATTTACGCGGCCAACAAACGTATGAAAAAAAGCTCATCATCACTGGTCATTACAGAAATGCAAATCAAAGCCACAATGAGATACCCTCTCACACCAGTTAGAATGATAATCATTAAAAAAATCAGGAAACACCAGATGCTAGAGAGGATGTGGAGAAATAGGGACATTTTTTCACGGTTAATGGGAGTATAAATTAGTTCAACCATTGTGGAAGACAGTGTAGTGATTCCTTGAGGATCCAGAACCAGAAATACCATTTGATCCAGCAATCCCATTACTGGGTATATACCCAAAAGGTTATAAATCATTCTACTATAAAGATACATGCACATGTATGTTTATTGCAGCACTATTCACAATAGCATAGATTTGGAAGCAACCTAAATGCCCATCAATGATAGACTGGATAAAGAAAATGTGGCACATATACATCATGGAATACTATGCAGCCTTAAAAAAGGATGAGTTCATGTCCTCTGCAGGGACGGGGATGAAACTGGAATCCATCATTCCCAGCAAACTAACACAGGAACAGAAAAGCAAACACTGCATGTTCTCACTCAAAAGTGGGAGTTGAACAATGAGAACACATGGACACAGGGAGGGGAACATCACACACTGGGGTCTGTTGTGGGTAGGGGAGGGATAGCATTAAGAGAAATACCTAATGTAGATGACAGGTTGATGTGTGCAGCAAACCACCATGGCATGTGTATACCTGTATGACAAACCTGCATGTTCTGCACATGTATCCCAGAACTTAAAGTATAATAATAAAAAAAAAAAAAAAGAAAAGTTAAGCCACTTCTATGAGTAAGCACAATAGAAAGAAGTATAAGTCAAAATCTCCAAGGAACCTGTAGTCTTACTGGAGACACAAGCTGTACACGCAAAAAAAAAATCCTTAATTAACGACAGAAATGATATGGTAAGAAGTTTAACATAATGATGAAACAAAAAGACGCTTAGCTATTCCTTGAAATTTTCTAATTCACTGAACATTGTATCTTCATGGAAATCATATTCCTGTCTGTGATTTTTTTTTTTAATTTTCATGACCAGTATCTAACAATCTGTGAGCTTCCTTGAATAAATATTTCCATAACAATGAGATTTCTAACATTTACCATTATATTTCCTACTGGAACCATCATATCTCGATATCTTAAACACTGTATTAATATAATTATTTGTTAACCTAAAATCTTGCAGTTTTCTCTTATTCTTAAGATAAAACAAAACATTTTCAGTAGTCTTATCACTTCAAATTTTGCAATTTTAACTCTATTGATGAATTATTACTGTTCAAATAATGGAAATTAATCTTTATGTCACTTGATTAATATATAAAATATTATATGAGCCCAGTTGAATGAGATCATGTATTTTATAGCAACAAGGATGAAGCTGAAGGCCATTATCTTAAGTGAACTAATGCAGGAATAGAAAAACAAATACTACATATTCTCACTTATAAATGGGAGCTAAACATTGAGTACATGTGTATTTGAAGGTGGGGCTAGGAGAGAGAGAGGATAGAAAAACCACCTGTCACGTACTGTGTTTATTGCCTGGGTGACAAAATAATCTGTACACGAAACTCCTATGACATGCGATGTACCTGTATAACAAACCTGCACATGTACCCCTGAACTTAAAACAAA
Organism: Mandrillus leucophaeus; assembly: GCF_000951045.1. Classification (NCBI taxonomy): domain Eukaryota; kingdom Metazoa; phylum Chordata; class Mammalia; order Primates; family Cercopithecidae; genus Mandrillus; species Mandrillus leucophaeus. The sequence continues at coordinate 490,339 of NW_012098233.1, forward strand.
AGCAGACAAAACTGTATCCTAGTAACATAGTTTTTTAAAAAAGGGGGTCGCGGCCGGGCGCGGTGGCTCAAGCCTGTAATCCCAGCACTTTGGGAGGCCGAGACGGGCGGATCATAAGGTCAGGAGATCGAGACCATCCTGGCTAACACGGCGAAACCCCGTCTCTACTAAAAACACAAAAAATTAGCCGGGCGAGGTGGCGGCGCCTGTGGTCCCAGCTACTCGCGAGGCTGAGGCAGGAGAATGGCGGGAACCCGGGAGGCGGAGCTTGCAGTGAGCTGAGATCTGGCCACTGCACTCCAGCCTGGGCGACAGAGCGAGACTCAGTCTCAAAAAAAAAAAAAAAAAAAAAAAAAAAGGGGTCGCAGGTTTTTTATTTGGTGATAATATTTCAAATGTCTTTCCTTCCATGCAGCCTAAAATGACTACTTCTTAGTGTACTTACATTCATATTTAGATAATTCTTAAAAATGCAACCTAATGTTGAGATCAACTGCCATCCTTGATGATAGGTAACTTATCGGGAGAACCCGCTGCCGATGTTTAACGTGGGTTCTTTTCTGTTTCTTAAGTGACTCAGCTGAGTTGAGAAATAAACGGAAAGAGCACAAGAGAGAGAAGTTTAAAGCTGGGTGTCCGTGGGAGACATCACATGTAGGCAGGATCCGTGATGTACCCTAGCGGTAAAACCAGCAAGTATTTATTAGCGATTTTCGAAAGGGGAGGGAGTGCAGGAATAGGGTGTGGGTCACAGAGATCACATACTTCACAAAGCAATGGAGGCAGGCCGAGATCACAGGACCACCTGATGAAGTGAAATTAAAATTGCTACTGAAGTTTGGGGCAGGCATTGTCATTGATAACATCTTATCAGGAAACAGCGTTTGAGAGCAGATAACCTGTCTGACTACAATTTATTAGGCGGAAAATTTCCTCCTCCTAATAAGCCTGGGAGCTATGGGAGACCGGGGCTTATTTCCTCCCTTCCCCTTGGACCATAAAAGAGTGGACACCTTAAAAAGGGGCCTTCTATAGGCCTACCTTCAGGGCGCATTCTCTTTCTCAGGGATGTTCCTTGCTGAGAAAAAGAATTCAGCGATATTTCTCCTATTTGCTTATGAAAGAGGAGAAATATAGCTCTGTTCGGTCCGGATCACCAGGGGCCAGTTCAAAGTTACCTCTCTTGTTCCCTGAACATCGCTGTTATCTTGTTCTTTTTTAAGATACCCGGATTTCATATTGTTCAAACACACATACTCTACAAACAATTTGTGCAGTTGATACAATCACAGGGTCCTGAGGCGACATTCATCCTCCTCAGTTTACAAAGAAGATGACAGGATTAAGAGATTAAAGACAGGCATAGGAAATCACAAGGATATTCACCGGGGAAGTAATAAGTGTCCATGAAATCTTCAGAATTTATGTTCAGAGATTACAGTAAAGACAGGCGTAAGAAATTATACAAGTATTAATTTGGGGAACTAACAAATGTCCATGAAATCTTCACAATTTATGTTCTTCTGTGGAGGCTTCAGCGGGTCCCTCCGTTCGGGGTCCCTGACTTCTCGCAACAGTAACAGATTATGAATGTTTCATTTTATTTTTGTTTTGTTTGTATGATTCGGTAAGCATGGATTTGAAATATGAAATAAATTCATTTCCTTCAAAAGTAAAAGCTACATTAAAAATATATGTTCTCAAGCTAATCTAGAGAAAAGATTTAATTCCCATTTTGGAAAACAAAAACTGAAGCACAAAAAGAGGGGAAGCACATTTATGTTAATGTCTATCTTTTCAATACTTAGGAGCTGGTGAATAAATATTTATGAAATGAAGCAAAAGGGAAACAAGCCAAAAAAAAACCTAAAGATAAAAAAGGAATGGAAAGGAAAAACAAGAGGAAGAAAAGAAAGGAGAAAGAAAAGAAAGGAGAAAGAAAAGAAAGGAGGAAGGAACGAAAAAAGGCAAGTAGGATATTTACTAATAAGGGTAATGGTAGTTACTAAAAAACAGATAAATTTCAAAATCTCAGTAGCTTACACAATAGAAAGAAGTCTATTTTTCTCTCATGTAAAAAGTCCCAAATGGATGTTCTTGATCAGCGAGAGCCTCTTCCCAGAGGTAATTCAAGAGCACAGGCATTTTTCATCTAGTTCCTACCATCCTCATCAAGTGGCTTCTGTGGGGAAGAGCATGAGGACAGTTTTCATGACACTCCTTGATGTGGAACACATCACTTTAACTACATTTCAACAGGCTCAGTAAACAGCTCTCCAGGATGTGCCATAGGAAGGATGGAAGAAAAGAAGGAAATGAAGGAAAGGGGAAGAAAGAAAGAAGCCAACTTACACAAAGACACACAGTTGATAGGCAACAAGTAAGATCTGTACCTACACCTCTTGGATTCCCTTCCTAATCCAAAGATTAGCTACAGTGTAGTTTGCTTGTTTTGAAAGCATCAGAAACAGTATGGGAAGATGACAGTTTAAAGAAAATAGTTGTTTATCCCTGAATAAATGATAACAAACTCATCAAATTCCCATCTTTTTAATGAGGTGGTAGACATTATATATTTTATTTCAAATTCAATATTGGAATTAATATATTTTGATTAAAATAACGAAGCATATGTCTACCTCAACAATAATCCAAAGAACACTGAGTAGCATTTTCTTGTTGTCACTGTTAGGTGCTGACTCATACTCAAATAAGTAGTCATCATATTTCTGTCTGCGTTTTCTTAAAATCATGGGATGTAGGTTACGTAACACTTAACATATATTTATTTAGGCTGAAATTTAACTTTAAAAATAAAAAGAGTGATTGGACATATGATGATTCTTAATCAAACCAAGGTATGTAGAGTTTGAAGTCAGTTTTGAGCTTCAGATAATGAGTTTCCTATTTTGTATGTTGCTCTTTAATAGTAGAAATAGAGTTGTCTTTTGTATTTGGGTCAAATGTGACTAGAAGACCCACTGCAGCTGAAACAGAAATAATTTTTTTAGTCAGAATGAAAATAAAGGAGTAACCCAAAATTCAATTTAACAACTCGGTTTGTAAAACTAAAGATTCTTCTAGCAATAAGCTTCAAGATAATTGTCAAATCTTTTCCCTTTTAGATGAATATTGAGTACATTAACAATGGCAGTTTTATCTATTTAAAAAACTGTTAGATCAGTACAGCTCTTTATGTAACACTAAAATAATTTTTTACTAAATTCAATTACATGCCTTATAAAAAGATCAAACATTACATTTCTATTCATTTTTAATGTAGACAATAATAAGGTCACCTCCGTAACTTTTTGAGACTTATTTATAAAATCTTTTTATAAAAATCTCATGATTGTATTATCTAAAATGGTATATTATAAAAATCATTGCCCTATACTATGAAATAAATGTTGTAATTTCTTATACTAAATTAATATCATCAATATGAATGGATATATTAATGAAAAAATATGGATTACCCACTAAATGGATAAAGTCAATCTTCCTTCTTTCTTTTGCCATTCTTTCTCCCTTCTATTCTGTTCAAATCATTCTCTATTTATTTGATCTGTCTTTTCTACCAGTAAAAATATTGCATATAGACTTCAAACAAAAATATTGCACAAACACACATTTGTGGAAGCATGATACTGCAGCTAATCATTTTGTATGCCTCTGAAATACTGACTGAAAAATAGGATTAATCCATGCCACAAAAGAGAAAAAGAACCAAAATGGCCATTATTTTAATGTCAGAAAATAAAGTTGGTCATGGTTATTACTGGAGCACATTTAAAAGGGTGACAGAAGATAAAAACATTGTAACAATTAAAAATAACCACGGGGATTTAAAAAGAAAATTTTAATATACCATTATCATAATCAGATGTCAGAATAAGGTTTGGTCATATAATAAACAACATTTTTTATTATCAGTGAAGTTCAAAAGATTATGAAGATCAGAAAAGTTGCTTAAGTAATTAAATTTGCTAAAAAGGGCCAGTTTCACTTTGACTTATTTGTAATATTAAGTTAATCTTCTTAGGAAAGTTCTCAGAATATCTAAAGAAAGTAATTATGCTTTTGAGATGTACCATTAGCTGCCCAACACTAATATGTAAATATGCTACCTAAATTGTCATGTTATATATATTACCTTATGCATAAAAAATGTCTGCTACTATTTCTTTCAGTGCATCTATTTTCATTCTTATTGAAGACAATCACTTCTTTTTTATTTTTGTTTATTTTTTTATTTTTATTTTTTTGATACGGAGTCTCGCTCTGCCACCCAGGCTGGAGTGCAGTGGCCGGATCTCAGCTCACTGCAAGCTCTGCCTCCGGGGTTCACGCCATTCTCCTGCCTCAGCCTCCCGAGTAGCTGGGACTACACAGGCGCCCGCCACCACACCCGGCTAGTTTTTTGTATTTTTTAGTAGAGACGGGGTTTTACCGTGTTAGCCACCATGGTCTCGATCTCCTGACCTCGTGATCCACCCGTCTCGGCCTCCCAAAGTGCTGGGATTACAGGCTTGAGCCACCGCACCCGGCCGAAGACAATCACTTCTTATAAGCAATCAGCCTTGTCCTCAGGAGCTTATGAGCTAACAGTTTAAAAGGGGAAAGAGAGAGGGAGAGATAAAGAGAGAGATGAAAGGAGAAAGAGGGATGGAGAGAGAAAGGAAGGGAGGGAGAGGAAGAAAAGATAATAGCATAAGGACACATAGCACAGGTTAAAAATTATTGTTTTATAAATTCAAAGGAAGTAGCAATAAAATGACAATTTTTAATAGACATATAGGCAAAATAAGCTACATAATTTGTGGGCTCCACTTTAAAATAAAAATTAGGATCCTTTGTACAAAAACTATTAAGAATTTCTGGCAGCAGTGGTACTTTAAACCAAGCTTGGGACTTTTCTGAGCAGGAGCTCTGTGTGACTGCACAAGTCACGCATACATTCATGAAGCCAGCCCTGTACACAGGACAGACATTTGTTGATAACCCTGTATATTTTCATGAATCATACTATAGTAATTATTCATCCAGACCTCATTGTCCTTCTGGATCCACAGGTTGAGAGAGTATTTTTCCCAGTGGATCACTCTCTGGGTGTTATGGCCAAGCACTAACAGACTGTAGTTTATCAGTTTGGGCAGAAAACAAATAGTTAAAATTTAATAAGGAATCTCAGGCATATTTGTTTAAATGGACTATATATGGCCCACATATATGTGTGTGTATATATGTTTAATTATAAATATAAATATATATAATTTGAAAAACGTATTTTTTCTAGCAAATTATGTTAGCAACTTTTTACAAAGAATAAAACAAGTAGTATTTATACACAGTTTGAATAATTTTGAATGATCCTTTTATTTTATTTTATTTTATTTTATTTTATTTTATTTTTTGTAGAGATGGGGGTCTCATTATGTTGCCCAGGCTAGTCTCAATCTCCTGGGCTCAAGCCATCCTCCCACCTAAGCCTCTCAAGGTGAGTGCTTTAATTTATAGTCTCTTAGCTTTTATTTGTCTCATTTAAAAAATATATGTATTTCTATTACATGTATTACTTAAAGAAAGAAAACAATTTTGACCAGGCTTTAATACCACATTTACTGAAAGACTTCCACATCATTGAAATCACTGGTGCTCTGTCTTTTCTCTAAACTGCTTAATCATTTGTTGCCTGTACCACACAGCATATTCTGCCTTCTATCACAATTATTGTCTTTTCTAGAATGTACACTCCTAGAAGCCATGAAACATGCCTTAAGTATTTTCTTAAAAGTCACTACCCCAATGAGCTGTTTTAAGATGGTGGCAGCTCTGTATAGGTTTCTTGAGAGGACAATCCAATAAAACTTTGGTTTAAAATGTTGTGTACTGTTTTTGTAAGGAAGATCAAGAAGATCAAATATAATTGTCAGTATACGGATAGCTTGTTGTGGTTGGGATATGATGAAAAATGATCACTTTTGTTGGAAAAGATCGAATTTAGTTTGGCTTTCTAGAAATGCCAAATTGCAAAAATTAAAGTATTGCATTTCTCCCAATCTTTTTATATATTCTTAAGCTTTACTTTCAAATTATTTCTGCAGCAAAAGAAAGTAAGAAATGTTCTGTAATTATAGTAATTTATACAGAACATTTTGGTAAACAGAAGATCAACTTAAAACTAAACATTACTAGTGTTTGCTTACATTTATATTTGCATATCCCATAATGTAATAATTTTAGTATTTCGTATTATTTTATTCTTATCTTTAAAATCAAGTATTTGACCTTCAATTCAAAAAGAATAAGAAAAAAGCAAGCATCCAATGCAGAGTCTTTCTGAATGCATGTTTTGAAATGGATATAAAATCATAGTTCAATGATTCTATAATTATTAATTTATTCATTTCTTCTTTTCTCCCTTCCCCTTGTCTTCTCTATTTCCTTTCTTTCTTCTTTCTCTTCTTACATAATAATTTAATCCAAATGCCATTAATTAAATCTGAACAAGGTAGACATCTGTGAAGGGAGGGGCAGTGGAAGGGGTTCACCAGAATGAGTTCTTGTTGGCAGCCTGTCATGGAATGTCAGAGCCTGAAAGAGCTTCAGAGCACAACCAAATGGGGGTGGTGAGGGTGGAAGGAGAATGGAGTGGCAATGATGGCAATGGAAGTTTGGTTGTGCATAGTCAGGCTTGATCACATGTGCATGTTGTAAAAATAGAAAGCTAGGTATACCATGTTGGAAAAAGAAGTTACAAATAAGAAAGAGGAAATAACTACAATATACTGTGTTGTTATTGGACAGACATTAGTATACTATTGTAAACTCATAGTTTTTAATGCACAGACATAGATGTAGAAATATAGATGTAGATGTATGGTGTGTGTGTGAGCATATATTCATATATTTTTCTAGCACTAAGAGGGTCTGAGAGCTACTAAATTGTCATAGTAACAAACACAATTAGTGTCTATATCTTAGTTTCTAAACATTTTTCTCCATTAAAAGGAACCAAGGCTCCTTGGATAAGTGGCTGATTCCGTAGGGATGGCAGATACAGTATAAGGTAAGTCACAAAATTGGTGTCAGGCCAAAAGGAAATGCTCATATAATGAGGGGCATGTCAAAAGGACACAAATGCCACCTTGAAAGTGCTTCTATTGGCCAAAATCTGAGACAATTTAAGCATTTGCATAATTCATGATAGTAACAGGATATAGCCTTTTAAGTAAAACTATGCTAAAACGTACTAATACAGATGATAGGTTATTAGATTATTATATATAGAGAGGGAGGTGGGCGGGGAATGAGAAGAGAAAGCATTGAAAGCTTTGTCTTGTGGAAGAATGACAACTACTAGATATAGAAGAAATAATGGAGTTATTGGAACAGCTAATAAAATTGAATGACATTTGTGGATTAAATTATAGTAATCTTAATTTGCTGATATTCATGCTAATTTTCTGATATAGCTTTTTTAAAATAGAGAGCTTCCTTATTCTTAAACTATGTATAAAACGATTGTAGTGATGAGCATCGTGTCAGCAATTTATACTCAAATAATTCCGGATTAAAAAAACAATGTTCTTTGCACTCTTCCTGCAATTTAACTGTAATTTATGTCAAAACTAAAAATTAAAAAATCAGTTTAAAATACCAAAAGTGAAAGGCTTTTTGCCTCAAAATCCATCTGGATTCCAAGATAGCCATTTTTGAAAAATTATAATTTTCAGTACAAAGAAGGATATTCTTACTGATCGAAGTGTTAATGTGTCAGATACATGAAATATCATACATGTTTGATTTAGAAGCATTAGAACCTAGAATCCACTGTATACCTATGGTTGTTCAAATAATATTAATTACTTAGGCTGTTGTTAAGTAAACCATTTGTGAATTTAACCATCACAAAAGTCAAGTGCATCACAAACGTCTGATAACCAAACAATCTGCCTAGTTTGGTCATTGAGTTGCTAACTAACTAAAATGTATTTGATTTTACAAGTCATCTTTATTCTTTAATTAGCTTAGTCATATAGCAATTGCCTGTACTGTCAGACAAACTAGAAATGTGAATCAATCACCATATCTTCTACTTTCTCATTATATCTTAGTATATAATGAACTCTATATTGAATTCATTACTTATTTATTGAATGGCTACTATATTCTTGATCATTTTCTAAGAACTGAGAATGTTAAAATAAATAAGGAATCTGCTTTCAAAGAGGTTATGGTTCTGCTGGGGAGACAAGTTTTACACAGATATTGAAAAAGTTTTGTCTACAGTTTTATTCAGGAATTATGGATATAGCAGAAGTTGCAGTTTGGTTCTATAATTTAGGATGTTTGGGCATTTTAATAGAACTGCTACAAAGAGACAAAAGGAATCAATTTCTGAGAGGGTCTTGGGAGTTGCCTAACGAATATGAGAATGGATTTTATCTGTTTTTTGGGGAATTTTTATTTTGCTCTAGTTTTTGAGTTCTTGGTGGGAAGAAGGAAAGAAAGAAATAATACATAATATGGTTTTATCTAAATTTAGAATCCCACAGTATACCCAGGTACTCATGTCTGTGCTGTGTGGAGAAAAAGGCCACAAGAAGATGCCAAGTGTGCTAATTTCATGTTGCTCGGTGGTCATGAGAACATAAGCAAGATGCATAGAAAAGTGGCACAACATGAGAAAGAGGAACCATCTTTCTTTTTTTTTCCTTTTTCCTTTTCTTTTCTTTTTTTTTTTTGTCAAAAACAGCTAGGCTTTGGTACATCCAAAGTTCCTCACTCATAGTGCTTCTTTGGCACTTTAACAGTTTGCTCTGTTCAACATTATCAGGAGACAGAACCCTTGGGATGGTCAGTGATATTGTGATTTCGTTGTCAATAGCTACGATTATGAGGTACCATGTTCAGTGTTTTTGAGAGCAGGCCAGAATAAAAGAACATGAAAAGACTAACCTGAGATCACTTATATAGCCCATGAGAATAAGCTGGAATGGAGCCAGGAAATCCTTCATTTTGCAATTGGGGGGCATCAAAACTTTAAATGATGAGTTATTAATCTTAGTAGGATATTACCATAAATTACATATATATGTGTGTGTGTGTGTGTGTGTGTGCCTGTGTTTATGTGTCTACAACAGTTGAAAATAGTCTATAATCAAAACATTCTTCCTCTTATAAGCTCCACCTGAAGATGAGTTACATGTGTACTTCGTGGTGTGTGTGTGTGTGTGTGTATAAATGTGTTTTCCACAATACTATTTGTAAAGCCAGTCTCTAATTCTTGCTTCAGTTTGACCACATAGGTATTTCCATACTTCTCCTATTGCAATTCTTGATAGATAAATATTTCAGTTACAGTTTCTTAGTCTATGTATTGACAAAACCACGTCTGTTCTACAAATTGATGACATCCTTTGCTGAAAGTTCCCTAAAATGATTTTATCTACTATGAGTTTTTTTCCTTTTTTTATTTTTATTTTTTATTTTTGTGGGTAAATATTAGGTGTATATATTTATGGGATACTTGAGTTGTTTTGACACAGCCATGTAAAGTGAAATAAGCATACCATGGAGAAGAGAGTATCCATCCCCTCAAGCATTTATCCTTTGAGTTATACTCTTTATTTTAAAATGTAAAATTTAAGTTATTATTGACTATAGTCACTCTTTTGTGCTATCAAATAGTATGTCTTATTCATTCTTTCTATTTTTTGTACCCACTAACCATTGCCAGCTCCTCCCCAATGCCCCACTCTCCTTTCCGGCCGATTGTAACCATCCTTCTATTCTCTATGTCCATGAGTTCACTTGTTTTGAGTTTTAGATCCCACAAATAAGGGAGAACATGTGATGTTTGTCTTTCTGTGCCTGGCTTACTTCACTTAACATAATGCTCTCCAGTTCCATCCATGTTGTTGCAAATGACTGGATCTCCTTAATTTTTCTGCTGTATAGTACTCCATTGTGTACATGCACTACATTTTCTATATCCATTCATCTGTTGATAGACATTTAGGTTGCTTCCAATCTTAACTATTGTAAACAGTGCTCATAGAAAGGTAGCTATCTCTTCAGTATACTGATGTCCTTTGTTTTGGATATATAGCCAGAAGTTGGTTTGCTGGATCATACGTAGCTCTACTTTTAGTTTTTTGAGGAACCTCCAAACTGTTTTCCATAGTGATTGTACTAATTTCCATTACCACCAATAGTGAACAAGGGTTCCCTTTTCTCCACATCCTCACCAGCATTTGTTATTACCTGTCTTTTGGATATAAGTCATTTTAACTGGGGTGAAATGATGTCTTGTTGCAGTTTTCATTTTCATTTCTTTGATGATCAGTGATGTGGAGAACCTTTTTATATGCCTGTGTGCCATTTGTGTGTCTTCTTTTGTGAAATGTCTTTTCAAATCTTTCCACCATTTTTTGATCAGATTATTAGATTTTTTTCTATAGAGTTGTTTGAGCGCCTTTTATATTCTGGTTATTAATTCCTTGACAGATGAGTACTTTGCAAATATTTTCTCCCATTATGTAGGTTTTATCTTCACATTGTTGATCATATTCATTGCTGTACAGAAGTTTTAACTTGATGTGATCTCATTTGTCCATTTTTGATTTGGATGCCTTTGCTGTGGGGTGTTGCACAATAAATTTTTGCCCGGGCCAATGTCCTGGAGAGTTTCCCTAACCTTTTCTTGCAGTAGTTTAATGGACTGAGGTCTTAGACTTAAGTTTTTAATCCATTTTGATTTGATTTTTGTATATTGAGAGAGACAAGGGTCTAATTTCATTCTTTTGCATATGGATATCCCATTTTCCCAGTACCATTTATTAAAGAGACTATTTTCTCCCCAGTGTATGTTCTTGGCACCTTTATAAAAAATAAGTTCACTGTAGTTGTGTATGTTTGTTTCCACGTTCTCCATTCTGTTCCATTGGTCTATGTGCCTATTTTTATGCCAATACCATGTTGTTTCAGTTACTATAGCACTGTAGTATAATTTGAAGTCAGGTAATGTGATTCCTCCAGTTTTGTTCTTCTTGTTCAAGACAGCTTTAGCTATTCTAAGTCTTTTGTGATTCTACATAAATTTTGGAATTAAGAATGTCATGATGTTTTGATAGAAATTGCATTGAATCCGTAGATTGCCTAATAATGCTGCTTCTTCCAATCCATGTATGTGGAATTTTTAAATATAGTTTGCTATCCTCTTCAATTTCTTTCATCAGTTTTTATATTTTTTGTTATAGTGAACTTTTACTTTTTTAGTCAGTTTTTAGGTATTTAATTTTATGTGTGGCTATTGTAAATGGGGTTACTTTTTTATTTTTCACGTTGCTCACCATTGTCATATAGAAATGCTTCTGATTTTTGTGCATTGATTTTGTGTTCTGCAACTTTACTGAATTTACTTATCAGTTCTAATAGTTTTCTTGTGGAGTCTTTAGGGGTTTTTTTTCCAAATATGAGATCATTTTATCTGTAAATAAGGATAATTTGACTTCTTCCTTTTCGATGTGAATGGCTCTCATTTCTTTCTCTTATCTGATTGCTCCAGATAGGACTTCCAGTACCATGTTGAATAACAGTGGTGACAATGGTCATTCTTCTTGTGTTCCAGATCTCAGAGGAAAGGCTTTCAGTTTTTCTTCATTAAGTATGATACTAGCTGTAGGTCTGTCATATATGGATTTTATTATGTTGAGGTATGGCCTACAACACAGTATCTGGTGCATATTGATGTGTACATCGATACGTTCTTCGAATGAATTTGGAAGCCTTTTCTCCTCCTCTATCTTTCAGAATAGTTTTAGTAGGACTGGTATTAGTTCTTCGCTAAGTGCTTGGTACAATTCAGCAGTGAAGGCATCAGGTTCTGGGTTTTTCTTTACTAGAAGACTTTTTGTTACTCTTTCAATCTTGTTACTTGTTATTGGTCTGTTCAGGTTTTAGATTTATTCTTTGTTCAATCTTGGTAGGTTGCCTGTATCTAGGAACTTGTCCAATTTTTGAAATTTTCCAATTTATTGGCATACAGTTTGTTCATAGTAACTTCTAATGGTCCTTTGAATTTCTACAGTATCAGTTGTAATGTCTTCCTTTCTTATTGTATTTATTTGGATCTTTTCTTGTTTTTTCTTAGTCTGGCCAAAGGTTTGTCAATTTTGTTTAGCTTTGTTTAAAAAAACTTTGTGTTTCATTGATATTTTGTATCTTTTAATTTTAATTTCATGTATTTCTACTCTGATCGTTATGTTGCTTTTCTTTTACTAATTTTGGGTTTAGTTTACGCTTGCTTTTCTAATTCTTTAAGACACATCATTAGATTGTTAGTGAAAGTTTTTTCTCTTTTTTGATGTAGACACTCATAGCTATAAACTTTCCTCTTATTACTTCTTTTGCTATATCCCATAGGTTTTGGTATGTTGTGTTTACATTATCATCTGTTTCAAGAAATGTTTTAATTTCTTTCTTAATCTCTTCATTTACCAGTGGTCATTAAGGAGCATATTGTTTAATTTCCATGTATTTGTATAGTTTCCAAAAATCCTTTTGTAATTAATTTCTAGTTTTATTCTATTTTGGTCAGAGAAGATGCTTGATATGATATCAATTTTTGTGAATGTTTTAAGACTTGTTTGTGACCTAGCACATAGTCTATTCTTGAGAATTATCCACGTGCTAAGGAGAAAAATGGGTATTCTGGAGCATTTGGGTGAAATGTTTTGTAAATAAATATTAGGTGCATTTGTTCTAGAGTGCAGATTAAGTCTATTGTTTCTTTGTTAATTTTCTGTCTGGAATATCTGTCCAATGCTGAAAGTGGGGTATTGAAGTCTCCAGCCATTCTCTCTCTTTATCTCTAGTAATATTTCCTTTATGTATTTGTGTCCTCCAGTGTTGTGTGCATATATATTTAAAATTGTTATAACCTCTTGCTGAACTGACCCCTTTATCATTAGTGACCTTCTTTGTTTCCTCTTATAATTTTTGTCTTGAAATCTTCCATTTTGTTCTTTGTTTTCTAATGTTTTGCAGTCTTATCTTCTTATATGTTTTCCTTCCTGTCTTCCTCTAGTGAAGGTAATTTTCTCTGGTGGTATGATTTAGTTTCTTATATTTTAACTAAAACTTACTTTTTAACTTTAACTTCATCCCCCGACTTTTTAACTTTTTGTTGTTTCTATTTATATTTTATTGTACTCACTACATTTTGAAAAGTTGTTGTCATTATTTTGGATAGATTCATCATTTATTCTTTCTACTCAGTATGGTAGTTTAGGCCGGGTGCGGTGGCTCAAGCCTGTAATTCCAGCACTTTGGGAGGCCGAGATGGGCGGATCACGAGGCCAGGAGATCGAGACCATCCTGGCTAACACGGTGAAACCCCGTCTCTACTAAAATATACAAAAAACTAGCCGGGCGAGGTGGCGGGCGTCTATAGTCCCAGCTACTCGGGAGGCTGAGACAGGAGAATGGTGTAAACCCGGAAGGTGGAGCTTGCAGTGAGCTGAGATCCGGCCGCTGCACTCCAGCCCGGGCGACAGAGCAAGACTCCGTCTCAAAAAAAAAAAAAAAAAAAAAGTAGTAGTTTACACACCACAGTTACAGTGCTACAATTTTGCGTAATTTTCTCTGTATTTACAATTAGCAATAAGTTTTGTACCTTCAGGTAATTATTTATTGCTCATTAATATCCTTTTGTTTCTGACTGAAATACTCCCTTTAGCATGTTTTTTAGGATGAGTCTGGTATTGATGAAGTTCCTCAGCTTTTGTTTCTGGGAAAGTATTTTTTTTTTTTTTTTGAGACAGAGTCTCACTCTTGTCACCGAGGCTGGAGTGCAGGGTCGCGATCTCGGCTCACTGCAGGCTCCACCTCCTGGGTTCACGCCATTCTCCTGCCTCAGCCTCCCTAGTAGCTCCGACTACAGAAGCCCTCCACCACGCCTGGCTAATTTTATCTAATTGTATTGTATTTTTAGTAGAGATGGGGTTTCACCATGTTAACCAGAATGGTCTCCATCTCCTGACCTCGTGATCGGCCCACCTTGGCCTCCCAAAGTGCTGGGATTACAGGCGTGAGTCACTGCGCTTGCCCTTACTTCTCTTTCATGGAATAATTTTGCTGGATATACTATTCTTAGGAAATTTTTTTTTTTCTTCAGCACTTTAAATATGTTAGGCCACTGTCACCTAGACTATCAGGTTTCCACTGAAAAGTCTGCTGCCAGACGTACTGGATTTCCATTGTATGTTATTTGTTTCTTATCTCTTGTTGCTTTTAGGATCCCTTCTTTATTCTTGACTTTTGGGAGTTTTGTTATTAAATGTCTTGAGGTAGTCTTTGGATTAAATCTGCTTGGTGTTCTATAACCTTCTTGTACTTGGATATTGATATCTTTCTCTAGGTTTGGGGAGTTCTCTGTTATTATCCCTTTGAATAAACTTTCACCCCATCCCTTTCTCTACCTCCTCTTTAAGACCAATAACTCAGATTTGCCCCTTTAAGGCTATTTTCTAGATCCTGTAGGCATGCTTTTTGTTTTTTATTCTTTTTTTCTTTTGTCTCCTCTGACTGTGTATTTTCAGATAGGCTGTCTTCAAGTTCACCAACTCTTTCTTCTGCTTGATCCATTCTTCTATTAAAGGACTCTGATGCATTCTTCAGTATGCCAATTGCATTTTTCACCTCCAGAATATCTGCTTGTTGGTTCTTTTTAATTATTTGGTTCTTTTTAATTATTTCAATCTCTTAGTTAAATTTATCTGATAGAATTCTGCATTCTTTCTCTGTGTTATCTTGAATTTCTTGGGTTTCCTCAACACAATCACTGTGAATTCTTTGTCTGAAAGGACACATATCTCTCTTTCTCCAGGACTGATCTCTGGTGGCTTACTTAGTTCATTTGGTGAAGTCATGTTTTCCTGGAAGATGTTGATGCTAGTAGGTGTTCTTTGGTTTCTGGGCATTGATGAGTTAAGTATTTATTATAGTCTTCAGTGTCTGGCTTTATTTATAGCCATCCTTCTTGGAAAGGCTTTCCAGATATTTGAAAGGACCTGGGTATTGTGATCTAAGCTGTATCTGCTTTAGGGGGCATCCCGAGTCCAGTAATGCTATGCTTCTGGCAGATTTGTAGAGTTACTGCCTAGGTGGTCTTAGAGAAGATAAAACAGAATTATCTGGGTTATAAGACATGAAGCCAACATGGCTCTGGGTTTTGCCCAAGGACTGCTGTCACCTGTCCTTGACTAATGCTTATGTTTGCTCAAGGCCCTGGGGCTCTACAATTAGCAGGTGGCAAAGCCAGTAAGGCTGATGTCCTTTCCTTCAATGTGGCAAGGCCTCCCAGGCCCCGGATGGGTCCAAAGATGCCATCAGAGAGTCAAGATCTAGAGTCCAAAACCTTAGAAATCTACCTGGTGTTCTATTGTATTGTTGCTGAGCTGGCACTTAAACCACAAGGCATAGTCCTTCCCACTCTTCCTTCCCCTTTCCAAAGGCAGACGAGGCTTACCCCATAGTCACCACCTTCCCAGGCAGTGAGGAGTAGTGCCAGACTGCTGCTGATGTGCCCTTAAGGCCCAAGCACTCTTAAATCAGCTTGTTAAGAATGTTACCAGGCCTGGGCTCACCCTTCAGAGCGCTGGGGTTCCCTCTGGCCCAGGGCAGGTCTGGTAATGTTGTCCAAGGGTCAAGTCGTGGAACTGGGGACCACAAGAACCCACTTGGTGCTCTAATCTCCTGTGACCATGCTGGTACCTAACATGCAAGACAAATCTTCTTCGCTTTTCCCTTTGTTTACTCAAGCAGAAGAAAATTTGCCCTGTAGCCACAGTAGCTGATAATGTGCTGAGTCTCACTTGAAGCCAGCGAGTCTCAGAGGCTTACCCAAGGACCTCAATGTAGTACCAGTGTTGCCACAGGTTATTCAGAGCCCAAGGGTTCTTAAGTTATCAAAAGGTGAATGCTGCCAGGACTGGATCCTTTCCTTCAAGGCAGCAGGTTCCCTTCTGACCCAGGGTGTTTCTAGAAATGTCCCTGAACTAGGGCCTAGAACGGGGGCCTCATGACTCTGACTGGTGCCCATACTCCTGTGGCTGAGCTATATCCTAGATGCAAGACAAAGTCTTCTCCACTTTTCCTCTCCTCTCAAGTGGAAGGAATGGTGTCTTTTGGAACCATGAGCTGTCTAGTCTGGGACTAGGGGAGGGTGATGCCAGCTGGTGTCTCAGTATGTTGCTCTCCTGTTCCCCTGTCAGTCCTGCCCATTGTCTCTGGACCTAATTTAGCACTGGGACTCGCCTAAGAGTTTCAATCCTTACGGCCTAGACTGCCCTTCAATTTTACTTGGAGACAGAGTGCTGTAGCTCTCGGTGGTGAGGTTTGCAGGCCTCTCAATTTGGATGCTGAGATCTTCAATTCTCTGGCTAAGACTGGTTTAGATGATACCTCTGTGAGCAGGTGAGTTTGGTCAGGTTTTCCTGTCTGCTCTTAACAGAACAGCACCGTGTTCAATGCCTCACTATTGCTGTGTTCTCCCTCCCCCAGGGCCCAGATTTGCTCTCTGCATCAGGTGGCTGCTGGGGGCGGGTGGGAGATGAGTGTTGTTGATGATTCAGGACTGTTTTTTCTACCCATTACCTATTTCAGCAATATGAAGTTAAAACTAGGTACTTTGAGTGCTCCCCTGATTTTTGGTTCTTATGGGGTGCTTTTTTTTTTTTTTTCCTTTGTAGAGGATTGTTTACTTGTTGTCCTTGCCAGGGATAACAATGGGTGGAGCCTTCTATTTTGCCATCTTGCTCCACCTCCTTCCAAAAATTTAAAAACCACCTTCTTCATATTTCAGAAAAATATTTTGAAGAATCCTATTGGCAGATATAGAAAATAATGCATTATGACAAAATATTAAATTCCTTAATATAAAATATTAAATTTTAATGTTCTATTTAATGGGAGCAAAATTTTCCCTGATTTATCAAGAAAAATGCATTAGTCTAGTGATTACAGTGAACATAACACAATGATTTAATGAAGTTCAAACTGTTATCAGTTGCAGTATGTCCGTGGTTTTCATAGTTTGCATTTGACAACTTTTCTGCTACAAACATATGCCAAATTAATGGTTTTATAGCCTTTTACTTGAATCCTGATCAAAGAAAACAATCTGATCTTGTTTTGTTAGCTTGATCTGTCATTAATGTTTCACGTATTAAAAAAATAAAAACTCGGGGCCTTGGAAGCCATCATGAAAGTAACAACTGAGATTCAAAGCACTCATCTGTTTTACTTCAAAGAACATATTCTTCTGAGCTTAGTACCTGGGCATTTATTATAAAAAAAATTTGTAAATTGAAAAGTACTGAGGACTCTGCTAATACCTTAGAAATACTGTATACTGTATTTCATTCTCTTTATCACACTAAATTCATATGACACTAAAGAGTCTAATAGTCTATAACTGATATATTATATTTTACTATGAAAAAAGCATTTTATCAAGATTCCGCCACAAGCCGCGTAAAACTTGAACTTTCTTGAAATATCAGAGTTGTTTTTCAGCTCTATTGAGGTAAAGAAATTATATTATCCAGTAATAAAAAAACAAAACAAAACAAAACTTTTACGTATTCCAATTTACCTATATAAATAAAGCACAGCATTTTTGTACAGGGTACATCACCAAGTCATGTCTGCCTCAATAGCTTCATCTCTTCACCTATGAAGCACACTTCAGAGCTGAAAAACAACCCTCTGATTCTCATCTCATGCTTTTCTTCATCCAAATTCGTTTTTTTTCCTTAACCAACTTCCGTTTATGTCTCAAATCTCACTCACCTTAAGGGTCTTCTTATCATGGGCCCTTCCCTAACCCCAACCTAATCCTTCCACCTATCAGAAAGACCTGTCTCTATATATCTACTCCCTGCATTACATCACACCATTACCCTCCCCCACCACTTCTGCCCCTGCAAAATGTATTGCTATCATTGAATTCATAGAACTGTGTTGAATTTATCTTGTCATTCTGTATTTCCCTTTAGTCTGTAGACTATTCAGTGTCAGGGATTATACACTATTCAGTTTGTATCCCTCACAACAGGAGACACAGACATTCATTTAGTAGAGTTTCCCTAAAAGTTTGTTTAATTTAAATTACCTCAGGAGGGCCTGTTTGCTATGATAAATAATGGAGGAATTATTTTTTTAAACTATATCAAAGACTGGTAAACTAGGTGTTAATAGGATTATGTTTTGACTATGATAAACAATATTTCATACTTTTTAATGTGAAATTTACTAAGTCAAGAATTAATTTTGCCCACTGTTTATGGAAGGACAACTCTCATTCTACTCCAGCCTACATGGTTCAAGTAAATTTGACCCAATCTCTTGGCTCACAGGTTGAGTACAAGATCTAGGTCTCTCTAATTGGGGCACTCCATCCTGTTTCGCACTCTGGTCTCAATTACTTATTGATTCAGGAATGGGCAGTGGGTCAAGATTACTCACTCAAGCTTTTCCTAAGATTTCAGTTGTAAGTATGAGACAAAAGGTTTTCTTGCACTAGTACTACAAGCTGTAAATTATTTGAGGCTAAAGGATTGTGAAAGCCCAGAATTTTCAAGGAGTATTTCTACAGCTACATGGATACATGACAATGTAACTGACACAGAGGACACTGCAAACAGGATAGAGGCTGAGTATTTCCTGTCAAACCACACATACAACCCCATGATCTCTACTGACTAGACCAGGTGGAAATCTGTCTTATGGGCACTCTATAGTAAATAAATTTCAGATGGCATATAATGGAGATGTCTCTGGCCAAACAGTCTAGCCACTAATCAACTCTTTTTCAGAAATTTAATTAAAAAATAAAAACAGATGAACGCAAATCACTATAATAGCTAGGGCTGCAAGGATGCACACAGAGGGTGCAGGAGGCAGGAGGAGTTATGGCAAACCAGGAAAAAAAACATAAACAGAAGCTAAGCAGTAAATAAAAGGTATTCAAAGCATGAAGAGAGCCCATTTGCAAAAAAGAAGAAAAGTGAGAACAAAACAATTGTTAACGACGATAAAGTATTTATACTATGCCCACGCTCTCTTCTAATTATTCTAAGTAGATTATCTCATTTGATATTATATTATATTGCTAATATTCTTCTAAATTTCCTGCATTCATTTGTTTGTTTATTTGCTTAATAATTTAATACATTATTATTGAGCTCATTCTGAGACTATAGAGATAATAAAGGGGGAAAATGAAAAAAGGTCTTTGATATTTTGGAGCTTATGCCAAGTCATCCTGCATTAACAAAGTCTAACATAATACCAGGTATAGTAAACTATTAACTGGTGTAGGGATATTGAATAAAGTAAAAAAGGGAAGACATTTGACCACACGCCAGAGCTTCAAGAAGTGTGCTCATCTCTTTGACAGTTTTGTTGTTGTTGTTGTTTGTTTTTCTGTTTTTGTTATTATTTATTTATTATTTATTTATTTATTTACTTTTTGAGACAGAATCTTGTTCTGTCACTCAGGCTGGAGTACAGTGGCACAATCTTGGTTCACTGCAACCTCTGCCTCCCGGGTTCACGCCATTCTCCCGCCTCAGCCTCTGGAGTAGCTGGGATTACAGGCTCCCGCTGCTGCACCCGGCTAAGTTTTGTATTTTTAGTAGAGACGGGGTTTCACCATGTTGGTCAGGCAGGTCTCGAACTCCTGACCTTGTGATCCGCCCACCTCAGCCTCCCAAAGTGCTGGGATTACAGGCATGAGCCACCGCGCCTGACCTGACATAGTTTTTCTCCGTTAAGTCACACAGCTTCCCTATGAGGAATGAAACAGACATATATTCAGATTTTCTAATACATCTTTTAATTCTAAGTAGAGAATACCTAAAATGACTTTTTGTGTGTGTATAAAACTGGCTCATGATAGAGTGCAAATGAAATGGCAATTGAAGAGAGTATTTCTATCACTGTAAGTTTATGGTAGACTGATATATATATATATATTAGACTGAGATACTTGAGTAAAACTTTGGCATTGCCTTTAACAGAGGTTATATAAATGAACTTAGTGAGTTAGAAAAAAAGACTAATTATTAGGTGTGAAAATCAGTTTATGTTGCTTATATTGTTTGAAATTAATTTTTTTCTATCATTCAATACTTCTGATTTTCTGAAAATAGCCTTTGGATTTTAACCAGTTTATAAAATAAGAAGTTACTCTTCATTTTCAGTGGTCTAGATGTCCATTTACAACTTAAGTCTGATAGACTATAAATTTACTGTGGTAAACTTAGATCACAGTTAAAAAGCTATCTTCTTCAGGTTCAGTAATTTATTTACTAACAGTTATGAATATTTGTGTGCTCAGAGTTTTATTTATTTCAAAACTTTTAGGCAGTAAACTAAATCTCCTAATACATTAGTTAAATGATTGTTTAACGATGATTATTTATTTTTCATTTAACTAGGTGTTATTTGACATTTATTATAATACAAATTACACCAAACATCATAATTTAGTGAAGAGATTAAAGATAGCAAGATATATTCAAATCTTCATTAGACATAACTATACTATTATAACAGTTTGTCAGTTTGTTTAAATAATTTCTTCTTCTATAGATGTATTGCATATTTATCTGATTTAGGGCAACTGACACTTTTAAACATAGAAGAAGGCTTTCTTATTTTAATGGTAAGAAAAGTAGAAGACTTTGCATTTCTTACGAAGAAAAGTTTTAAGGAAATGTAAAATAGAGAAATACATTATAGTAGAAGTGATTTAATCAATAAATGCAATAGCTCCACTAAATTAATGTTTTACAAACTTCCATGCACACTAGAAAATATGTCATTCCAAGCCAAAGTTGCATTAAAATAATTATTATATTTAATCATGCATTTAGATTTTTGGAGAATAAGGCACGGATTTCGTAAATGAAAGTGTGGATTTGTGGATCTCTCTCTCCTGTCCTCTGTTGATACTTTCTATACAGTTCTATTATATTTCATGATTATAACACACTAGTAAAAATAAACAACTAAATTTATCTTAACTGTGCATCTATGTTGCACAAATGTGTTTCTTGCCATTGACTAGACATGTATCATGACATGAAAACACTCACAAAATACTGTAGGGTATCTGTTTTGAAGGTGCTGTTTTCCTAAAACATAAAATGTACATTTCCTCTGAAATAACTATTTGTATCATTTTTTTTTTTTCTGGAATCCATTTCATTCCATGTTGAAACTGGTTCTAAAATGTAGTAATTTAGAACCATCTGGGAACTTATTTTGTCAGAATTATTCATTTATCAGTACTTCGTTAGGGCAAGAATTATTTAGTAAATGTGCTAATTTTGAATACTATTTCATGTCTAAACATCTGCAACCCAGTGGGGCCAGGTAGCTCCCAAGATCCATAACACTTATTCAATTCTATTTATTTGCGTGCTATTTGTTGATTTGCCTATTTAAGTTTGTCATTAATTTCTAGTATCAGCTTTTATAAATTAGTACAGCCCTCCAAGATTCTAGACTCCTTCTACCTTTGTTCAACCTCTCTACGTAGACCTACTTTTTGAGTAGCAAGTGTCATGTTAGCATTGGATACCTATCAATGTGTGAACAGTAGAGGTGAATAATGACTTTGAGATAATTAAACTATTTTTTTTCTCTGTTCTTTTCTCCACAAAAGATTCTCACCTATACTTGTCAACTCTGGGGAAGACCAGACCTATTGAAAAGTACAGATAGCCCATAATCCCCCCTGACTGTTGTGATCAAAACCTATGAGCAAACACCACCCAAAACTAATGCAATGCTAGCCATGTATGTAATTTAAAAGTTCTCACCACTAAAAATAAGTTGTTGAGGTGATGGATATGTTAATTAGCTTTGTTGAATCTTTCTACAATGTATACATAGGTCGAAACATCAAAACATCACATTGTATCCCATAAATATACAATTATAATTTATCAAATAAATTAAAAATAAATATATTGTAGTCACATTTAAACAAGTAAAAGCAGGTGAAATTAATTTTAATAATACATTTATGTAATTCAAATATATATAATATTATCATTAGCATTTCAACATAAAATCATATTTTAAAAATCAATGAGATATTTTACATTCTTTTTTTAAATACTAAGTCTTTGAAATCTGGTGTTTCAGATTTCAGAACATCTTAATTCCTATTAGCCACATTTGAAAGACATGAGCTAGTGACTACCCAGTCAAACAGTTTAGGCCTAAACCTTTAGATTTACTAAAGGTTATAAGTTTGGGAGAAGGATTTACTAAAGGTTATAAGTTTGGGAGAAGGTTATAAGTTTAGCAGAAGGAGGATAAGAGAGCTGAATTTCCTCCAAGAATAAAAGACCTTCCCAAGCAGAGTTCCCGAGAGGCAGCACAGCCCTAGAGAGGGAATCATTGTAGATGGGATTATAAATAGATTTGTATGAAGGAATGTAGACATTGGAAAAAGATCCCTGTGTTCTCAGTTCATAGCCCAAGAGAAGCCAATGGAACTTCTAAAACTGAAAGGGCCTATTAGGCAAGGAACAGGAAAGTCTCTCAGCTTCTCTGTGTCAATCAAAGACCAGCTACGTCCACTATCCTCATAACACAAAATCATAAGGCATATCTTCTCTACTTGAACCTTAGCACAAGTTTTGTAATTGGGGCGATTGCAAGATTGATATGGCTAACACTTACAATGACTGAATTTATTTTTCCAACATTCCAGCAGAATGAGCCTTGATTAGAAATTACATTGAAATGCATAACTTATAAAGTATTTTATAGTCATCTATTACTATTTATTATATATGTGAATTACTTGTTTGTTTGTTTAGCACATCAAATATCACTGAAAGTTATGGAATGGTTAAAATTCCCAGGAATATTACACAATACAAATTTATATTTTTTACACTTTACCTCAACCTGAAATTTGGAAAATTTTTCCTCAGGCGATTTCTGGAAGCCCCTGGGGATAACTCATTAAAATTATCAACTGCCACATTTTTCTTTCTCATTTCTTCTATCCTCCTCTATTTTTCTTTTAAAAAAAAGTTTCTGCATGCATCTGGTTGGCAGTATAATATGATAACAAGCGTAGGCTCTGGAGTCAAATCGCACTAGTACAACATACACCTTTACTGCTTTGAAACTGTATGGCCTTTCAGATCAAGTGTTTAACCTAGTTCTCAGTTTTCTCATCTGCAATGTTCAGATAAAAAGACTTCTCCATAAACAAGTTGTGGTAAAGATTAAGTGAGATGATGAATTGAAATTGCTTACAACAGTGACTGACAATATATGCTTAATAAATTATAGCTAGTCTTATTAGACCTGCTCATCAAAGATGTTTAATGCCGATATTGTGGTATAGATCTGAAGGAATGGAGATCCCTCTGCGAAGCTCCAAAATCATTACTCCCTGTTGCCTGCCCAATCTTTCTCCACCACAAACAGCCAGCAATTACTACTTTATTGAGTCAATCTAAGATGTCATTCATTCTGAGACACACTGCCAACTGAACAATGACACAATAATCTTTTATTACGTAAAATATTTTAAATAATTATTCATAGAAGCTTTTGAACTTTAGTTGTAGATTTTTATCATGTATTTCACTTGTGCTTAGATAAAATAAATGTGAAAAACAAAATTGATCGGTTAAGGTATTTTTAAGACTTTTGAAGTCCCACTCTTTGCATTTTGTTTTTTAAGTTGAGGTGAAATTCAAATAACATAAAATTAAAATTAACAATTTATAATTTACATTTTGTACTTTCACCATGTTATACAATCCTCACCTCTGTCAAGTCCCAAAACACTGTCTTCATCCCTAAGATAGCACCCAAACCCATTTAACAGTCACTATCCATTCCCACCACCCTCATGTTCTTGCTTTCCACCTCTATGGATTTATCTACAATATGTGATTTTGGAGACTGGCTTTGAGACTGGCTTCTTTTACATGGCAAAATGTTTCTGAGGATCATTCACATTGTTGCATGTACTAATACTTCATTTCTTTTTATGGCTGAATAATATTCCATTGCAAAGTCCTCATCTTTTCAATTAGTTTTCAACTGAGTTATGGGTGCCTCAATTTTCCCATAAGAACATCATCCTCTGTGTCTTCAGGAACATTGTTGATGCAACATTACATAATGAATCCTCCACTACTGTCCCTAGGATGCTCCTCCAAGTCACTGACATACATTCTGCAAGCTTTGATACTCATTCTTTGGCAATCACAACAATTTCACAATCGCAATGTGATCTATTCTGTAAAGAATATCCTGATTTCAGAACTGTTAAATGTTTTTTTAAGTACATAGCATAATCAGCAAAATATAGCATTTTATATATAGCCATATAAAGAGATAAACATACACACAAACATAAACACACACATAACAAGTGTATTCTATATCATAGTATAAAATATATTTCTTTCTGTGGATTCAAATTCATGTGAAAAAGTCCTTTCTGACCCTAGTTTCTCTTCCCTTAGAATAAACTCAGACACAATTTTATGTTAGCTATTCTTCATGAAATTTGGGATCTACATATGTAACTGCACTTACACAGCCGTGAGTGTATAAATTTTAATGAGAATATCTGTTAAGGCATCAAACTTCAATCTAATGCTATATATATTTTCTAATTTGCCTCATCCATTCGGTTCTGTGTTTCTGCTCTTAAATTAGCTTCCAAATTAAACATCAATATTTCTGTTAAATAATTTGGAACACCAGGCAGAATAGAATTATCTTTCAGATCTTGGTAAAAACAAAAAACAAAAGAAAAAATAATTAAAATACTGTGCACATAACAATTTAAATAAACCAAATATATGAAACTTTGACTATTTCTTTTGAAAATCTATTTTCCAATAAAATTCTTGCATATTTCATTTAAAATAATTAGAAATAAATCCTGGTATATAAAACAGCAACCAAGAAAGAATATTGAAGTAATTTGGTTCAGTAGCTTCAATTTACAAATGAAAACCTGAGTTCCAATCATAAGAAGTACCTCACCAAAAACCGAAAATTTATATGTAGCTATCAAAACTAGAACATTGATGTCCTGACCTTTACTTCTATCTATTAAGCTTCAAAAATTCTGATACTTAATTTAAAATTCTTTTTACTAATACATTGTAATTTTGAAGATTATTATCATATAAACCTAATAAAAATACCAAAAATCTAAATAACTAAAATATGATTCATAATTTATCTAATCTATTGTATTTATATTACTCTTCATACTGTTTACTCTTTTCAAATCTAATTATAAAATTGAAATGGAATTTCAAAGTTTAATAATGATGGCTAATATATCACATTGTAAAGAAGAAACAAATAAAGTTGCTTAAACGTGAGCTTTAAGTCTCATGATAAAATATCTGACCTGAAAAATATATGGTTTCTCTGCTCACTTCCCCACAGATCTTTCTGGTCTGAAGTATTGAAATGGGTGTGATACTTTATTTATTTTATTAAAATGAAAATAAAACATTAAGCTTAATGTGTCTCCCACTTGCTATTTTATATTATTTTATATTTTACTTTGAATATGATTCCTATCATAGTTTATTTTTCTCTTTTTTTTCAACCTCTATTCCTGTTTTCACAAATTGGGCTGAATTATTTCATTACAAGTCCTAAATGGAATCATACAAATTTAGCCATCTCCAAACATTTGCTACATGCAGCTGGACTCATGTAGCCCAGACTAGCTTTTAAGAACCCACACACACATGCACACATACAAACAGGTCAAACTGAAATGAATGGAGCTATTCATGGAATTAGAGAAGGAGCTATGCAAACTTTGAAAGAACTGTTGTACCATGTATACATATTCTACCACATTTACAGTCTTTATTTGTGGAGTGCAAATCTTTCTGTCCAAAGGTTTACTGCATTTAGACTCTTATTCATTATTCACAATTTCATATTCATTTTTTTTCTGGGAAATGATAGTAGTTTGAATATTTAGCTTGCCCTCCATATGAAAATAAACATCATGGTTAGCACACTCCCAGACAAGGCTAAAAGCAGCAATTGAGAGAGTTGAAACTGACAGTTGAATTCATAATTCATTCATTTAAATATATGGTTTTGAGACTTTAAACTGGGCCAGGTATTTCTTTCTTGCAAAAATTCATTTGTTGACAATATTTTGGAATTTTTGTAGAATAGGGAGGGATGTCATATGCTGTGGTATAACAATTCTACAAAATTCTGAACAAATTTTCTCCTAAAAAGATGGACAAATTCAGATGTGTGTTATCAAATTACTTTAAAACCTGAAGTAACATCTTAAAAGGGGTTTCTTCTTTGAATATATGTGTGTGACACTTGAATTGGTTTATAATTATTTGTTATTCAAAAAACGGAAATGGAAATATTAGTCTGGGGTCTTTTCCCTAAATTTAACTTTATTTTGTTTATCATTCTCTGTTTTTCTTTCTTCATTCCAACCAAGTGATTAATTAACCCTCAGTAAAACAAGCAAATAATTCAGGTATGCTGAATTTTAAAATTTAGAGGTAAATACCTCAAGGGACTCATGGCCTCCCCTAGAGACACTTTTTGTACCTTTCCAAAGATCCTGTGTTCATGACCATTTGCAATAGTTTCATTTACGTAAATGCCAATTAGTGTTCATTTTGGACAGTTATATTTTTAGCAAATTTTATCTCAATAATATAATTAGTAAAACATGCTGAATTTTCAACCATTATTTTTTTCAGTATTTACAGTTGTCTTGAAATACAAGTAAATTTCTCTGAGAGGATAATGTTCAGCAGTACAAAGAAATAAAAAATGGTTGGGGTGTTTTGAAACCACAAACATTTTGTATGATTAGAGGCCTTAGTACAGTTTCATAAACTATTTTATTTTTCACATAGCCAAGAGATGATTTATTCCTTTTTTCTTCTAGAACACAAAAACATTACAATCAATTTTCATGTTAGGTTTCTAAAGTAATGACAAATGGCCTATACTAGGTTATTTCCACCTCTTCTTCTGGGACTCCAACTACATGTAACTTAGGTCGCCTAATATTTGTCCCAGGCCATCATGGCTTTACTTATTTTAAAGTCTATTTTTTTCCTCCACCTTGGACAGTTTTCACTGCATTTTCTTTATGCTTTTTGTTTTAGTTTTCATTTTCATTTTTGTACTGTCCAGTGTGTTTTTAGCTCACTTATTGTTTTTTCTTGGTGTTTTTTAGTTTAGTTTTGTTTTGTTTTGTTTCATTTTAGGTATTGTTTTGCTTTCAGTTCCAAAACTTCCCCCGGATTCTTTTGTAGATTCCATTTATTTGCTGATATTCCTCATCTTTTTCACTCATATTTCCACCTTTCCCCTAAATCCTTAAGCAGTGTTGTATAATTGTTTTCAAGTCCTTGTGTGTTAATTCCAACATCTCTATCATTGTGACTTTCAGTATTCAGCCATTCCAAGATGCATTGTATGCTTTTGTCTTTGGAGATCTCTCCTCTGTTATCTCACAAATTCCAGTTGCTCAGCAGCTCTGAATACAATCTCTGCCTCAGTGAGACCTCTGTCCCCTACTTGGGCTCCACCTCCATGTATCATGGTTTAAAAAATTGTTTCCAGACAGAAACCATATATACGTCGTCTGTGTCTTTTTCTTCTCTAAAAGATCAAAATACTAGGTTGTCTGTTTTCCAATGTCTATAAATAGTTGCTTAACATAGATTATTCAGTTTACAGTTTATGGTGGGAGTCTAGTCATGTAACAATTATCATGTCAGCTCAGAGCGGAAGCCCAGAAATTTTAATATTAATAGATACTGCCAGTTTACCTTCCTAAAGAATAAAGCAATTCATAATCCTATGAGTAATGTATAAGAGTACCCATTTTTGTAAAAATTATCTAGCCATAGATAATTTGTCCTTTTAATTTTATGTTTTATGGTGTCACTGTATTCTAATTTGCATTTCCCTAAAAACTGAAACATCTTTCTGCTGACTACACGTTAACTTTACTCTTCTGTATTACATGTTCATATATGTACTTTGCTCATTTTCTATTTTTTGATGGATTTTTGGGATCCTCATTGCACTATAACAATTCCTTCAATCTTAGTTTGAATATTCCATTATCTTCAAATTGTCAAAATATATATTTAGTATACAATACATAAAGTTTTACTTAATTGTATTCATATGTATTTATTCACAAATTAACTGTAATCAAAGACCATATACTGGATCTAACACTGTACATTATATTTAATCAATACATATTAACTGTTAAGCAATTTCTTCTGGTTTGTTAGAAACCATTTTGAGGTAATTAATAATAATTTTTAAAAGAACTTTTCCACAGTAATACCATTTGCTACAGTGAAGTGATGATTTAATATTAAGTCTACTGCAGCTTCCAAAAGAACCCAGTGACACTCCCAAGAATTGGCCGAGCCACTTGGAAAAACTGACCATTCTATATAAACTAGTGTATTTGAAGTAGGTAGTTTTAATGGCCTGTGATTCAGTCAGCATACCGTAGTATACAAGAGTTACCTATTTCTTTAAAAAATATTTTGTTTAAACTGGAATGGAGGACTAGAGCCTAAATTAATTAACATAAAAATCTGTCCAGATTCTGCCTTGTGGTAGGTATGAACTGAATAGTATGTCATGTTTCCATTATTTAGCTAAAAAATTCTGTTTTTATTATTTGTCTGATTTCACAGTGAGCTGTAAAATTATTTATTGCCAAAAGTTACCTACTAAGTCATAATACCTCATATGGGACACATGTCAAATCATTACTGTCAAGTATTTCAGTAATAATAAGTCAGTTGAGATTTAAATGTATAAGCCCTCTTTGACAGATATATTAGATTAATTCAAGCTGAGACAGCTAAAATTATGATAAAATAATAGAAAATGTAATTATATTATTTAATAAGTAAACTAAACTACAAAATCTTCAACCATATAAAATATATGTCTGGGGAGACATGCATGAAAATCAAAATCAAAAGGCTAAATATGACAGATGTGAAGCATTTTATTTCAACAAATATGTTAGAGCTAAAATGATAAAAAGAAATGGTTCTTCCCTCAATACAGCCTGATGAAAGAGACAGATGTATATACCAATAACAAGAATATAATTGTATTTCTTTAGAATACATTTATCTAATTTCTATTTGTTGAATAGTGTTTTGGTTGGGTGGTGAAATAAAATCAGCTTTAGCACATTTCCTTGAAGAAATGGTTCTATTTGAAGTTAATGTTTGATGTATAACCCCTAAAAGAAGCATGGCCCAAGGAATGTCAAGGGAGAAGAAAAGGGAATGATAGTAAAATTAAGTTAAATTTGTGAATACTTAATCTGCATGCCATTGTTCCAATTGTACCATTGCCCAGCAAAATTCTTTGAATGAATGTATTTACTCTTCCAAAAATTGTATTGCAAAATTACTCTCATAAACTGAGGAAGATAATACAGGCTTAAGGCTATCCGGTGAGTTATACAAGATTATCTAACTAACAACTAATAAAACTGAGAGCCTGAGAACAGGACTCTTATAGAAGTGCTTTACTTAGGGCACACACAGGAGACGAGGAAATGAGGGAGGCAGGATGTGGGAGAGACAATAACATCAACTTCAGTGGCACAGGTACCCTTCTTTCTGAGGGATCTGAGGCCCCAGGTACCCTTATCAGAGCTTGGTTGCTATATTCATTTATTTAAGGTTAAAACTAGGAAGAGATGCTGGATGGATCATCTGAGTATCAAATGTATTTCTCCCTGCACCCATTATGTTGCAGGAATCTTACCTTCTCATGATAATCAAGTACGATTACTCCTGCTAGTAATAGTTCCTTTTCTGTCTCTTCTATTCTATCTGTTCCAGGAGCCCAAAGTGAACAGGTAGAAGCCATAGTTTTAAGTGTAGTGACACTCTTTCTCTGTACCTTGGTAAAAAGAAGCGTCCCTCTTTCAGTAACCAAATTTAAAACCACAAAGCCTATAGTTGCAGGAACAGGAAGTACAATTTCCCCAAAACACACGACCATGAGGTCCACTGGTTCTGATATGTATTATACTTTCTAGCGGTACCAGTCCAATACTGTTTGATACCTGTGTCAATAGTCACAGTAATTTGAAAACGAAATCACTGGATCAGTAAAAGGGATTTCAAAGCGGCATCAATATCATCTACTACAGTCTTAGTTCTATTATAATTCTAGCCCCATATTGCAATTTTCTTGCCCCAAACTTCTCATTGTATATTGAGAGCACAGTGGACAGATAAATTGTCTCTTTAATTCACAGGTCTTCAGAATGAGAGAAGATATGCCAAAGGCTTTTTATCTATACCTGTTCCTGTTATGATGATGAAATCCTGGACTACTAGATTGAGTCTGATACCAAATTTGGATGAGTTTTTGGGCATCTTGGGAGAGGATGGTTTGGTTGTGCTTGAGTTGTGAGTTCTTAGGGGCAAAAAAGTGAATTGAGGTGGAAGGCAGAATATCACAGGAACTATTCTTTGGTTCTTGGGATGTGTGGGTGTCCTGGGGTTTGTATCACAGCTACCTTTTTAAAAAATTTTTCAACAACTATCAAATCCATGAGCAGTCCAATCAATACTGAACAGTTCTGTTTCTTCAGGTCATCTGTGGTCTTACTCATTTTCTCCATCAACACGTGTTTCTCTCTTCCTCTTTTCACCTTTCCTGCTTTCTTCCTGCTCTTCATCCTCATACTCATCTTAATCTTCTTCATTTAATCCCTCTGGTAATTTCCCACCAACCATAGGACTTCACCCCAACAAAATTGTGAGCATTGTTAGCTTTTTGTGTAAGACTCTTGCTGTAGCATGTGTAGCTGTGATTGGTGAGTCAACCGTCTGTGGCTACCAGTTACACCAAGATTGTAACAGTATTTTTATTTTCTGTACAACAAAAAAGCTTTGTAAATAAAATATTAACATTAAAAAATAAAAGTGAACTGTGGAAGACTAATCCTGTGATGGTCCCTTAAAAAAAAAAACACACACACACACACACACACTTCATGGTATTCTATGTTTAGTCCCTTCCCCGTGAATCTGGACTCCATGATTTTCTATTGCTCCAACCAATAGAATGTAGTAAAAGTAACACTTTGCCAGTTTCATGCCTAAGCTTTAGACATTATAGCTTCTGCTTATGCACTTACCCTGAGCTGTGATGTAAGTTCAGCCATCCAGCTGGAGAGACAATGTGGATCTTGAAGAAGCCAGGTGGAAAGAGCATGGCCTTGAAATTACATGAAGTGGCCAAACATGGTGGCTCACGCCTGTAATCCCAACATTTTGGGAGGCTGAGGCAGGTGGATTCCTTGAGGTCAAGAGTTCGAGACCAGCCAGGCCAACATGGTGAAACCCATCTCTACTAAAAATACAAAAAAAAAAAAAAAAAAAAAAAAAATTAGCTGTGGTGGCGGCTCTCTGTAATTCCAGTTGCTTGGGAGGCTGAGGCAGGAGAATCGCTTGAACTCAGGAAGTGGAGTTTGCAGTGAACCAAGATCACGCCACTGCACTCCAGCCTGGGCGACAGAGTGGGATTCCATCACAAAACAAACAAATAAATAAACAAATAAGCAAACAGATTTCATGAAAGTGAACCAAGAAACTCAGCTGACAGCGCAGAGAGCCTAAACATATGACCGTGGATGCACTGTTCCAGAGAGCTCCAGCTTTTTAAGTCCTCCAGGTTGAGGTTAAGATATGTAAGATATGTCATGAGAGTCACTTTGGACCTTCTAACCCTAACAGATATCTCACAGGGCAGAGACAGGCTCTTCCTGCTGTGCCATGTCTGAATTCCTGACCCACAAAACCATGGGTAAATAAAATGACTATTGTTTTAAGCCATTACATTTTGGGGTGATTTGTTATGCAGCTATAGATATACAGAACTAGGAATTTACTGTTTCTTAAAAATGACAAGAAAGAAGTGAGTATGGTGAACCTTATATACAATCTAATAAAGCAGTTCAACCTCAAGTGCCACCACTATGTTACAGTGTCATGTTGCTATTGTTTTTCACATTGAGCTCCAGGTACTGCATCCTGACTTCTATGCCAATATTTTTTCTCCATCATATTTTAAAAACTACAATAATGTGATAAAATGCATAAAATGTATTTCATTTTTAAACAAAATCATCTTTGCTATAGAGAACTGAAAGCTAATTTTTATTTTTATTTTATGTTTTTCCTTTATGGATCCTCAGAATAGAACTAAAAGAAAGCTAATGGTTTAGAAATCTGTTTCCACTCAGGGATTCTAACTTTCATTTTGCAAAGTCTTGTGAGAATACATTTCCCTGGTCTGCATTCCAGTAGCCTTTTTATTTCCTGTAGCTGTGTCAAAAGCAGTAATAGCAACTTAAAAGAATAGAGCAGAGTGGCTTATAATATATATACCATATGGTTTCATAGTCTTATACTTTCATTAACTTGAAAATTGCTGTATGTGATACTGTATTAGCCTGCTAATTACTATTCCTTGCATATGGCTAAGTTAATAGATATTAAATAATAATAAAAGTGTGACCTTTCCTCTCTAACCTTATGTTTCAGATTTTTCTTTGTTTTTGATATCTTAGCTACAAAAATTCCTTAAAATCTACATTCTGGCAAGACAGTAGTTTTACTTTTATTGGCATATCTATATTTGCTGGAAAACAGCACCTTTTATTTTTACCACACTTCCTGTCATCTACAAAGCTTTAGCAGATATGGAAAAGTTGGATGAGTAATTTGAATAGAATAATATGGGCAGCAAATTGCCTGGTCAGTTTGGTATTGAAACTACCATACAGCATGAAAGCTTAGCTGTTTCTGAAATTATGTTAGACATAGGATTTATCAAGTTAATACTCATTAATATAGTCAACAGCGGAGTCGAGTGTAAAGTAAAATTCTCTCATAAATTTGAAAATAGAATTCACAACACAGAAGCCATTTTATAGCTAGTGGATTCACTTATTATTTTTAAGTGAAATTATTATATCAAAAAATATGAGACCAAGAGAGTCAAGTTTTATAATTACAAGATTATTAAGCATATGTGTAAAAGCAATCAAGCAGAATTTATTTTTGCTAGATTGAGTTCTTCTATAATAGCACATTGTATTTACTATGCTAGAAAATTTTAGGGAGATCATGATAGAAATTGTGCACCCCAGAATGCAAAACTGACTATCAGATTTTAAGTTAATTATTGTTTTTAATGACACAATTACAATGTCTTGATAAAAGCAAGATCAAGCCAGTAAAAATAGGTACTGATATGTAGTCTTTGAACTGAATCCTAAACATTAACATTAAATATAGTGGAGAGAACAAAAACAATTTAAGACAATCCTATGAGAGAGAGAAAAAGTTTGTTCCTCCTACTCTACTCTCTTATGCAGTCACTCAACAAAACACATTTTTTTGAGTCAGGATCTTGCTCTGACACCCAGGCTGAAGGGCAGTGGTGGGATCACAGCTCACTGAATCCTCAACTTTAGGGTTTCAAGCATTTCTCCCACCTCAGCCTCCTCAGTAGCTGGGACAAGTTTGTACCACCACACCCAGCCAACTTTTTTTATTTTTCTGTAAAGAAAATTTTAAAAATCTTATGCTATGTTGTCTAGGTTGGTCTTAAACTGCTGGACTTAAGCATTCCTCCTGCCTCAGCCTCCCAAATTGCTGGCATTACTGGCATGTGCCACTGCACCTAGCAAACATAACACTTCTGACACTAGTTGTATAGGGGTATTTCCACCAAGTAATTATTCTGTCAACTCCAGCTGGACATCCTATAATTCAACTCAACTCTGACATGGCCTGGAGATAGGACTGGATTCCACATATTAAGGGATCAGTCCCACAAGATTGCCCCCAACTTCAGATGCAATTGCAAGCAACAGGTTTTCACCTATACTTCTGACCAACCAGCTATAAATCAGGCTTCCCAATACTCCCCCTTGGGTTCAATTAACTTTCTGGAGAGGCTCAGAGAACTTAGGGGAATACAATTTACATTTACTGGTTTATTAATAAAGAATATAGATAAACAGCAAGATAAAGGGATACATAGGGAAAGATCTGGAAGTACAAGAGCTTCTGGTCATGTAAAAGTATAGCAGGCCATTCATCCAGCATACTGATGTGTTCACAAACTCAGAAGCTCTTTAAACTCCATAGTTCAGGGATTTTTATGGAGGCTTCATCACATAGGCATGATTAATGATCAATTCCATTTCCAGCCCCTCTTTCTACCCAAAGAATGGGAGGTGGGGCTGAAACATCCAAGCTCACAATCATGACTTGGTCAGTCTGGTGACCAGCACCATTCAGCAGTCCACCAAGAGTCACCTCATTAGAACAAAAGACACTCCTATCACCCAGGAAATTCCAAGGAACTTAGGACCTCTGTGTCAAGAACTGAGGCCCAAGACCAAATATTAGAATGAAGGATTCTCCTAGTACCTTAAAAGGGCATCATTAAAAGCTCTGTCTTGGAAACTGGGGAATAGAGCAAATACTGGAAGAAAGGATTCTCCTAGCACCCTCTCACTCAGGAAATTATAAGGGCTTTCAGAGCACTTTACCAGAGACTTAGGACAGAAATATATATATATATTAGGACAGAAATATATATATATATATATATATTTCTTAATATTTCACAAATTCAAAAGACTGAAGGGAATAAACCATATCCCAAAGTTCAGGGGCAAGTTCATCAACGAAAAAAGATAGGCTGAGGAATGTAGTCTAGATCTACACCACATCCTCTAAACTTAGATGAAAGACAATTATCAAAAAGTAAAGATTTTGCTTCATACTCAGAATGTGCCTGAATCTGGACATCAGAGACTGTTGCCATGCTTTCTCTGAACAAATCAGAATCTGCTTCCCTTTTTGTGCACGGATTCCGGGTGTACAAAGTCAGTGAAAAGGTCAGATTCTTTATATCTTGAGGTGCACAGAAACCTCAGAAAAAAAATGCTTTAAGCAGGGAGACAAAAGCATTAGAGAAAATCTGAGGATGTAAAGGGTTTTAGCTAAGATAATAACCAGAGACATAGCAATGTACACATCCTCTTTGCAATCATGGTTAATCCAAAGATTTTCTCAGCAATATACCCACAAATAATAATAGCAAATTATGGAGGGGGCACAGGTAAGTAATTGGGTTGGAGTGTGCCACAGGCTCAAATCTCAGGCAAAGTAATTCTTCACCTAATTCCCAAGCTTGCCACCTGTCAGCCACCAAGCCAGGAAGAATAGGCGTACTATAGCATGTAAGAGGAGAAAAAGAGAGAAAAAGAAAATTGAGCACCAGTTGCTAAACCTCGGAGTGGCCTTGATTTGGAAAATAAAAAAGAAGGAAGAGATCAATTTAGCTAGCTTGACTGAGCAGTAGGGATGAGTCAATCTCTAATCTATCTGCGGAGAAGGAAAATATGGAAGACAATGCTATTCTCATGTGATTGTCTATGTTTTGACTCACAAATAACCTTGAACTCTAATAGATGTAATCTAATCAGTGGCATGAAGTCTCATCAACTGTATTTTCATTTTCTCCTCCCTGGGGCAGGGGAGGGGCCTTCACACAAAAGGAGAAAAATGTATAGACATTCAACAAATGTAGAGTGTTTACTAAATATTAAACACAGTTCTTGACACTTGGGGTAGTAACACTGAATAAGATTTTGCCTACTTTCTTTTGGGAGAATACAGACAATAAATACACAAATACATATTTTTAAATAATTCTAATGAAGATGGTGAAATTGAGATAATAAGGTAGGGAATGACTCAGGCGGAAACATTGCTTTCGTTGGAGTGATCAGGGGAAGTTGCTTGGAGGTGATAAAAAACACAAAACAAAACTGAGTTCAGAATGACAAGGAAACAGATCTGTGAAGATCAAGGGGGAAAGCATGTCACCTCTGAGGCTCTAAAGTCAAGAAATAGAAAGAGAGCAAAGGTAGCTTTGGTAGAATGAACAAAAGGGGAATAGATTGAATGTGAGGTAGAGTCAGTGACAACTACTGGGTTTTGGCTTAAGCAATTGTTATTTACTGAAATGAGAAGAGTTAGGAAGGAATGTATTTGTGTCAGGACAAACCAATATTTGTTATGACCTTTACGTACTACACATATAAATAACTACTCTTCCATCTTAAGTTATAATGTAGGTAAGGAATTCAACATGAAGCAAAGGAAGGAAGAAACTTTCAGTATAGAAGAACCAGCTAGAAAAATCCACGATATGAACTCGTAATTGAGGTGGGATGTATGATGTCAACTTGCTGTCCACTTGGGGTTCTAAGAGAAAACCATGTATTAGCTTCTAGAACAAGGACATGGTAAGAGGGTCTAAGTCACTCTTACACTGAGCAGATACTAGAACTTATTTCTCAGGATATATCTTTTTCTATTCAAGTCTATTTTTTTTAAAAAGTGAAGATTTCTAAAAATTTTGTAGCATAATGGAAAAGGAACATTATTCTAAACATTGAAAATAAATATATATTTCTTAAAATTGTAGTAACCTATAGAAAATGAATATGATAGAAAATATCTACTCAGGCCACTGAAAAATGTGCAAAAGATATGCATCCATGAAAGAGATACTGAGTTTAATAAAGAAAAAAAATAGACAAAAAGTTAAAGTGGAATTGGCCAAAAAAATGAAAGATGAAATGGAATTTGAAAGTTAATAGCTAAATCAATATTCATATGCAGACCGAAAAAAGCAGAATTGATATTGGAGAAACCTAAATCAGTGGTTTTCTCCCTTTGGGGGACTACAAAAGAAAAGGTGCTGTACAGGATAGATTAAAGTTAATAGGGCTGAGAAATATGAACATATTTCACTCAGGCAAGAAATCTAAATAACTGAGATCAGGCAATAACCAAATTTTAAATAGAAAAGTAATACTTGAGTTGAAATATTATTTAAGCCTATGAACCAAAAGAACTACCTTCATGAACCCAGAAAACATAACAAAAAGAAAAGGGTTTAATATGAAGTGTTAGCACCCAGACACAGAGAGAGAGAAGGAAAAACAGCTACCTATAAAAGAATAGAAGTTGGGCTGCCCTCAAATTTCTCTTCTACATAACTGAATGCCAGAGGACAACACAGAATGTCTACAGAATTTTAATGGAAAAAGTGTGTGACCTGAACATTCCACATCAACCAATTTATTGTTCTAATATTAAAGCAACAGAAGGCATTCCTAGGTTGTAAGGACTTGGAAAATATTGCAGCCAAATATTCTTCTGGAAAAAAAAAAAGAATCACTGATACAATTCAAATGATAAAAATATAAATCAAAATAAAAGTACTGGTGATGAGCACTGACACTACTTAAAGATATTAAATTAACACAATTTAATACCAATCCAAAAACCTTCAGCAAAGTTTCTGAGCTCTGTAAATATAGAGGAAATAAGAGAAAACAAAGCACATTGTGTCCTCCCTTGCTGGAGATGCATTATGTCAGATGAGAGAGGCATTAAACACCAAAGAATGTCACATAGTGATCAGTACTATGAAAAGCATAAAAGAGGGTCATGAAATAAAACATGGCTGCAATTTTAGATAGGGGGCTTCCAGGAGACCTTTCTAAAGAGCAGGAACCTGACTGAAATGAAGGAATAAGGCTTTTAAAAGTCTAAGAGAAGAGATTTTGGAAAGTGTCAAGTACCTGAGGTGAGAGAGAGCTTGTCATGATTCAAGGAAGAACTCGGAGGCCATTGTGAGAGAAACGCAGTAAGAGGGAGAGTGAAAGATGTGGGAATTGGCAAACTACCCAGGGTCCACTTAATATTGGACAATTTATTTACATAGGACTTTGGATATTAATCCATGGCAGTTGGAAAACTAGTGGAGAATCATAAACAGGGGACTAATATGATCTAGATTAGCTTTGAAAAGGATCCCTTTGGCGTTACATAGGGAACAGATTATAAGGTGTTGGAAAGACATTAGAAAGTTATTACAATAATTGTCTCTATGATCTTATCTTAATAGCAAAGTATGAAATGTCTTGCAGGAAGGTGAGACAAGAACACGTTAAATTTTGTATTATGCCTGATGAAGGCTAAATTTATTGTAGTTAAATTTGTACTGCCCCTGCCCCTCCAAAGCAGCAGTAATCTTTCAGCTTCACGCGAGGTATTTCCAGATCTCATAGTTTATCTAGAGAAGATAGAATGTTGAATTTGTAATGTGAAATTTAAAAATTCAAGAAGAAATATATAGACCAGAGTCCTCATCAAAATTAATAAACACATAGAAATAAATAAATAAGTAAAATTTTTAAAGGAATAGGTTTTACTTTCCGGCTATCAGTTGGCAAGTTCAGTTCTAAATAGTAAAAACTAGAAAATACCAGGAACATTAAGGGAACACAAAAATCAGAATTTGTCAAATAAAATTACAGAAGTAAGCCATAATATACTTGCATTAGTGAGGATTCTCTAGAGATACAGAACCAATAAGGAATATATATACATATTTTTCTATACCTTTTTAATAAATCTCTTTCTATGGAGATTTGTTATAAGGTATTGGCTCACATGATTATGGAGGCTGAAGCCCCATTATCTGCAAGCCTGAGACAAGAAAGCTAGTGATGTAGTTCCAAGGCCTGAGAGTTGGAGAGCCAAGAGTGTGGATTCCATTTTTAGTCTGAAGGTCTGAGAACGAGGAGTGCTGAAGACAGAAGGGAATTGAAGTTCCAACTGAAGCAGTCAGGCAGAGAGAGAATTCAAACATCCTCTGCCTTTCCTTTTATTCAGATCCTCACCAGACTGGATGATATACACCCACTTTTGGGAGGGACATCTGCTTGGGTCAATTCACCAATTCAAGTGCTCATCTCTTCTGGAAACAGTTTCACAGACAAATCAAGAAATAATGTTTAATCAGATATCTGGGCATCCTGTAGCCTAGTCAAATCAGCACATAAAATTAACCATCCCAATACTTTTCTCCTTTTAACGTATAGAAGGGCTTAAATTCCCTATTTCTAGAACAACTGACATTGAGTCTTTTTACAAGTTTTTAAAAGTTTTTCTTTATAAAATGTGTCTGTTTTTATTCATGATGCCCCACTTGTCTTAAATAAATGAGGTAATGCTATGAGATTCATCAAAAACTGAGGTGAAATAATAAAATTAAAATTTGGATAAAATTAATTTCAGTGCTTATAAGGCCTTGGAATTCTACTATAAGTTACAAATTTTGTCAGGTTCAATGAACATCAAGAGTAATGATTCACTCATCAATGAACTGCTGGAAAAGATGATCCTGTACTTCAAGTTTCACAGAACTCAAGAAAGGGGATCTAAACCTTACTATAAACAAATAGCAGCAGCATAAGAAAATAATAATAGATAATCATCCAAGTGAAAGGTAAATGGTCTGATGAACTAAGGGCTGCTGTCCTAGTGATATTTTTTGGTGGCCTTGAGAATGCCTTATGAGCACAGAAAGAAAATGTAAAGTTAACTGAGTTATAAGAATGAATATGAAAAGTATTATAATTCTACATTCAAAAAGCTTTTCTTCTCATCTGTTTAAGGCTGTGATAACCTGAATAATTTCTTACCAAAGATATATATATCCTAATCCCCAGAACCTGTGAATATTTTTGGAATTGCATATCAAAATGAAGGTGTTTGAAGGTGTAATTAAATTGAGAATCTTAAAATAAATTAAAAAAAACTATCCTGCATCGTTTGGTGGGCCCAATGTGATCACTAGGTTCTTATAAGAAGGGCGCAAGAGGACAAGAGTCAAAGAGATATGATAACAGAAGCAGGGATTGCAATCAAAGAGAAGGATTTGAGGATGCTGCACTGTTAGCTGGAAAAATGGACAGCAGCTATGAGCCAAGGTGCAGGTGACTTCTAGAAGCTGGAAAACTCAATGAAACGGGCGGGCCCCTAGGGCCTCTGTATTTGTCGTAGTTCTCTAGAAGGATAGAACTAACAGGAAGGTATATATAAAGGGGAGTTTATTAACGAGTATTGAATCAGATCACAAGGTGAGGTCTCACAATAAGCTGCTTGCAAGTTGAGGAGCAAGGAAGCCAGTAGCAGTCCCAAAACATCAAAAGTGAAAAAGCCAAAAGTACAGCCTTTAGTCTGTGGCCAAAGGCCTGAGAGACTCTGGCAAATCAGTGTTGTAAGACCAAAAGTCCAAAAACTGTAGCACTTGGAGTCTGATTTTCGAGGGCAAGAAGTAACTAGCACAGGAGAAGGATGAACGCCAGAAGACTCAGCGAACCGGCTCTTTCCACCTTCTTCTGCTTGCTTTATTCTAGCCATACTGGCAGCTGATTAGATGGAGCCCACGCGGACTGAGGGTGGGTCTGTCTCTCCCAGTCTACTCACTCAAATGTTACTCTTCTTTGGCAACACCCTCACAGACAAATCCAGGAACAATACTTTGTATTGTTCAATCCAATCCTTCGATCCAATCTGGCTGGCACTCAATATTAACCGTCACGGCCTCCAAAAAGAATGAAGTCCTCCCAATACCTTGTTTTTAGACTCTAAGACACATTTCAGAATTCTGATTTTGAAAACTGTAAGATGATACGATTGTGTTTATTAAGCCACTGAATTTGTGGTAAATTGTTATTCCAGAAGCAAAAAAGACATATAAGGCCAGCTTAAAGATTGTATTAATCTAGCACATTTTAAGTTTATTTTCATGGTAACATTGGATGAACTGTAGGAAAATTTTGACATTTTTCATTTACAAACACAGTCAATGAAACGATTATAAACAATATAACTGCATTTATAAATCCCATGAATTCTATTTTTATTTAATTAAATTTATTTAACAAATCCTCTGGCTTTATGTTATAAATACATTACCTCTATCTAAGTTGAATGTTTAATTCTTAAGTCCTGACACAGGATGTTTCACTTCTTTTTTTTAATATATTTATTTATTTATTTATTTATTTATTTATTTATTATTATACTTTAAGTTCTAGGGTACATGTGCACAATGTGCAGGTTTGTTACATATATATACATGTGCCATGTTGGTGTGCTGCACCCATTAACTCATCATTTACATTAGGTATATCTCCTAATGCTATCCCTCCCCTCTACACCCTCCCCACAATAGGACCTGGTGTGTGATGCTCCCTTTCCTGTGTCCAAGTGATCTCATTGTTCAATTCCCACCTATGAGTGAGAACATGCAGTATTTGGTTTTCTGTTCTTGCGATAGTTTGCCAAAAATGATGGTTTCCAGCTGCGTCCATGTCCCTACAAAGGACACAAACTCATCCTTTTTTATGGCTGCATGAATTCCATGGTATGTATGTGCCACATTTTCTTAATCCAGTCTGTCACTGATGGACATTTGTGTTGATTCCAAGTCTTTGCTATTGTGAATAGTGCCGCAGTAAACATATGTGTGCATGTGTCTTTATAGCAGCATGACTTATAATCCTTTGGGTATATCCCCAGTAATGGGATGGTTGGGTCAAATGGTATTTCTAGTTCTGAGTTTGCTATTTACTGCTTAGTTCTCTCCTGACTCCTTTTCAAATCCTTTCTATCTGGCACATACTCAGTTTTCAGATACATTTAAGTGATGTTCAACTGGATTTAGGTACATTTTGTGTCTACTTTTGGCCCTTAGATCATTGATGTTAAGGCTTTAGAAGTAATGCTGGAAAGATATCTTCTGCTGTTTTAGAGATGCTAAATTTTGTCATGTATTTTCAAAGGAATAAACTCAGTACTCAAACATCTGTCATGACGTGGCAAAGAACTCTTTAAGTAGAATATCTGAATATATGGTTGAAAAGAATGACAAGATCATCATTGAAAAGTAGGGCAAAGGCATAACCAATAAGAGCATCATCATGGGAAACAGTAGACTGATAATAACAACTAGACCTTCCACTTTTATGTATTGACGAGTAGTTTGAAGCCAAACATAGCATCAATTTTTTCATTATTCAATTGGGAATTGGGAATTTGGAGTAAAAGCTGCTATAGAATGAATATTTTCACCACCGACTACATTCCAATTCATATGTTGAAATCCAGTTCTCAAGACGGTATTTTTAGGTGGGATATTTGAGACACGCTTAGATCATGAGGATGGAATGCTCATGAATAGAATTAGTGATCTTATTAAAAGGATTCAGAGAATTCCCTTGCTCTATCTGCCATGTGACAAGGATGGTCTGTGAACCAGGAAGTGGACCTTTACCAGAAACTGAATGTGTATATTCCTTGATCTTAGAGTTCCCAGCCTCCAGACCTGTAAAATTAAATTTCTGTTGCTCATAAGCCACCTAGTTTATGGTATTTGTTGTAGCAGCCCAAAGAAACTAAGACAGAACCATTGACAACATCTGCTCTACATTCTGGAGGATCAGTCTTGGCAGCAAGAAGGCACACCAATTAACTTAAAACTATTGTGAAATTCAAATTCAAGCCCTTACTGCTGGCCTAGAAAATGAAAATAAG
Organism: Mandrillus leucophaeus; assembly: GCF_000951045.1. Taxonomy (NCBI): domain Eukaryota; kingdom Metazoa; phylum Chordata; class Mammalia; order Primates; family Cercopithecidae; genus Mandrillus; species Mandrillus leucophaeus. Next base: position 532,989 of record NW_012098233.1, read on the forward strand.
GATTCTAAAGCCACTGGACAAGAGGGAGATCATGTGTCTAAGGAAGAAAACTAAACTATGAAACTATAAAAACACAATTATAGAGTATCACCAACACTAAGATTGAGCCACAGCCAACCTACAATAAGAAATAATGGGCTTAACCACCCACTTACTTGAACTCTAAATTATTAAAGCTGCTCTACACAAAAATATTCCAACTGAAGTGGAACCATTTCCATGAGTTATCAAACTTTTTGGACTCTTTGTATTATATTTATTCTGCAATAATAATAATTTGTTCTTTGTTTTTTTTTTTTTTGAGACAGAATTTCACTCTTGCTGCCCAAGCTGGAATGCAGTGACACGATCTCACAATCTCTACTAACTGCAAACTCCTCCTCCAGGGTTCAAGTGATTCTCCTGCCTCCGTCTCCCGAGTAGCTTGGATTACATGTGCGTGCCACCACACCCAACATATTTTTGTATTTTTAGTAGACCCAATGTTTTACCATGTTGGCCAGGCTGGTCTTGAACTCCTGCCCTCAGGTGATCCACCAGCCTTGACGTCTCCAAGTCCTGGTATTACAGGCATGAGCCACTGTACCTGGCCATCATGTATTCTTTAATTACAGAATAAATGAATAAGTTCTTTTATTTAAAGAAATTAAACCTTTAAAATTTAAATTTTAAACATTTAATTAAAATGTTAAATGACTTTAAAATTTAAAATTCATTTCTTTAAATTTAGAGGCATTTTACCTGAAAATGTGTTTGGAAATTAAATGTAAACATTTTGAGCATATTGTTTGAAAATGCAACTAAGATATATTTTTTAAAAATTTATACCCTTTCAAAACTTTTCAGACCAGTGAATATTCAAATACATTTGATTTATTAACAATTATTATCATGAAATAACCAATAATATTAAGTAATATGAAACAACCCATATTATTATTATGAAATAGCCTATAGAAAAAGTGAGCAAGAGTAACAATTCTTAGATAAATCTGACTTTAAGTCAAAAACAGTTTAAAAAAAGACAAAAGTCATTATATAATGCTAAAGCTATCAATTCAGTATGAGTATATAACAATGCTAAATATATTCACCCAACACTGGAGCACCCAGATTCATAAAACAATTATTACTAGACCTAAAGAGAGAGAAATACAGCAATATAGTAACAGTAGAGGACTTCAACACCCCACTCACAGCATTATACAGATCATCTAGACAGAAAATCAACAATGGACTTAAAATTGTACTTTAAATCAAATGGACCTACAGACATTTACAGAACATCCTTCCCAACAACTGCAGAATATACATTCTTTTTATAAGCTCATGGAACATTCCCGATGATAAAATGTATGTTAGACCACAGAACAATTCTCAACAAAGTTTTACAAATTGAGATAATATTGAGTGTCTTTTCTGACCATAGTGGAAATCAATACCAAGAGAAACTTTGGAAACTCAAAAACAAACAAAAATACATAGACATTAAACAACATGCTCCTGAATGAACATTGGGTTAATGAGGAAATTAAGATGAAAATTTAAAAATGTTTTGAAACAAATGAAAATAGAAACACAGCATACTAAAACCTGTGGGATATAGCAAAAACAGTGGTAAGAAGAAAATTTATGACATTAAAAGCCTACATCAAAAAAGTAAAAAGATTACAAATTAGCAATCTGAAAAGGCACCACAAGAATTAGAAAAGCAAAAACAAACCAAATTCCAAATTATCAGGAGAAAAGAAATAACAAAGATCAGAGCAGAACTTGATAAAATACAGACTAAAAAACAAAACAAAACAAAACCAAAAAAGGATCAACAAAATTAAAAGCTTGGTTCTTCAAATAGATAAAGAAAATTGATAAACTGCTAGCTATGCTAACAAAGAAGAGGCATGACCTAAATACACAAAATCAGAAATAAAAAGGAGACATTGCAGCAAATATCACAGAAATGCAAAAGATTATCAGAGACTATTATAAACAACTATATGTGCACAAACCAGAAAGCCCAGAGAAATAAATTCCCGAAACGTACAACCTCCCAAGACTGAACCAGGAAGAAACAGAATACCTGAACAGATCAACAACAAGTAGTGAGATTAAATCAGTAATAAAAACATCTCCCAAGAAAGAAAAGCCCAGGACTAGACGAATTCACAACTTAATTCTACCAGATATACAAAGAACTAGTAGTAGTCCTATTGAAACTGTTCCAAAAAATCAAGGAAGAGGGAATTCTCCCTAACTCATTTATGAGGTCAGTACTACCTGATACCAAAGCCAGACAAGACAAAACCAGAAAAGGAAACTAAAGACCAATATTTCTGATAAATATAGAGGCAAAAATTTTCAACAAAATATTAGCAAATCAAATCCAGCAGCACAAGTGAAAAGATAATACACCATAATCAAGCAGGTTTTATACCAGGGAGGCAAGGATGGTTCAACAGACACAAATCAATAAATGTGATACATCACCTAAACAGAATCAAGGACAAAATCATATGATCATCTCAATGAATGCATAAAAATCATCCTTTATGATAAAACCTCCCAACGAACTAAGTTTAGAAGTAACATACCTCAAAATAATAAAGAACATATACAACACATCCACAGCTAACATTATACCCAATAGGAAAAAATTCAAAGCATTTTCTCTAAGAATTGGAACAAGACAAGGATGCCCACTTTCACCAATCCCATTCAACATAGCACTGGAAATCCCAGCCATGGTAATCAGGCAAGAGAAATAAATAAAAAACATAAAAATTGAAAAACAGAAACTCAAATTTTCCCTGTTTGCTGATGATAGGATCTTATACACAGAATAAGCTAAATACTCTGCCAAAAATCACTTAGATTTGATAAATGAACTTAGTAGTTTCAGGATACAAAGACAACATACAAAAACCAGTAGAATTTCTTTACACCAATAACAATCTAGCTGAGAAGGAACACAAGAAGGCAATCTCATTTACAATAACTCCAAAAATTAAAATAACTAGGAATAAATTTAACCAATGAGGTGAAGGATCTCTACAGGATGAACTACAAAACACCAATGAAAGAAGTCATAGATGACACTAACACAAAGGGAAAAACAGTCCATGCTCATATACATTGAAAGAATTAATATTGTTAAAATTACTATATTGCCCAAAACTATCTATAGATTCAGTGTGATCACTAGGAAAATATCAGTGTCATATTTCACTAAATTAGGCTATAGTAACCAAAACAGTATTGTACTGGTATAAAAATAGATAAATAGATCAATGGAACAAAAGAGAAAAGCCAAAAATAAAGCTGCATACCTACAGCCAACTGCTTTTTGGCAAAGCTAACAAGAATATACACTGGGAAAACATTCTTTTCAAAAAGGGAATTGGGAAAATTAAATTTCCATATGCAGAAGAATAAAAGTGGATCCCTAACTCTCACCATATACAAAAATCAATTTAATATGGATTAAAAACTTAAACATAAGACCCAAAACTATAAATATACCAGTAAAAATGTAGAAAAAAACACTTTTAGACATTGATCTAGGCAAATGATTTATAATTAAGACCTCTAAAGCACAGACAACAAAATCAAAAATAGACAAAATGGACTTAATTAAACTAAAAATCTACTATACAGCAAAATCAATAATCAATAGAGCGCATAGACAACCTGCAGAACAGGAGAAAATATTTGCAAACTCTAATCCATCAGGAGACTAACATTCAGATAATTCAGTGAACTCAAGCTACTCAACAATAACAACAAAATACCCACAAACAATACCATTAAAATGTGGGCAAAGGATATGAACAAACATTTTTAGAAGAAGACACATAAATGGCCAACAGACACATTAAAAATATTCATCATCACTACTCATCAGAGAAATGAAAACTAAAACCACAAAGAGATAGAATCTTACCTCAGTCAGAATGGTTATTATTAAAAAGACAAAAAATTACAGATACAGGTAAGGGTGTGAAGAAAAGGGAACTAAATACACTGTTAGTGGGAATGTAAATTGGTGCAGCAACTATGGACAAGAGTATTAAGATATGAAGAACTAAAAATAGAACTGTCATTGGATCCAGCAATCCCACTATTGGGTATCCACTCAAAGGAAAGTCATTATATGAAAAAGATATCAGTAGTATGTTTATTGCAGTACTATTCATAATAACAAAGATGTGGAATCAACCTAAGTGTCCATCAATGAATGACTGGATTTTTTAAATGTGGTATGTACACACACTGGAATATTATTCTGCTATAAAAAAATAAGATTATGTCTTTTGCAACAACATGGATGAACCTAAAGGACATTATCTTAAGAGAAAGAAGCTAGGCATGGAAAGTCAAATATCTCATGTTCTCACTAGTAAGTGAGTGCTAAAAAATGTGTAGGCACAGATTTAGAGAGTGGAATGTTAGGCAATGGACACTCAGAAGGGTGGGGGAGTCTAGGGATGGATGATGGTAAATTAGAGGGTATGGTATAAATTATTTGGATAATGAATACCCTAAAAATCCCTGACCTGACCATTATCCAATCTGTACATATAAAAAATTGCACATATACCTCATAAATTTGTTTTTAAAAAGTGAGAAATATAAGAGGACTGAAGGCTTTCTGGTGTGGAACTAAAAATTAATATAAATTTACTAAATATTCAACTTAGTTAGAAAAATAATTTAAAAATAAACCCCAAGGAAATCATGAGTGTGTGAAAATGAGAAGAAAAAGACTGGACATGGTGGTTCACGCCTGTCATCCCAGCATTTTGGGAGACCGAGGCAGGCGGATCACCTGAGGTCGGGAATTCAGGACCAGCCTGATCAACGTGGAAAAACCCTGTCTCCACTGAAAATATTAAAAAATTAAATTAAAAAAAAAGAATTGGCCGGGCTTAGTGGTGCATGCCTGTAATCACAGCTACTCAGAAGGTTGAGGCAGGAGAATGGCTTGAACCTGAGAGGGGGAGGTTGTAGTGAGCCTAGATTGTGACATTGCACTTCAGCATGGGCAACAAGAGTGAAATTTCATTTCAAAAAAAAAAAAAGAAAAAAGAAAGAAAACGAGAAAAAAAAATAAATTAGTAAATTTTTAAAAAGCACAAATAAAAGCACAGTTTTTAAAATAATATAGACAAATGTTCTGAAAATCTCTTGCTATTTTGCTTAAAGTAATAAGAAAGAAAAAAGAATGATTATAAATAGGATCTATGATGGGCTTTGCAATGCATTAATCACATCACTCTTCAAGGGAATACTCTTTATCCTGCCGTTGGGGGTGCTGTCAAAGGTTGACTTTCAGCTGTCAACTCCTTCATAGACTCCTCTCCCAAGAGCATGTCCTTTCCTCACAGCCAAGGACTGATCTAGGTGAAGGTGTAAAGTTATGGCTATGCACTGTGGGATAATCAGAAGGACCATTCTGGCTCAGAAGCACCTAATTAGGTCAGCTGAGGCTATCAATCCAGTTAAAATATCCTGACTTCTGCCCTACTCTGCTTCCACCCCTGCCATCCACAGGTGTTTACGTCAAAGGCACTCTCTATAAACTTTTAAATACTAAACTCTGCCTCCCAGAAATCCCAACTTGTTTCAGAATTTATAACTTATGTTCATGAGCTTTTTAAATAAAGAAGCATACTAATTATCATTTTATGCTAATACATATCAAAATACTGATTTTCAGGAAACATATTTATTACTGAATTCATTCACATAAGAACTAACAAAATTATCAAATAATTACCCATCAACACCCCAAATCTTCCAGGACCAGTAGTTCAGTTCATTTTATTAGCATTTTTAGAAATACAAAATTTGTTAGAATAGACAAAAACAGGTTTGAAAACTACACAGTTCAATTTATGAAGCAAGTCATTCGTATAAACAATAATGAAAATATGGCAGGAAAAAGAAAAATAGATCAGGGTCTCAAACACAAATGCCTAATCAAGACCAGGAATATGACACAGGTCATGCATATTCTAACACAAAGAAGTGGAGTCCATGAACAACTGGAATGTGTAAGCCCTACATAAAAACAATAGTAAATAAAAACCACAATAATAGTAATAGGAAAAAAGAGGGGAAGTGATAACATTTAGAGACCCTGCTATGTAAAATGCACTGTATGGCTGGGCGCAGTGGCTCACACCTGTAATCCCAGCACTTTGGGAGGCCGAGGCGGGCAGATCATCTGAGGTTGGGAGTTCGAGACTAGCCTGACCAACATGGAGAAACCCCATCTCTACTAAAAATACAAAATTAGCTGGGCGTGGTAGCATATGCCTGCAATCCCAGCTACTCGAGAGGCTGAGGCAGGAGAATTGCTTGAACCCGGGTGGCAGAGGTTGCGGTGAGCCAAGATCACGGCATTGCACTCCAGCCTGGGCAACAAGAGCAAAACTCCGTTAAAAAAAAAAAAAAGGCACTATTTAGGCACTTTTAATGTAGTAAATCAATTATTTAAAGCAGCTGTTATTTTTATCTTGGTTTTACAGATGCCACAATGGAGGCAGAAAATTTAAGTTAGTTTTGTAAAGTTATATAAACATTAGTATTAAATTCAATTTTTGAGCCCAGGCAGTCTGGCTCCAGAGCTTCCTACTTCTTGTTTCTTCAGTCTTACTGCATAAATATTTCAGTAAACACATGCACACATATATGCACACTTAAGACAGATCTTTCCTACCATGCCACCACTGAACAATTATACTTGATATATATAAATATCCTAACAATATAATTTCAATCCAATCCAATAATCAGTAATTTTAATTCAAACCAGTAATAATACAATTATCCTCTACTATAAACATGTATTTTTCCTCAGAAATGAAGAATTTAAAATGAGTACTAATACTAGTAATAAATCAGTTGATGTAATCATCAATAAGACAAAAGGCAGAAAGCGTCTCCAACTGTATCATGAAAACTAGCAGTCATCAAATGGATAGAAGAAAGAACAAATAAACAGAACTCTAATCTTGTTTTTCTCCCCTTAGGGTTGGAAAGACTTCTTAAGTAACATAACATCGCAGAATTCATTCAAGAAAAATTAATATGATTTGTCTATAATTATATATTAAAATTAATTATATATTAGAATTAGTAATTATATATTAAAATTACATATTAAAGTTAAAAATGTCTATTCGGTAAAAGGCACCACATATAAAGTTAAAAGACAAAAAACAAAAATAAAGATAAATATTTTCGCTATATATAGAAAAGGATGAAAACATCTATCATACAGAAAGTAAATATGTATTATATTAAAACATAAATATAGCATACTATATGTATTATATGTTACATGTATTATAATCTACATATACATATAGTATACATTTACAATGTAAGGAGTTTCCACAAAGTAGTAACAAAGCATCAAACAGCTAAACTCAGCCTGATTTTCCCAGAAAGCAAAGCCGAGACAATAAAATACCCATGTACCCCTACTTTATTTGGTAGCATAGATAACTGAGTGTGAGAAGAATGTGACTTGCATATGCCCAAGCTATGCTAATCACATACATTTTAGGAAGCATCCCAATATAGTATTGTGACTAATCCAAGCCTTCTTGCTGAAATGTTGAAGTCTGAAGCACAGGTGAGTATCTCAACGTCAAAAAGTTCTCCTTTTTCCAGTCTAAAAATCTACCTTCTTAGTTCAACCTTCTTGATATCCTTCCCCACATGTTTTCCCTTGTTCCTTGCTGGCATATATTAACTAGTTCCTTCAATTTGTTTGTGTTTAAGCTATTTCTTCTGGAGCTTAGACTGTACTTTCCAATTCAGACTATGAGAACTGATCCTGTCATAATAAGGACTGGGAGGTGTAAGCATCATCTAACAAAGCATCCACTTTCAGGCAAGGCCACAGCATGACCTCCAGGCAAGGAAAAGTCAGCTTCTTCTGGCAAGTGGGAGTGGGAAGATATTTCTACTGACCTAGAAGTTTCAGGGAAATGTATGTGTTCAATATTCTCAGGCCCTTTATTCAAACATCCCCATCTCAGCCCTTCCTTGTCTTGCCAGTGTCTGACTTTCACATAAGAGACTTTTGAAGCTGCACATTCAATCTGTTTTGTGGCTCTGAAGCATTACAATTAGATGTTAAGCCTATTTTCAACACAGTCTCTCTCATGCTCTCTCTCCATACATCTCTCTCTCTATAAATAATATAGATACATATAGAGAGAGAGAGATCCATGGAGAGTGAGAGAGAGAGAGAGAATTCATATACATATATATATAAAATCCAGGATTATATATATTTATATATTATATATAATTATATAAGCATATTGATAATATATAATTATATAATTATATATGTATGATTATATAATTATATAATCCAAATAGAGTGGCTCGAGAGAAACAGATTTTATCATATATATAAGATGCATATAAGATTTTATTTTGTGATAAAAATCTCTTGTGTACCAAGGATTATAGAAAGATTATAACCACTCCACTTGCCACCTGCCTTGGGATTCCTATTGCCTTTAGAACGATGAGTAATCTAGCTTCAAATGTCATTCTGAAGCCTCTGTGTTCTAAGGTCATTCTTGGTATTTATTTTTCATTCTGTCTCACTCTTGTGAAAATTGTGTCCCAGGGGACTTTAACTTTCCCAGACTACTGGATTATATATGCATGATTCCAAACAGATCTTGTGAGGCAGAAGCTAAGGGGCTCATGGAATAGGCATGAGTTGAGGAATCATCACATTATTCCCGCATGACGCAGTCAGAGCTCATACAGAATTGGTCACCCCAGTAGTATATTGAACAACACAAATGTCCAAGGTCTCAGAATATGTTAGGTGAAATGAATATGAAGCGGCACATGAATGGTATCTGCTCTACAACCAGGCGATTCACAGAAAATAACTACAAAAATGGCCAATAAACATATATTGTTATGTGCACAGGTTCACTATCAGGAAAGCATGCTGTAAAATAACAATGAGAAATTTATCATCCATCAGATTGGTAAACATTAAAAAGACTGATAATTTTTAGTTTTAACATAAATTTATAGAAATAGCCTTCCCAGTGATAAACGTTCCATGGCAAGTAGAGCACAGAATCTAGATCATAGCCGGCAACTTTGCAAAATTCTGCGTTTGCACCTTTCTCTTACACATGGAACAGTTCTCCTCAAGGAAGGTGATATGATTTAGCTCTGTGTCCTCACCCAAATTTCACCTCAAATTGTAATCCCTACATGTATGTGGAGAGCCCTGAGGGGAGGTGAATGAATCATGGGGCTGGACTTCCTCCTTGCTGTTCTCGTGATAGTGAGTGAGTTCTCCGGAGATCTGGTTGTTTGAAAGTGTGTGGCACATACCCCTTTGCCCTCTCTCTTTCCTGCTCCACCATGATCAGATATGCTTGCTTCCCCTTCACCTTCCACCATGATTTTAAGTTTCCTGAAGCCTCCTAGCCATGCTTCCTGTACAGCCTATGGAACTGTCAGTCAATTAAACCTCTTTTCTTCATACATTACCCAGTCTCAAGTAGTTCTTTATGGCGGTGTGAGAATAGACTAATACAGAAGGTAAATCCAGTTATCTTATCTAGCTCAAACTCCAAAACCTCATGCTCAGTACCATCCTTCTGGTTCAAGTATCACTGTCTATAATCCAGTAAATTATAAATTAGAAAGACAAATTATCTGCCTTCTGCTCCACACCCAAAATAAAGTGCTGAGGCAGAGGCAGGATATCTGCATTAAAAACTCTCTTTTGGAAAGAAAAAGTGGGAATACCTAACTGTGAGTGACTCATAAAAGTAATGGAATTCTGCTGGTCAGGCATTGTGAGAAATCTTTCCTTGGGACTTTTCCAATGCCCTCATGGATATTCTGCTTTCTGGGAGGAATTATTTTTTACATTGTTCAACTTAATGCCTTCTGAGTGATTCTTCCCCATCTATTACTTTCTCTGGAAAAATCTCAGTCAAAGCCTTTTTCATGTCAGACTCGTAGTTTGTCCAGCAATACAATTACAAAGATTAATGAACTTCTAATCAATTTTCTTGTAGTCATTTTCATTTGTCAGTAACCTCACCGAAAACTATTTCTTGAATATAGTTCCCATGCTGACTTTTTTCCTTGCTTTGCCATCTAAATGCCTCTTTTCAATTTGATTATAGCTACTGGCATCTGAAACAATAGACTTAGAGTGAAAGAAAACTCCTCAATATGATCCCTACCTCAACTATAACCCTATTCGTCGAACTGGAACAATTTAAGGGGGTTTATAGCACAACATTTTTTAAAAGTTTATTTTCAGTTGCTTGCGGGTTCAAAAACAGATGGCTTTTCCAACCCAACAAGAACAAAATTCTTGAATTAATTTTCTTTTATTTCTTCTCTTAAACCACTTAATACCTGGCTTAACTCATGTCTTTTTCTAGTACCTTGTTACACATAGCAAATAACCAGTACACTATAACTTTTTTGAGTTTTCTAATCTCTTTCCTTAGAGGTACAGGCCCTGTGGGTACCCGACTTGTCTTGATGGTTAGAACAGAAGGTAATTTGTCAAAGGTTTTGATTTCATATAATAGGGTCTCTATATTTCTAACCTCCAACACCTGTTTTCTCCTTAACACAAAATGTTAAGCCAGTGTCACATATTTTTGTTGTTGTTGTTATAATAAGACTTGACTTCAAGGCACTAATATCTGTATTATTTGGGGAAAAAACTAAGGGTTGTAGCAAATAAATACATTAATTCATTGGTAGTTTATTTTTAACTCGTAACAGGCTCAGACAAGCGCTCCTGGTCTGTCGTGGCTTTCCGCCATGTAATGACTCATGACCTTAGCTCATCTCATCTTGTGACAGCACCATCTAGGTTTCAGCAGATGAAAATGTATAAGGTATGAGAAAGCACACTAGCTTTTTAAAGCCTACGTCTTGGAAGTAAAAACATCCATTTTATTTGCTTTTTATTGGTGAGAACTCTTGACAATGCCATGATGTAAAGGGAACTGAGAAATGTAGTTATTTTGCTGGACAAAAATTTTCCTTTGACAATTCCCTTAGAGCTATGAATAGAATATAAATTCTATGAAATAGAGTAAAATGAATTGTGTTGGTCAGGAAGTCAACTCTGCTATGGATGTCTTTGAACTTTAAAAAAATTTCATTCCCTGAAATCACGTCTTTTGAAGCGACATGGATGTAGCTGGAAGCCATTACCCTAAGCAAATTAATGGAGGAACAGAAAACCAAATACTGCCCTTATATAATGTCCTTATAAGTGGGAGCTAAATATCGGGTACACAGGGACATAAAAATGGGAACAGAGGACACTGGGGACTACAAGAGGGAGAGGAAGGAAGGGAGTGGGGCAATGGCTGAAAAACTATTATTTGGGTATCAGGCTCACTACCTGGGTGACGAATTCAATTGTATCCCAAACCTCAGCATCACACAATATACCCTTGTAACAAACGTGCACATGTATTCCCTGAATCTAAAATAAAAGTAGAAAATAAAATTTGTTCTCTATCTGAAAGCTTTATATAAGGAAGAAGCCATGTTTTATTTGTCTTTTCATTACCCTCCAGGTATTTACCTTGAATAAACAGCAGAGGATTTGAATAAACAATATTCACTTATTTGATTTTGCTATATAGTAGGTTATGAGTATCTGTATACATACATAAACACATAATTTTTACTTTTGCCAACTATGCATTATAGAGTATATGAACTAAGATAGTCAATAAAGGAAACAGTCTGTGGTGGTAAATAAGGAAAGGGCTTTGCAGCAAGATAGATCTGGTTTGAAGCCTAACTCAAACACTAAGCAAGTACTAGGGACCTGGGCAAAACGCTTAACATTTCTGAGTTGTTTTCTCATTTTAAAGTGTAGGAAAAATACCTAAATTGGGTAGAAAATTTTTATATTATGGCTAATGTATAAAGTTCTTAAAAGTGCTTGCTTTAGCGTAAGTTGTTGATCCTGAAACGCAGAAACATTAAACTACAATAAAACATAAATGTTTTCTAATTACTGTGCATGCTTACCTAAGTAGAATTCTTTTAGTAGCTTACTGTGGCTTTTAAAAAACTAAACGGTAAGTGATAAATGGTCTACTTCTTGAATAACCTAAGAAACCATAAAGTTTCCATCTGTTATTTCTAAGTTTATATTTAAGAGAATTCTATATTTGCCAAGTCCAAATGTCAAAGTTTTAACATTGCCTTCCATCAGCCAAGTTTAACTAGGAAGGTAGAGAAAACATTTCCGCAGTCATCAGAGAAATGGTGATGCATAGCTTGGAATTATGTTGCTTTGAGCCAGTGAATATTCCTATATTTCTTCCTAAAAAAAAGAACAAAGAAAGAAAAAATAGAAAAGGAAAATCATCATAGGAGAGTCAGACCACTTAATGGGGAGGAGTTTTTACTAATTAGAGTTTTTTTGCCAAATATCCTCAGTCATTATTACATTAGATCATTAATGCAGTCAAATAAGTTTATGAAATCAACTATACAAATTGATAAAATTTTTATTTTTTCCAACATTTTCTTATTTTGCAAAATGTCAAACCTATACAAGTGTTGAGTAAGACAGTAAAATACATACTCATATACCCTTTATTAGATGCACCTGTTTTTGAATCATTTAAAAGTAAGATGTAGATATCATAATGAATCACCCTAAATATTTCAACATGCATCTGTTAAGAATAAGAACATTTTTCAACAAATGAGTAATACCATCACACCCGCGACATTTAGCATTGAATAATATTAAATAATACAGTTCACATTCAAATTTCCCCATTGTCTCAATAATCTTTATGGTCATTTTAACATTTATATGGGATCCATAATATCACTTTGCATTTAAGTTATTAAGTCCATTTACACTCCTAGAACTATCAACTCCTTTTCTTTTCCTCCTTCTTCATCTCTTCCCTCTACTCCTTTTTCTTTTTTTTCCTTTTTTTAAGTCTGTCCAAGTTATTCAGTAAATCATATTACATTCTAGAACTTTCTGATTGTTTCTCCTTGATTATGTACCTATTAAACATTTTAAAAAAATATTTTATAATAGGTATTATATACTTCTTTTTATCATATCAAAGTAATAGAAATTTGCATGTCGTCCTATTATTGATATGATGTTGTGTGTATACATATACATATTATATACATGTATACATGTGCATATACATATTATATACATACATGTATATATTATATATATAATAACATCATACCAATAATAGGAAAATGTGACAATTTTGTACACACACCCACACACATTGTTTTTTTTCATAGTTCCTGGCTCATAACTTCTATAACCCTTGTTATAACCTTCTGTTATAATTTGGGTATTAGGCCTCAAGGGCAGGCTTAAGGAAATAGAATTACTCTGATCTTCTGCCTCCTTTTCACCTGCCTCAAGACAGGACTTTAATTTGACCCAACCTCCCTGACTGTGGGTTTTAAGACCTTTCCACAGAAGGTCCCTCCCTATGTCTTGGGGAAATGAATGCTGACATCATGCAGCTTCCACCAAAACCCAAGAGGCTGGATTCCTGGGCTTCCAGATAGCAGAAAATGAGGAGGTTCCTGGAGGGTGGCACACCCAAGGAGGGCATGGAATTCCCAAACCCCAACTTGAAGCCAGTTGATCAGAAGTTCTGGAAGTCCAGACTAATTTCTGGGGTTTGGTGAACAGTCCTAGGGACTGCCCTCTCAGCCTCCAGGATCTAACACTATCTCCAGATAGTGCTGAAATTGAATTGGAAGACAATCAGCTGGTGTCTGCTACTTGGTGTGTGGGGAAAAATTCCCAGACATTTGCTCACGTAAGTCTTCTGTGTTGATGACTACTGCGGTGGTATAAGAGCAGAAAAAAAAACACAGTTTGAGAGTTTTTCTCTAAATAATAGAGACATTACTTTTGAATGTGTGATTAAGGTCATGTCCATCAACTATCTCATTGCAAAGGACCCTCTTATCTTCATAATTAACAAGAAATCTGTGGAGTAACACTTTGACCCAGCATGAATATCTTATTCTCAAAATATGTAACCCAATAATTTCAGTGTTTATGGGTAACCTTTGCCTGAATCAATCATTACAATGATACTTGCAAATTATCATTTTCTATCTCTATCATTCTTTCTACATTTATTAGTTGACATTCTTCTACGAAGAAAAGCTGGCCATGCATGCTGGTTCATGCCTATAATTCCAGCATTTTGGGAGGCTGAGGCGGGCAGATCGCTTGAACTCTTAAGCTTGAGACCAGCCTGGGCAACACAGAGAGAACCTGCCTCCACAAAAAAATTTTAAAAATTATCTATGTATGGTGAAGTGTGTCTGTGGTCCAGGCTACCTTGGAAGCTGAGGTTGGAGGATCTCTTGAGCTTGGAAGACTGTGAGTACAGTGAGCTATAATTGTGCCATTGCACTCCAGTCTGGGCAACAGAGCAAGACTTTACCTCAAAAAAAGAAAAAAGTAAAGGAAAAGAAAAAACAAAAGCTTTTCTTCTCTCCTTCCTCCCTCTAATTTAAGCAACATAATGGATCCAGTAACAATTTTTCATTACATTTTAATCCATTTCTGTAATTACAATTTTTGATGTTCAAATTATTTCATATTTTGTTAGAGGAAATCCTTTCAAGTAGACTCATTTATTTTTTTATGCATTTCCATCAGTTTTTGAGAACTTCCTGCTTTCAAGTTTTATTTTGCAATCTGGTCCTAATTGAAAGATTTACAAAAATTCATATCACCACATTTTTTTGTCTATTTGAAATTTATTAAACTATTGAGACACAAATAGAATAATTGCTAAGCTTAGAATAGCCTGAGTTGAAGGCTGAATCTATAATACACTAACTTCACAGTCATGGATAAGTAACCTATCCACTATAACTATCAGACTCTAAAATATGGATAAATATCATGCCTACCTTATTGAATTGTTTGGAAGATTAAGTAAGATAAGACATGAACAGCATTAGCAGTGCCTACTATTAAATACTTAATATGTTAGCTATTCTAGAATTATATAATATTGCAAGCTATTGGGCAGTCAGTGGAATACAACTTTAGAAATACTTATCCTTTAATCTCCTTTATGAATTGAAGTCACTTATTTCTTATACCAGACTTCTCAATCAGTCTGTGCCCCCCCCAAAATTTTATTATTCACTTAAAAAAGATTGGATCACTAGAGCCTCACAGGTGACTTTTCAAATATTGACTATGCAGTTTTCCATTGTATATTTCACATTATTTTACTAAAATTTGTATTTAACTGACAAGTAGCATTATCTATTTTTACCATCTGATGAAGCCATGTTTCCACAGGAAAACTGGGTCAGTCGAAGCAACAATAGACTGGCTCATTGTCACAGTGGTTTGATTTCCTAAGAGCTAAATCTTGTGGGAATTTTGGAATGTCTCTTAGGAATGAACAAATATTTTGTTTCAAAATCAATATATATCTCAGACAGCTTTGTACAAACAGAATGCATTGTATTTTGAGGAGTCACATAACATCTGGCCTAACACTTAAAGCCATCTCCAATAAATTAAATTGATTTTTTTTTTTTTTTTGAGACAGAGTCTCACTCTGTTACCTAAGCTAGAGTACAGTGGGGTAATCTTGGCTCACTGCTCCCAGGTTCAAGCAATTTCCCTGCCTCAGCCTCCTGAGTAGCTGGGATTACAGGCGTGTGCCATTACACCCAACTAATTTTTATATTTTTAATAGAGATGGGATTTTGCCATGTTGGCCAGGTTGGTCTTGAACTCATGACCGCAGGTGTTCCACTTGCCTTGACCTCCCAAAGTGCTGGGATTACAGACATGAGTCACCATTCCTGGCTGAACAAAAATTTTTTTTGTAAATGTCCACTGACAGTTCTATCTTTCTTAAAGCCTCATTACCTAATTTACCCACTTTAATTAAAGGCTTCAGAAAGAAAAATAGGGCTATCAAAAAACTCTATAAGGATAAGAATAATGGAAATTCAAGACAAAGTGTCAAAGATTATCTCCACACGAAGCAAAATATTGTTCTTAAACTTTTCCATAGTAGCTTTTAAGCCTTGGGAAATAAGATAACAATTTTTATTTCCAGTCCTTTCTATAATGTCATATTTCTCATTTTAAATTATATTTAATGGATAATTATGGCCAAACTATTATGTGCATGGTTAGATATACTAATTCTACTCCAAATACATAGCAATAGCAATAAAACATGGATCTGAAGTAAAAGCACAAAATGGTAACCTGAAAGAAAATTACTGGCCTAACGGCCTTCAAGGCTGGAAACAGGCAGTGTTGCCCAATAATTTGATAACTATGTGGTAATTAAGATTTAAATCCTCCATATGAAATGGAAGGCAAGAGTAAAAATCACTGCTTGAGGCAAGAGTTACTATGAGAATTCTCAGTCATACAAGAAGACTTTAAAAAGCTACTGAAACACTGCCTTGGGCTAGATTTTCAAGGGAATATTTGTACCTAGGGTAGTGAGCAAAAAAAGACTCACACTCATGACTCAGGAACTGAATCAACTACTCACTATTTATATGACCATTTCTTGGGGTTCCTCTATGTTATAACAAGACAGGAGACCCAAACCAATGTTACACAAGCTGATACTTCAGTAAGGTCACAGAGACAAGTACAGGAAAACACAAAACTCTCAAATTCTATATGGACAGAAATAGAGGAAAGTTAAAGGAAAGCAAATATGAAACTAAAAACCCTTCATTTCCCATGGATTACCAAACCTAAATATAGCATTTTCATGAGGTATAAAAATTAAATGCCAAGAAAGGTAACCAAGAAAGTTAGCAAAGTATAAACCCATTCCAGATTAAAAGAATCTAGGTTAACACTCCAAAGGAGACTTCTCAAAAGCATATCTAGGTTGGTCAGAGAAGTAAAGAAATAACATTTACTAAAAACAATTTAATAAGCAGTACATATAAAACAAAATAGTGAATATAAAAAAGAACCAACAAAAATATTGAAAATGAAATATATTTTCGGAAAAAAGCTCAATAGGTAGAATAAATTTTATATAATCAAGGTAAAATTTAATTTAAGAATTAATCTAAAAATATTTACCCATGTTTTCAACATAGAGAAATAAAGAGCAACTATGGGAATTGTAAGATGGAGTAAGAAAAATTAAATTATGTAATATCAATGTAATGAAAATTTGATGGAGAAACAATTGTATTTTAAAGAAATAATGACAGAATATTTTCCACAACCACAAAATACCCAAGTCCTCAGATTGCAATAAAATTTAATCACTAAAAACATTAAATTATGCTGAATATAAACTAATGAATGGTTCATAAAACTGCAATCAACATGAAAGGGAAGATATAAGTTTATCAAAGAGAAAATGTGTTTCCCACAAATAACTATTATGCTGAACACAAAATATCCAGAAAAAACATAAGCCACTAAGTATCTTTTTTATTTTATTTTATTTTGTTTTGTTTTATTTTATTTTATTTATTTTGTATTTTAATTTTAGAGGCAGGGTCTCTGCTTTGTTGCCCTGACTGGAGTGCAGTGGCATAATCATAGCTTCCTGCAGCCCTAAACTCCTGAGGTCAAGGGATCCTCCCAACTCAGCCTCTGAAGTTTCTAGGACTGCAGGTGTGGGCCACCATGCCTATCTAATTTATTTTCTATTTTTTTGTAGAGATAGGGTCTTGTTATGTTGCCCAGTCTGGTCTCAGACTCCTGGGCTCAATCAGTCCTTCCACCTCAGCCTCCCAAAGTGCTGGGATTACAGGCATGAGCCACCACACCTGGCCCTTCTAAGCATTCTGTATCCAGCTAAAAACAACCATGAAATGTGTGGGCAAAATGAAGATTCTCAATAAACAAACAAATGAAAGCTACAGTTTTCTAAAACCTTTAGATACTCACTAAAAAAAGAAATGAATGATATTTGCCAAATGCAATGAACTACTAGCACTTTCAAATAATTTTATATTTTTATTGTAATAAAATATACATAAAATAAAATTCACCATTTTGACCATTTTTAGCTGTAATGTTCTGTGGCATTAAGTATGTTCACATTGTAGGACGACTATCACCACCATCATCTCCAGAACACATTTCATCTTAGAAAACTAAAATTCTGTACCTATTAACAGTAACTCCCCATTCCTGTTCTCCCAGCCCCTGGAAACCATCATTCTACTTTCTTTCTCTATAAATTTGATTACTATAGGTACTTCATATAAATTGAACCACACAGCATTTTTCTTTTGTGAGTGGCATTATACATTGTTAGATGTGAATACATTAGAATTGAAATAATCTGTTTAGTAAAAGATACTGGAAACAAAGTTTAACTCAGATATCAACGCTTATAACTAAGGAAACCATGCAATTTGGTTTGCTCAGTGTAGTTCTAGTTTTCTTCTCGTATCTGGACGTAGTTATTAAGGATGCACCCTTTCATTCTTAAAAATGTTTTGGTTTAAATAAATGATTATGGTCACCTTAAATAAGACTTTCTAAAGTTTAATGTACAAATTTTATAAAGAATATTTTAAAGTCTATGAAAAAGGACTAACTATGCTAGAGGACAATGGTTAGTGACTACTGAACAAAGAATTCATTGAAGAGAAAATATATACAGCTAATCAACAACAAAAAAATACTCAGTCTCCTCAGAAATCAGGGATATGCAAATACAGTTAACTGTTAAACACCATTTCACACAATTAAAATAGGAAAAAATAAAATCTGACAATAGCGAATGGTGAAGATATTCTGAAGAAACAAAAGTTCAACCTTGCTTTTATGTGTATACATGAGTATAACCAATTGCAAGGATAATTCTGTTATCTAGTGTGTATAATCTCTGTTGTTTTTACATTTTACTTGTTTTATTGGTATTTTTTTAAATAGTGTGCCATGACTATAGTATGATAAATTTTGCAAATCTGTTTGATACGACTGGCCTTCCATATTATTTTTTTAAAAATATACTTGAAGTTCTAGGGTACATGTGCACGATGTGCAGGTTTGTTACACATGTATACATGTGCCATGTTGGCGTGCTGCACCCATTAACTCATCATTTACATTAGACATTTCTCCTAATGTTATCCCTCCCCCCTCCCCCTCCCCCATGACAGGTCCCAGTGTGTGATGTTCCCCACCCTGTGTCCAAGTGTTCTCATTGGTTTCAATTCTCACCTATGAGTGAGAACATGTGGTATTTGGTTTACTAGTTCAACCATTGTGGAAGACAGTGTGGTGATTCCTCAAGGATATAGATCTAGAAATACCATTTGACCCAGCCATCCCATTACTGGGGATATACCCAAAGGATTATAAATCATGCTGCTATAAAGACACATGCACGCATATGTTTATTGCAGCACTACTCACAATAGCAAAGACTTGCAACCAACCCAAATGTCCATCAATGATAGACTGGAATAAGAAAATGTGGCACATATACACTATGGAATATTATGCAGCCATAAAAAAGGATGAGTTCATGTCCTTTGTAGGGACATGGATGAAGCTAATGTGTATAATCTTTCATTTAAAAATTCTGTTTTTAGATACACTTCTTAGAGATACTCTTGCACATGTTCACAAAAGGTGTACAAAACACTAAGCACAACAATGTACAATAGCAATAATTTGAAACAGCTCAATCATCAATGTTCATCAATAGAGAATGAATCATTACATTTTAGTATTATCATATCATTTAATATTATACAGTAATTACAGTTAGTTAATTACAGCTGAAAATATTAGTAGATAAATGTCCTATCAACATAATCATAGTAAGGGAGAAAGCATGTGAAGAATAAAACAAATTACAGCATCACATATATAAAGCTTGAAATCATACAAAATAATATTATATATTGTATGTGAATACACCCATACATTGTTGTGTATACAAATTCATGGGAAAGCCAGATACCAACTTTAATATAATATACATAATGAAGGGATGTGGTAAGAGGAAAATGGAATCCATAGAAATTTCAAGAAGTTTCAATTATATCTCTAACATTTTATTTTATTTTTTCCTACCAAATTATGAGAAACAAATATTACAAAATTTTAAGGATCTGATAAAATTTAACATTTAGCCCACAGGCATTTTTTATATGTTTGTCTTTTTCTATAAAATTGAAATATCTCATTCAAATTTTTAAAATTAAAGTTAACACAAATGCATAACCTCATGTCTAACCAAAATATCATTTTTTAAAGTTTTATCTTTCCTTGCTGTTTTTCTTTTTTTTTCCAACTTTTCATATAAGTGTGGGGGTACATGTAAAGGTCTGTGGTACATATTATTTCATCACCCAAGTATTAAGCCCAGAACCCAAGAGTTATGTTTTCTGCTCCTCTCCCTCCTACAACCTTCTGTCCTCAAGTAGATCCCAGTATCTGTTGTTCCCTTCTTTGTGTTCATGAGTTCTCATCATTTAGCTCACACTTATAAATGTGAATATGTTGTACTTGACTTTCTGTTCTTGTGGTAATTTGCTGAGGATAATGGCCATCCATGTCCCTGCAAAGAACACGATCTTGTTCCTTTTTTACATGGTATTCCATTTTGTATATGTACTTTTTAAAAATCCAATCTGTCATGAGCGAGACTCCGTCTCAAAAAAAAAAAAAAAAATCCAATCTGTCGTTAGTGGGCATTTAGGTTGATTCCACATCTTTCCTATTGTGAATAGTGCTGCAATGAATATTTTCATGCATGGGTCTTTATGATAAAATGTTTTATATTCCTCTGGGTACATACCCAGTAATGGGATTGCTGGGTTGAATGGTAGTGCTACTTTTAGCTCTTTGAGAAAGTGTCATACTGTTTTCCACAATAGTTGAACTAATTTACAGTCCCACCAACAGTGTATAAGTGTTCAATTTTCTCTGCAACCTCACCAGCACCTGTTACTTTTGGGCTTTTTAATAATAGACATTCTGACTGGTGTGAGATTGTATCTCATTGCGGTTGTGATTTACATTTCTCTAATAACCAATGATATTGAGCTTTTTTCCATATGCTTGTTGACTGCATGAATTTTTTTTTGAAAAGTGTCTGTTCATGTCTGTTGCCCACATTTTTATAGGATTTTTTTTCTGTTGTAGATTTGTTTCAGTTCTTTATAGATGCTGTATATTAGGCCTTTTTCAGATGCATAGTTTGTAAATATTTTCTCCCATTCTGTAGGTTGTCTGTTTACTCTGTTGATAGTTTCTTTGGGCAGAAGCTCTTTAGTTTAATTCGATCCCATCTGCCAATTTTTGCTTTTGTTGCATATTGCTTTTGCAATTTTTTGCCATGAAATCTTTGCCCATTTCTATGTCCAAGATGGTATTGCTTAGGTTGTCTTCCAGAGTTTTTATAGTTTTGGGTTTTATATTTAAGTCTTTAATCTATCTTGAGTTGATTTTTGTTTATGATATAAAGAAGAGGTCCAGCTTCAATATTTTGCATGTGGGCTAACCAGTTATCTCATCATCACTTACTGAATAGGGAATCCTTTCCCCTTTTCTTTTCTTTTCTTTTTTTTTTTTCTTTTTTGCAAGCTTTGTTGAAGATCTGATGGTCGTATATGTATGGACTTATTTCTGGTTCTCTATTCTGTTCTACTGGTCTACAGGTCTGTCCTGTACCAGTGGCATGCTCTTTTGGTTATTGTAGCCCTGAAGTACAGGTTGAAGTCAAGTAACATGATTCTTTCAGCTCTACTCTTATTTCTTAGGATTGCCTTGGCCATTTATGCTGTTATTGGTTCCATATGAATTTTAAAATTGATTTTTTTCTAATTCTGTGAAGATTATCATTGATAGTGTGAGTCAATAGAGTATTGAAAGTCCTAGCCAGAACAATCAGGCAAAAGAAAGAAATAAGGGGCATCCAAATAGGAAGAGAGAAAGTCAAACTATTCCTGTTTGCAGATGACATGATTCTATATCTAGAAAATCCTGTAGTCTCGGCCCCAAAGCTCATTCAGCTTATCAACAATTTCAGCAGTTTCAGGATACAAAATAAATGTTCAAAATTCACTGACATTCCAATACACCAAGAGTCAAGCCAAAGAGCCAAATCAGGAAGGCTATCCCAATTACAATTACAATTACAATTGCCACAAAAAGGATAGAATACTTAATAATACCACCAATCAGGGAGGTGAAAGATCTCTATAATAAGAATTAAAATATACTGCTTAAAGAAGCCAGAGAAGACACAAACAAATGACAAACTAATGAAAAAACATCCCAAGCTTATGGCTAGAAGGGATCAACATTATTAAAATGGCTATACTACCTAAAGCCTACTTTATAGGGTTAATGCTATTCCTATGAAACTAACCTAAATCTCATTATTATTCTTAAAATAATCTTGATTTTGTAGAAAATATAAAAATGTAAACAAGCAGAAATTGCTTACTATATCCCTAAGAATTTTTCTGGTATCTGAGAAATTCCTCATATCTATAATCCTGAAAATGGGACTCTGAATTTCAACAACTGTCCCAAATGTTTTTTGACACAATCTATGTGCCAAGCACTGTTCTAGATGTTGAGGATACAGCAGTGAAGAGACAACAAAACATTTTTCCTGTTGAAGCTTTTTTTCCAGAGATAAGAGGCAGATAAAAAAAAAAAAAAAAAAAAAAAAAAGATCAACTGGATGCTTGTTTGAAGATGCTTAATATGAAGAAAAGTTTAATAGGGCAATAATTCCAGAGTGATAGGTATAATTTTAAATAAGGTGCTCAGAAAACAACTCATTACAAAGGTGTGATCAGAGTGAAGATCTGGAAGAGATAAGGGAGCAAGCCATGCACACATATGAGGCATTGGGGCAAAGAAATGTCCCTGAGAAAAGGAGCAGCAAATGCCTCCAAAGACATCAAGGATGCCAGTGTGCCCGGAGCAGGGCAAGTAAGGGAGAAGAGGTAGGAGATGAAGGCAGACTGTGTGTGGAGCTTTACAGGCTGTTTAAGAATTTGAGCTTGAATTCTGAGTTAAATAAGAATTATTTTGAGAATTCTGGGAAACGAGATGACATTTTAAGAAGCTTACTCTGGCTGCTATCAAACTACAGGAGAGAGAGAATGGAAGCAGAGAGGCAAATTAGGAAGCTATTACCATACCCCAATGAGAGATTATAGTGCCCTATGTCCTGGTGAAATGTATATTTGAAAATACATCTGAATATATTTTGTGAAATCTTTCGAATCATGGGATTTTTGGTCCTCTATGTTATGTTTTGAACCAACACGTGGAATATAAAGTTAGAGTGAACCACAGTAAGGAAAGACACATAATGCTGACACATACATCCTGTGGTGTGGTATGGATAGGTGTCCGAGTGTATTATCAATTATTTGACTAAAGAAAAGCTAAACGACCAAAGGGAACAATCCTTTCTTTCTTAATCTGAAATATTTGCAGAGTTCTGGAAATTTCTTAGATGTGCCATACAATGAAAACAAATTAAATGCTGAACTAAATGATTCTTTCTTCCCATGGTGTGATCTTTTTCCCTTCTTTTGGATATACTCATTTGTTCCTGACAAGATAATCACCACTGCTTTGTTGACCTTTATGAGATGCGTTATGTTACTGGGAAAAAGTCCTAGGATCTCTATAAACGGAGGAAATGATCCCTTGTTGGCTAAATGCTCATTGTACGGACCAAACAGTCTTACACCTTCTGAAAAGGCCTAAGGAAAGTTTTGTAAGTGTTTGGGAGTTGCTGTTTTTGAGCCAAATATCAAGTCACTTTGTGCTTGGACCTAGTTCTCTTTGTTCTCCACTGTGGCAATAAAGAACAGTAATATGTGCAAGATGAGGTGGCTCCTGTGAGCCCAGAAAATGCCAATTTATATGAAACCTAAATCAAATACTTGCTGTCTTAGACCAAAAAAAAAAAACTTCCAATTTTGAGGTCAGTAAACACTAATCTGTGGAATTTAAGGAGCTATATTACTCAGTAGTATTAATATTTGAAATTTCTACTACTGTACTAAATTCATATTTTATAAATTATTACAAATAACACTATAGTCTATTTTATTTATGTCACCACTTAGTTACAAAATAATTTTCAAGCGAACCATTTAATCATTACTAAGGTTTATTTATATCATTCTGGAAGGTTTAAAAAACCTTTGTTTCAATTACTAATGAATATCTTAAATATGGTATTTTTAAGAAGAATGCAAACAGCTGAGATTTTAATAAGTGACTATCGTATCCAGATGATGGTCTATTGTTTCCAGTCTGATGCTTGTGGAGCTGCCAGTCATCAAGACTCCCTACCATGCAGCAGGCAAAGGGCAAGCCTCCAGTGTGTTTATGAGTCTCATTCAGCATGCTACCTGCATGTTGTTCAAGGCTGACAAAGAAAATCTGTCAGCCTTGGGTTACATTTCACATAAAAGTTTTAAATACTATCTAAAATGCACATATTTTAATGCTTGAATTATTTACATTCTCACTCAAATATTATTCTAGCATTAAAATGTAACTTTTATATACCCAAGATTTTGGAATGATCAATGGTTTTAAATGTAGATCCAATTCTATGCGAAGTAGAGCTGGCAAATTTAAATCTCAGGAAAATATTTTACTCTATCAAAAATGCAAGTTTCTATACTGTTTCCATTTTCTTTTCTTTTGAGATGATTGTCATTAAATAAAACTTACATTTGAGAAATTCATATTTTCATTTGAAATGTAATTTTACTTATTTATATTTAATTATTTTAATATTTCTCAAAAAATGAAAAAGTATATTAACACATCCTATATCCTCAGACTCAATCACTTATACGTGGCATAATCATGTCCTAGTATCCCCAAGTTTCTATCACCGGGAAAAGAATCAGCCATCACCAACATGTAAACAATTTTTACTTTAGTTTTCATTTGGAATCTGACCATTGAGTACACTGCACTAGGCTGTAAGCTCATACCTTTCACCCTTGCTATTATTCAATTGGTAGGTCTTCTGGTTTTCTCTTTCCACATATTTTCAACTTCGTATTGCTGTATGTTTCCTCTCTCCTTACCCATGATCCCACTGCACCCTTTCCTCATAGTCCTCTATATTTTTTCTTTTTAGAATTCCGTTCTACCCTAAACATTCTCCACTAGATTTCCAATTCCTTCATAGAATGCTAGTTCATCTTACATTTTCCAGACAGGAAAGCAGACACAGGAGGCAGATGTCAGTATTTGGGACCTTGTACACAACGTTGGTTTTAGCTTCAGTTTGTTAACCTCAGTTTCAGTGATTTTCACTTTCATTCAATTTCAATCTCATACTCCAGAAAACCTTTTGTCTTCTATAAGGATCAGCCTCTAAAATCTTGAGACTTAATAGGCTATTTACAAAAAAAAATCATACCTTCTTTCTTTGTGTCTCTCTTATTTAAGTTGTCTTTTACGATTTCACTGAAACATCTTTTTTTCTGTACCACTTATTTTCATCTCAACCTATCAGGCTCTTTGATGTTCTTTCCTCCCAATGTAATATAGACAAAATAATTTATTGTTTCAACCAGTCTTTCAATCCACTGCTTACACTAATTAAAAACTCCAAATCCTTGACTAATGTACACTCTATCTGATTGTATACACAACACTACAAAAAAATTGTACATCTATATTTTTGCGATAAAAAAAGTTTAATATCTCCAAACTGAGAAGTACCAAACTGGAAAATGAGAAGTATCTTCCTCACTCCCATTTTCATTGCAATCCAATTCAAACTTCATTATTCTCAAACTGCCTATAGCACCAGCTTCTTCCCTCTGGCAAATGTCTACATTTCCCAATTTGTAAAAGAAAATAAGATCACTTTTGCAAAATTTCATCAATTTTCCTGATACTCCACAACCAGACTTAATTGCATCCATCTCTACTCTTAATTCTATCTCAAAGTAGGTTGCCCTGTTCCTTTCTAAGATCAGTCTTTATTCCTGTGGTCTCCATCAATACTAACTGTTTTTATGTCATTAAATATTTTCCCTCATCTAATTCCTTTCTTACAATCTGCAAATGTGCTGTCTCTCCCACCTTAACAAACAACAACAAATATGTTCTTTGGCCCGCTTTGTAATGGGATTGTTTATTTTTTTCTTGTAAATTTGTTTAAGTTCCTTATAGATGCTGGATATTAGACTTTTTTCAGATTCATAGTGTGCAAAAATTTTCTCCCATTCAGTAGGTTGTCTCTTTACTCTGTTGATAGTTTCTTTTGCTATGCAGAAGCTATTTAGTTTAATTAGATCTCCTTTTTCAATTTTTGCTTTTGCTGCAACTGCTTTGGGTGTCATCAAAATCTTTGCCTGTGCCTGTGTCCTGAATGGTATTGCCTAGACTGTCTTCCAGGGTTTTCATAGTTTAGAGTTTTAAATTTAAGTCTTTAATCCATCTAGAGTTAATTTTTGTAGATGGTGTAAGGAAGAATTCCAGTTTCAGTTTTCTGCATATGGCTAGCCAGTTCTTCTAGCACCATTTATTAAATAGGGAATCCTTTCCCTATTGCTTGTTTTTGTCAGGTTTGTCAAAGATCAGATAGCTGTAGGTGTATGGTCTTATTTCTGGGTTCTCTATTATGTTCCACTAGTCTATGTATCTATTCTCGTACCAGTATCATGCTGTTTTGGTTACTATGGCCCTGTAGTATAGTTTGAAGTGAGGTAGCGTGATTCCTCCAACTTTGTTCTATTTGCTTAGGATTGCCTTGGTTATTTGGGCATATTTTAGGTTCTATATAAGTTTTAAATAGATTTTCCTAGTTCTGCACAAATGTCAGTGGTAGTTTAATGGGAATGACATTGAGTCTATAAATTGCTTTGGGCAATATGGCCATTTACATGAGATTGATTCTCTCTATGCATAAGCATAGAGTGTTTTCCGTTTGTTTGTGTCATCTCTGATTTCTTTTAGCTATGATTTATAGTTCTCTTCACAGAGATCATTCACTGCCCTTGTTAGCTGTATTCCTAGGCATTTTATTCTTTTTGTGTCAGTTGTGAATGGGAGCTTATTTATGATGTAGCTCTTGGCTTGACAATTGTTGGTGTATAAGAATGTTAGTTGGCACATTAATTTTGTATCCTGGGACTTTTCCAAAGTTGTTTTTCAGCTTAAGAAGCTTTTGGGGTAAGATGATGGGGTTTGTAGTCCTAGATCATGTAATCTACAAACAGGGATAGTTTGACTTCCTCTCTTACTATTTGAATGCCCTTTATTTCTTTTTCTTGCCTGATTGCTCTGGCTGGAACTTCCAATGTTATATTGAATAGGACTGGTGAAAACAGATATTCTTGTGTTGTGCCAGTTTTCAAGAGGAATGTTTCCAGCTTTTGCCTGTTCAGTATGATGCTGGCTGTGTGTTTGTCAGATATGGCTCATTATTTTCAGATATGTTCCTTAAATACCTAGTTTATTAAGAGTTTTTAACATGAAGGGATTCTGTGTTTTATCAGAAGCCTTTTCTGCAGCTATTGAGATAATCATGTACCTTTTTTTTTTTTTTTTTTTTGAAACAGAGCCTTGCTCCATTGCCCAGCCTGGAGTGCAGTGGCATAATCTTGGCTCACTGCAACCTCCACCTCTCATGTACAAGTGATTCTCATGCCTCAGCCACCCGAGTAGCTTGGATTACAGATGTGTTCCATAACATCTGGCTAATTTTTGTACTTTTAGCAGAGATGAGGTTTCACCATGTTGGCCGGGCTGGTCTCAAACTCCTAGCCTCATGTGATCTGCCAGCCACAGCCTCCCAGGGTGCTGGGATTACAAGCATAAACTACCATCTCTGACCTTGTCTTTAGTTCTGTTTATGTGATGAATCACATTTTTTGATTTGCCTATGAACCAAACGTGCATCCCAGAGATGAAGCCTACTTGATCATGGTGGATAAGCTTTTGGATACACTGTGGGATTTGGTTTGCCAGTATTTTGTTGAGGATTTTTGCATTTGTGTTTGTCAAGGATATTGGCCTGAAGTTTTCTTTTTTTGTCATGTGTCTGCCAAGTTTTGTTATTAGGATGATGTTTGCCTCAAAGAATGAGTTATGAAGGAGTCCCACCTTTTCAATTTCTGAAATCATTTCAGCCAGCTCTTCTTTGTACATCTGGTAGAATTCAGTTGTGAATCCTTCTGGTCCTGGGCTTTTTTCGGTTGGTAGGCTATTTATTACTGCTTTAATTTCAGAGATCATTGTTGGTCTGCTTAGGGATTCAAATCTTCCTGGTTCAGTCCTGTATGTATCCAGGGTGTTTGTATCCAGGAATCTATCCACTTCTTCCACATTTTTTAGCTTATGTGCATAGAGGTGTTTACAATATTCTCTGATGGTTGTTGGTATTTCTGTAGGGTCTGTGGATATATATCCATTATTATTTCTGATTTTGTTTATTTGAATATTCTATGTTTTCTTCTTTACTAGTCTAGCTAGTGTTCTATTTTTTTTTTTTTTTTTTTAAAAGAAAAAACACCTTCCTGGATTCAGTTATCTTTTGAATGGTTTTTCCACATCTCTATCTTCAGTTCAGCACTAAGTTTGGTTATTTCTTGTCTTTTGCTAGCTTTGGGATTTGTTTGCTCTTGGTTGTCTAGTTCTTTTAGATGTGATGTTGGGTTTTTAACTTGACTTCTTTCTAGCTTTTTCATGTGGACCTTTAGTGATATAAAGTTCCCCCTAAACACTGCCTTAGCTGTGTCCCAGATATTCTGGTGCATTTTATCACTGTTCTTATTAGTTTCAAAGAACTTCTTGATTTCTGCCTTAATTTCATTATTTACCCAAAAGTCATTCAGGAGCAGGTTATTCAATTTTCACATAATTGTATGGTGTTGGGGGAATTTCTTAGTCTTGAGTTCTAACTTGATCACACTGTGGTCTGAGAGGCTGTTTGTTATGATTTCAGTTCTTTTGCATTTGCCTAGGAGTGTTTTAATTCTGATTATGTGATCGATTTTAGAGTGTCATGTGGCAGTGAGAAAAATGTATATTCTGTTGTTTTTGTATCATTATGTTATTTTAGTATGATTATGTAATGCCCTTCTTTGTCATTTTTGATCTTTATTGGTTTAAAGGCTGTTTTGTTGGAAACTAGGATTCCAACTCATGGTTTTTTCTGTCTTCTATTTACTTGGTAAATTTTCCTCCATCCCTTTATTTTGAGTCTGTGTGTGTCTTTGCATGTGAGATGGGTCTTTTGAAGACAGCATACCAGTGAGTCTTGGTTCTTTATCCAGCTTGTCACTCCGCATCTTTTAATTGGGGCATTTAGTCTGTTTCCATTTAAGGTTAGTATTGTTATGTATGGATTTGATCTTGTCTTTGTGATGCTACCTAGTTATTTTTTGACTTGTTTATGTGGTTGCTTTATAGTGTCAATGGTCAGTGTGTTTTTGAAGTGAACGGTAGTAGCTTTTCCTTTCTATATTTAGTTCTTCCTTCAGGAGTTCTTGTAAGGCAGGTCTGGTGGTAACAAATTCCCTCAGTGTTTGCTTATTTGAAGATAATTTTGTTTCTCCTTCACATGCGAAGCTTAGTTTGGCTGGATATGAAATTCTGGGTTGGAATTGCTTTTCTTTAAGAATGTTAAATATTTGCCCCCAATGTTTTCTGGCTTTTAGCATTTCCACTGAGAGGTCTGTTGTTAGTGTGATGAGCTTCTTTTTTAGGTGACCTGGCCTTTCTCCCTGGATGCTGTTAACACTTTTTCTTTCATTCAACTTTGGAGAATCTGAAGATTATGCGTCTTGGGGATGATCTTCTCATGGAGTATCTTACTGGGGTTCTCTGCATATTCTGAGTTTGAATGTTAGCCTATCAAGGTTGGGAAAGTTCTACTAGGTGATATCCTGAAATATGTTTTCCAAATTGGTTCTCTTCTCAGCTCTTTCAGGTACATCAATCAGTTGTAAATTTAGTATTTTACATGAGCCCATATGTCTTGGAGGTTTTGTTCATTCCTTTTTATTCTTTTTTCTCTATTCTTGTCTGCCTGTCTTACTTCAGAAAGACAGTCTTCATGCTCTGAGATTCCACTGTTTGGTCTATTCTGCTATTAATACTTGTGATTGCATTATTAAATTCTTGTATTGTGTTTTGCAGCTCTATCAGGTTGGTTATGTTCTTCTCTATCCTGACTCTTTTGTTTGTCAGCTTCAGCAATGTTTTATTATGATTTTTATCTTCCTTGCATTGAGTTAGAATGTCCTCCTGTAGCTCAGTGAAGATCATCTTTATCCATATTCTGAGACCTACTGTTATTTCAGCCATGTCAGCCTTAGCCTCATTCCAAACCCTTGCTGGAGAAGGATTTGGTCATTTGGTGGAGAGAGGGAATTCTGGCTTTTTGAGTTTCTCATGTTCTTTGGACTGATTCTTTCTCATTTTTGTGGGCTTATCTACCTTCAGTCTTTGAGGTTGCTGACTTTTAGATTGAGGTGTTTGTTTGTTTGTTTGTTTTTTCAGTCTGGCCACTTTTCTGTAGTGCTGTTGCAGTTTTCTGGGCATCCTTTTGAGTCCCTAGTCACTTCAGATTTTCTAGTGCCTGAAGATGTCATCAGTAAAAGCTGTGAAACAGCAAAGATGACAGCTTGACCCTTCCTCTGGGAGTTCCATTCCAGGTGAATACAGAGCTGTTGCTAGCCTGAATGCCCCTATAGGAGGGAGGAGGCCAGAGACCCCAGTTGGGATGTCTCACCCAGCTGGGTGGAACAGAATCAAGTACATACTTAAATAAGCAGACCAGCCCTGCTTTTGTAGAACAGCTGAGCTGTGCTGTGCTGAGGTGCTGTTTCTACCCACCATTGGTTTGGGCTTTCCAAAGCCTGGAGGCTGGAACCACTAAGTTGCCAAAACAGCAAAGATGGCAGTCTACCTCTCCCTTTAGTAACTCTGTCCCAGAAAGTTTTCAAATTTCTATTAGCCAAAGAACATCAATGAGAGTGGCTGGAGGCCGTGGTTCAGAAGTACAGCCCAGTGAGGAGGAAGAGATTAGGGAACTGCTTAAGGAAGCAGTCTTTCCCATACCACTTCCATCCCCAGCTGGTTTGGACTCTCCTAAGCCAACAGGCTGAAATGGCTAAGTTTTCCAAACAGGAAAGATGGTGGCCCACTCTTCCTGAAATATTTTTAAAAGCCCCAGCATCATATTAAGAGAATTATAATCTAGTGGGATTTATTTCAGAAATACACAGATGAATCAATATTGATCATGGTGATAACTACAAGAAAAAAATACCCTATGATGGCTACCTCCCTAGATGCTAATGTAGCATTTGATAAAATTCAACAATCTTTTGGATTTTTTAAAAATTACACAATAATTAGTCATAGATAAATACTTCCTTAACATAAGAATTGTATGTTTTTCATCCAAATCTAGCATCATGCTTAATAGGAAAATACTAAAAGCAATGCCACTAAAACAAAAAGTAACTCAAGATCTCAGTGACAATGTCTTTAGCTAATGGTGTAATTGTGATATTTTGTGCATATATATTCATAAATTTATGTTTTAATTATAAATAGAAGCCTTTAGTAAAAGAAATTTCCCTTCATCTGGTTTAACACTTTGGGGTCTGAATTTTATTTGTTTGATATTAAGATCACCACTCCTATTTTTTATTTTAAATGTGTATTTTCATCATTTATTTCTGTTAGTCACTAAAATTATCCTGCTTAACATTCCCTTTTTGTGTCAGTCATAAACCAAAGCCACTATAAGTACCATAGCAGTAAGAGGCTTAATTTAGAAATTAATTAGAAATTACACAAATATGAGAGGAACTAGAAAAGTGAAGTTCTGGAAATGGGAAATCGGAGGCTCAGAGAAATAGGCATCTACTACACTGCCTAAAGTACAGGCATGGGTGTGATGTCTGAATTTGTCAGAATATCCAAGAAGCCATACACATCTGTCTACAAACGTGGTCTGCGCTGGGGATATTTATGGAGTGATTAGAGAAAACGGCCTCCTGTGTGGGCACGGCAGCCTCTGCCTGTGCACAACCATGGCCCTGGTAGTGAACACTAAGTCTGTGTTGGTCAGCAGGTCAGGTGTTCAGGAGATAGTTTGACTCAGAGAATAGCTGAGGTCTACCAGGTAAGATGCATTTCACCATTATCATGTCTGACCTCCATGGTCTTCCAAAAGAAATGTCCTTGGCTTCCCTTCTACCCTCTAGACCTTGCAGGAATTCCTGCCTTTGATCACTTCTAACAAGGTACCACAGAATGAAGAGGAATCTGGAAAAAAGTTTCAAGACTTAGACAGTAGCAGTAATATCAGTTTGACAACAGATAATTCAGTATTCCTTTGTGTGACTTAATATGCTTATTTATATACTACATAATTAAAATTTTAGAATGACATTCTTTGACTCACAGATATGTCAAATATGGCAATCAACAAACTTACTCTACTTTCCATGTTCTTTCTCTATTCCTTTCCTACTTTGTAAGTGGTTGATATTTTCCCATTGTTAGGGCATATTAAATTTATATTTGGTTTGTCATCCTCATCTCCACATTCCCTCTAGTCTTGGTTCTTAATAAGATACTGAGAGAAGGAAGGAATAAGCCAGTCAGGCAGGCAGTTAGGGTGAGTCCTTAGTAAAATTCTTGCAAAGCAAGAACAGCCTAAAAATCAACCTGCAAGCTCCAGATAGGAAAGAGCCTGCATCCTTGAATGGAAATGCCTACTCTCTGAACCTAGATGAACAAATTCCACTCCTGTTTTGGACACATTTCCTTCTCCTGTGCACCTTTGTCTCGTTTCACGTGCTTCCTCCCAACTGGTCCTTACCTTTACCTATTTGATGTATACCTGTCTTTCTGTGATTGGCCACAGCTGGGTCTTCATTTGCATAAAATGTGGGGGCCGAGCCTTCACCTCTGCCTCCAATTGGTTCTTTCATTATTGTGTCTCTTTCTGAGTGGTGCTTTCTCCAAGAGGGCCCACAGACCTGTCAGCACATTCCTCCCCTTCCCAGTCCACAAATATCCCATACTTAGACCTGCAGCCAGCAACCCTCTTTCAGGTCCCCTCTCTTTGCTGAGACCTTTTCTGTCACTTAATAAATCTGACTCTGCCCACTCTCCTATGTTCATATGCCTTATTCTTCTTGACTGTGGGACAAGAAGCCAGTGCTCGCTGGTGGTGGGAGTAAAAGAGCTGTAACCCTCCCTCTCACCAAACAACAAGATGATGGCAAAAGTTGCAACAATATGTTCAAAGTTCATTACTTTTACATTGTTTTTCTGATTTTCCCTTGTTTGATTAAGGTTCATCAGCCAGCAGTTTCCTCAATAAGTACTTACAGGAGCAATAACTCCTGAATAAATTATATATTCAAAACAATTTATCTGTTGAATTTTCACTTGAAGTATATAACTTAGCTGAACAGATAATTATTGGCTTACACATTTCACCCTGCTATCATATAGGTATTGCTGTATTGTCCTGTGGTGCTGAATACTGCTCAAGAAAAACATAAGGATGGATCAATTTGTTTTATTCTAACTGACTTGATATTAGGCCTACCTTTGAAAAGCATTCTTTTTTTTTATTTTTAAGGATTGATAACTTTATTAAGATGTACCTCAGTATTGACCATTGCGGTTTAAGTTGCCCTGGCATCTGATGTGCCTTTTCAATAATGCAAATCCAAGCCTTCTTTTATTTCACAACTGTTTGCTTTAATTATATGTTTCTATACTCTGTTCTGTTATTTTGGCTTTCTTCTTGCTTAACTCCAATTATGTTTATTTTATTTCCTTTGCCTTTCTTCAGTATCTAACCATTCCCTTTACATTTTTTCAGCTCCTCTGTATTTTCATTTTATTTTGGTAACTTTTCTCATTCTGAACTCCAGATCTCTTCCTCTGTTATTCTCAATGTATATGTTGCCTTGTGCTTATTCCAATTTTTTCTTCATTTCTGTGATATTTTTTGTTTCTTCTACTTTTTCCTGTGTCCTGTCAACATACATTTCATTGTCTCCTGTTCCTTACCATATTTTCCCCAAAATCTTGTGTTTCCATTTTTAGGTCTTTCCTCATAGAAGTGATTATTTTATTATTTGATTTTTCTAACTTTTTAGTTTGTGATTAAATTTTTGATTAGAAAATTCTCCTGTCCCTTTTCATTTTGTGAGTTGTTCTTTGAGGAAGTCTTTCTCATTATACTTCTTATAGTATTTTTTGTGTTAATGTTAGGCTAACTCTTATTTTGCTTTGTAATATGGAATAAAATAGATTTTTCTTGTCTAGATAATGTAAGAGTTTCCTTTATGAAATGCAGTTTCACTGATGTTTTCTAAGATATATCACCATTCATCAATTTTTCTCCTCTGTACATTTCTTTTATTCATTTTACCCGATTTGTCATTTCAGGTTCTGTTTTGTCCTCTCCAGATCCCATGGTCCCTGATTCATATTGGCCTTTCCTGAGATCTGCTGCTCCTGGGTCACTTTGCTCTTTCACTTCTGTGTGGCTTATTGCATTAGTCCATTTTCATGCTTCTGATAAAGATAGACCAAAGTCTTGGAAGAAAAAGATGTTTAATGAACTTACAGTTCCACATGACTGGGAGGCCTCACAATCATGGCAGAAGGCAATGAGGAGCAAGTCACATCTTACATGGATAGCAGCAGGCAAAAAGAGAGTTTGTGCAGGGGAATTCCTCTTTTTAAAACAATCAGATCTCATGAGATTTATTCACTACCATGAGAAAAGCACAAGAACCGCCCACTGTCATGATCAAATGATTCAATTACTTCCCACTGGGTCACTACCATGACTCATAAGAATTGTGGGAATTGCAATTCAAGATAAGATTTGGGTGGGGGCACAGCTAATCCATATCATTCCACCCCTGGCCTTTCCCAAATCTCATGTCCTCACATTTCAAGATCAATCATGCCTTTCCAATAGTCCCCCAAAGCCTTAACTCATTTCAGTATTAACCCAGAAGTCCACAGCAAAGTCTCATCTGAGAAAAGGCAAGTCCCTTCTACTGATAAGCCTGTAAAATTTAAAAACAGTTAGTTATTTCCTAGATACAATGGGGGTACAGGCTGGGATGCAGGGTACGAAGTCCCCAGACTGCACACAGCATGGGGACCCTCGACCCAGCCCATGAAACTATTTTTTTTCTCCTAGGCCTCTGGGCCTGTAATGGGAGAGGCTGCCATAAAGACCTGTGACATTCTCTGGAGACATTTTCCCCATTGTCTTGGGGATTGACATTCGACTCATTGTTACTTATGCAAATTTCTGCAGCTGGCTTGAATTTCTCCTCTGACAATGCAATTTTCTTTTTTATCACATTGTCAGGCTGCAAATTTTCCATAGTTTCATGTTCCGTTTTCCTTTTAAAACTGAATGCCTTTCACAGCACCCAAGTCACGTCTTGAATACTTTGCTGCTTAGAAGTGTCTTCCATGAGATACCCTAAATCATCTCTCTCAAGTTTAAAGTTCCACAAATTTCTGGGGCAGAGGTAAAATGCTGCCATTCTCTTTGCTAAAATATAACAAGCGTCATCTTTGTTCCAGTTCCCAACAAGTTCCTCAACTCCATCTGAGACCACTTAGCCTGGACCTTATTGTTCTTATCACTGTTAGCATTCTGGTCAAAGCCATCCAACAATTCTCTAAGAAGTTCCAAACTTTCTTACATTTTCTGTCTACTTTTGAACCCTCCAAACTGTTCCAACCTCTGTCTGTTACACAGTTCCAAAGTTGCTTTCACATTTTTGGGTATTTTTTCAGCAACACCCCACTCTACTGGCAACAATTTGCTGTATTAGTCCATTTTCACACTGCTGATAAAGACATATTTCAGACTGGGAAGAAAAAATTTAATGGACTTACAGTCCCACATGGCTGGGGAGGTCTCACAATCATGTCAGAGGCAAAGAGGAGCAAGTCATGTCTTACATGAATGGTGGCAGGCAAAAAGAGAGAGCTTGTGCAGGGGAACTCCTCTTTTTAAAACCATCAGATTGGGTGGGACTTACTCACTATCATGAGGACAGCATAAGAAAGACCAGCCCCCCGATTCAGTTACTTCCCAGTGGGTCCCTCCTATGACATGTGGGATTTGTGGGAATTGTAATTCAAGATGAGATTTGGGTAGGGACACAACAAAAACATATAGCTTATACTACCTTTCAATTAGTTCATTTTTTTGTGCCAATTTTATTTGCTTTTAGCAGCGTTTACATTTTGAAAATCCATAGGATATATCTGATTTCTAGTTTTAATAGAAAGGGAAGCAGTGTTTTTTTTTTTTTTTTAACTTGCCTCATTGTTTCTATAACGCATCTACAAGGAAAATGGCAAACATTTACTAAAAGTGAATAATTCTATTTTTACCTTTGAAAGGCAATAGTTTCAAAATAATCTAGCTTTATGTTCAGCAGCCAATTACATAATTTCCTTGCATACCATGTGCTCCTTTCATTTCCAGAGTAGTTTCCTCCTTAATTTCTTCCTGATATATATCTTAGAAATCATCTTTTGTTCCACTGATTGGATTCTCCCTTCAGAGACACTGATTGTATTTTACAGGTTTATCTCTTTTCGAGATCTTTACCTTTTTAAGTTGCATGTACTGCATTGATCTCAACTCTTTCTTTCATATCAGTATTTTAATTTTTATTGTTACCGATTTCTATATATTGCTATTTTTAATGCATGTATTTGGGCAATAATAATGTGTTTGCAGGCTCAATTTATTGTCTGATGTATAATGGATGCTGTGGTGCACCACACACACAGAGATGCTAATCTACCATAAGTGTTAGCTGCTAGTGGCTCACAGCTTAATTTTTGTCTGAGGATTGCCCTGGGTGAAAAGGAGTTTCCTCAACCAAAGTTTCATGCCATCTCTCTACTGGGACAGATCATATTAAATGAGTGGCCTATGGGAGCCACACACAAGCCTGACCTCCCTGCCATAATTCAAGACAATAACAGTTACTCCAATCCCAGAACACCCCATGGGATTGCCCTAGGTCCCTGCTGCAGTTTAACTTCTCCCTCTCCCCACCCTACTTCCCTCATTACCTAATATGTGTTGCTCCTGAGGGTACTTGTGACAGATTAAAGATAGCCACACATTCTTTGACATTCTTCCGACCCAGGGGTCGGATCTAAGTTTCTTCCCCTTTAACTTGGGCTAACCTATGACTACTTTGATAAGCAGACTGAAGTGGAAGGAACAATATAACAGTTTAGACTTAATCTTTAAGAGGAGTTAGAACCTTAGGAAGTCCTGGAATTATATGGAAAGAGAGAGGAGTCCAGCTGAGTGTGACTTTCTAGCAAGCTCTCCCAACACATCAGATGTGTGAATGATCTGCAGGTCAGTCCTCTGCCAAGAGAATATAACTCCGTGTGACGGCAGTCAACTACATATGGAATAAAATAATCGCTTAGCCAAGCCATACCTATATTCTGACCTACATGATTGTGAGATATAATAAAGCAATTTTTTAAGCCCATATTTTTTGTTATGCAGCAATAGATAACTCAAACTGCATTTCTCACACTTAATCTACATTTCAGAGCCTGAATTTTAATAAGTTAATTGATATGACAATTTGTAAGACAATCAATATAAGGAGTAATTCTA
The DNA here is from genome assembly GCF_000951045.1 of Mandrillus leucophaeus. Taxonomy (NCBI): domain Eukaryota; kingdom Metazoa; phylum Chordata; class Mammalia; order Primates; family Cercopithecidae; genus Mandrillus; species Mandrillus leucophaeus. The sequence goes on from NW_012098233.1 coordinate 570,749, forward strand.
GGAAGTAGACCCAAAAATGGGTTTGTACCTGTGTCACTATTGGCAAGTTAGCAATGAGGACATCATTAATGGTTGTTACATGGAAAATTAATGACTCCTGTTATGCTATGTCACTGCCATTGATGAAACCTCAACTATAGGTGAATTGGGATGAAATACCAGAGGAAGGGAACGCACTGGCAGATACAGTGTCTTGAGTGTTTGAGAGATGCAGATGTAATAGTCACTACTAGGACTACAGATTCAGATTGGTATTGCTAAGTGACATTGATGCATTAGTGAAAAACAATAAAAAGCTAAAAGTGATTTATCACCAGTAGAATTGAGGGCCTTCTTGGCATCACATAAATAGTCTCTTATTTCCTATAGTTGGAATGCAGACAAATATTGTGAGTGAGGCTTAGATTTTAATTATAAAGATGGCAAAGTTGAAGAGAAGTTTGCATGGCTAGGGCGTTACACTATGTTCAGGTCCCTGACTGGACAAAGTGGAACACTGAGACTTGACTGAACCAACTGGGTTGATACTGTTGAATACATTGAGTCTCCAGATTCTTTTGAAACTTCCTGCAGAAGTAGTCCACTCCTTTAAGCTAAAGGCTAGTGTCATCCTTATTAAAGATGATATAGAAACACAGGAGCATGTGTCCTCAACTTCCCTTTCACCCACCAGATCAAAAATTTTGGCTAAGACAGACAGCTGAGAAAGTGCTGCACTTGCTAAGGGTAGGAGAGAATAAACCAATGTATACAGTGAATCCAAAGGTACTGGATCAAGGACAATAGAAAGTTGAATAAAACATAGCTTATTAAAATAGGAACAATTTTCTGTGACACATGATAATCACCCTGGCAAGAACTGTGCTAAACACTGCTTAGATCAGGGGTGCCCAATCTCCTGGGCCATGGACTTGTACCAGTCCCTGGCCTATTAGGAACAGAGACACACAGCAGAAGGTGAGCAGCAGGCAAATGAGCATTACTACCTGAGCTCCACTTCCTGTCACATCAGCGGAGGCATTAAATTCTCACAGGAGTGTGAACCCTATTGTCAACTGGATATGTGAGGGATCTCTCTTGGGCACTCCTTAGAGAATCTAACTAATGCATCATTATCTCAGGTGAAATAGTTCCATCCCGAAACCATCCCCCACTCCGTCCGTGAAAAAATTGTCTTCCCCAAAACCAGCTCCTGGTGCCAAAAATGTTGGGAACCGCTGCTCACATGACCCTTGAAAGCCTGGAGAAAGTGATAGTCCACACTAAAAATGATGTAGAAATGCTGGAACTACTGTGGTAGATTGTAAAAGAAGGGATCAAAAAGCCAGGAGAAGTGGGCATGTGATAGTCAATAAAATGCATGTGGTTGGAATTACTAAAATGATGAAAGTACAAAGCTCAGTGGTAGCTGTTATCTACAGCCAGGCTTGTTAAATGTTTGGAATCCTGTTATCAATAGAAATGACAGAATCCTGAAAAAGTAGAGTCCAGGTGGTATTGACTAAGATTTAGAAGCATGATAAGCATATTCATTTTAAAGAGCAGGAAAGTTTGAATGTAAACAGATGGTCTTAGAGACAAGATATGTAGATGGGCAGCCAACAAAGATACTGCTACGTTTATACAAGCAGACGAAAATACAGATGGATGATCATGAGCCTGTGGAAACGTTTCTAGTAAAATGATCATACCTTGCCCATACCAGCTTCTGAAATGAGCCATTTCCTCAGGCCCAGAATCCCATTAATGTAGGAGAAGCCAGGCACTTGTGAGGAGGAATCCTTAAATACCTGTAAATGTATAGTAATGATTCCCACAGTGCATTCCGAAAAAAAACCTATGACCATTTATTCACGCAAACAAACAATGTGGAAAGAGAAAAGCTAATCAATTCACAAGAAATATTGAAGGACAGTGAACAAAAAAAAGAGATAGTTGGAAAAGAAAACAAAATCCTAGAAATAAATTTTAAAATATCAGTGATTATGGAAACTGCACAATGGATGTTATCAAAAGTCAAATTTTGTCACATTTAATTAAAAAACGAAATCCATGTATATGCTATTTATGAAAGTCACATCTAAAACATAAGCACATTGAAAATTTAAAAGTAAAGAACCAATAAACCAATAAAAAGATATACCAGGTATATACTAATAAAAGTGAACCTGGTGCAGCTATGCTGTTAGGCTGGTACAAAACTAATTGCAGTTTTTGCCATTAATTTTAATTTTAATGGCAAAAACCACAATTACTTCTGCATCAACCTAATAACATTAGGCAAATGAGCATCAAGGTAAAAAGCATTGGTATGGATGTAAAAGGAAACTTCATAACAATGAAGTTTTCAATGTGTCAGGTAGAAACAAACATTACAAACTTGAATATGTATACCAGATAAAATATACACGAAATGCATAAGGACAAAACTTAACAGAACTAACTATAAGGAGAAATAGTTGAACTCAATGTCAAAGTGAAAAATGTTAAAATATCTCTTTTCATAACTTGTATATTCTACAGAAAAAAAGAATAGAAAAGATAAAAACAAAACATAATAAGTTTGAAATAGTGGACATATGTAGAATCCTGCGCCCAACAGTTAGGCAAAGCTCTGTTTTTAACCAATCAAATTACAAAACTTGATAACAATCTGGCAAAGAAGATACTTTCAACATACTTTAAAAGATTCACAATATATGTTTGCAAGGTAGAGCTGAAAACTACAAAAACAAATAAACAAAAATATATTTGGAAATCAATAAGCATATTTCAATAAAACTCATGTGTCAAAGGAAAACTTAATAACAACTAGGCTACATATCTAACTTCATCAAGAAAGGAGATGCTACAGTTAAGCTCATTAAAAACAAAGGAAGCATAAAACTAGAGGTGAAATGGAAATTGAAAAGACTATAAAATTGTGTAAATAAAAATATTCAAAAAATTGAAATGATTTTTAGAAAATTACTCAAAAGTAAATAGAAATCCTGAGTAGTTCTATGGCCAGTATATTTATTGACTGTGTAGTAAATCTGTTCACAAAGAAAGAAACCCCTAGAACTGAACTCTGCCGAATGTAAAAGGAACATAAAACTGCCATTTTTCACAAACGTTTCCAGGCTCTGCTGTTTTCTATCCTTGTCTGGGTAAATTACTTACCTGTCAGTATTCTCAACTATAAAGTAGGATTAATAATACTACTCACCTCATTAAGTGATTATGAGGATTAAATAACTTAGTGCTTGTAATGTGCTTTAAAGAGAGTCTGGCATATATTAAACACTTTGTAAGTGTTTCCCATCATTATTATCATAGAAAAATCTTAATACCAGTAAATGAAAACAATAGTATGGTAACAAAAATCATAAGGTAATTTCATCCATGAACATAGAGGTGAAAACTGTAAACAAAGTATAATGTAAATCTGTCATAACACCATTAGTGAAGTCTGAAAATTCAACTTAAAAATATTATGGCTTGCAGTATAGCAGTGAAAATACCAGGGCAAACCTGTTGGAGATCCTGCAGTGTGACTCTTCAAACCAGGTCTGTCCAGCTCTTTCCTATAATTTAATGCCATCTGGTGAGAGTTGTCCACTCTGGGCTAAATACCAATGAAAATGCATAGCATAAATCAGATTTTCTTAAGACAGGGTTTTTGTTGTTGATGCTCTTTAGACCTACTAATGCTGCTTTTTATAATTCTTATGCACTAACTTGAACCCTAACTATGATATGCATTAACTTGAACCCTAAGTATGAAAAATATAACTATCCTTTTTTTCTCACATAATAAAAGTTAAATGTTCTTATTTCTATCAATAACTTAACTTGAAAATATATCAAATTTTGGTGAATTTCAGCTAACCCTTAAATTAACTCTTGTCTAGAGAAAGTTGGTTATATTTATAGAAAAAATATAGTTTCTATAAATGAAACTATATTTAATTTCATGAAATGCCTCTCTAGCACAGAATAACTGAAATCCTCTGTAAATAAAGACAAAAACATCTTTTGTCTTTTCTTTTATCTTTTCTTATCAGTGGTAAATGAAATTGGCAGAGCAATATCAGAAAACCTTTGAGATATATATATTTTAAATTCTAATTAAGTTTTACCAGACTGGCTGCAATTCAATAATAATAAATACATCATGCTAATCCTGTATTTTTTTAAACACTGGGCTGTTATCCACTTCCATTTTATTTTAGTAACGTGGAGTTCTATATTTATTCCTGATCATTAAAAAGTTTTAATCACATCTATTATTTTAATATTTAATGTGCTTTTTGAAAGAACAATATGCACCAGACATCAAAGCACTCTATTTTAAAAATAGAAATTTTCTATTAACTGGCAGTAAATTGAACCAGCAGAACACTAAATCTGTTCATAGATATATTTGGTTTTAAACATGGCAAAATATGTTTTCAATTTCAGCTGGTATGTTTGTCAGTGCTAGTATCTTCAATGCAATGACTAGTGCCATTATAACTTTATCTGTAATTTATTACAGAAGATTTCATGTCTTCAGACTGTTGTATGGCAATAGGTCCAGTAGGAACCATTTCAGTGACTCTAAAAGTAAATAAATGTCCCACTCAGTCTGTTACATTGGCTTATTTAAAATTAAAAATGAGTTATTTATCTTAAAATATCCCTGATAATTTAGAAAGTATTATACTAATAAATGTTGCATGTGTCTACATCATAGTTTCAGCAATCAATTTTAATAACATGCAGACAAAAAACTTTGGTTTCCTAAATATATCCTGTGTTTGCTAAATAATTATTTCTTAATATTTCGTAGTGATTGGGTGCCAGTGATATAGGTGCAATTCTAAGCAAGCATAGAATTACATGCAGTATCTAAGAAAGAATTTTTTTAAATTAAAAATTTAAATAAAACAGACTTTAAATATGTAAAAATTTATGGAGAATTCAGAATTTACAGGGATATCCTCTTGTAGCTGAGATTTTAAATGGAGTGAAAAATATGCATTGTTAAATTTAGAAACTATATTTTTTTCCAACAAAAAACTAGGAGAATAAGAATGATAAAAAAGTAAAATATCTAGTTATAAGAAAAGCATAAAATTAGAAGATAAGATTTATTTTTGCTATGACAGATTTTATTAAATGCACACTTGGTTTTATGGGAAGACAATGCCTAATTAACTTTTAAAGGATTATAATGTAATGTCTCTTTTTCTTCCAAGTCTTCGTCACTGTGTTTCAATTCAATTTTATTTTTTAAAGTATTAAATAAAAATGAGTAAACTTTTATGCCCCATAACTATATTATTTTCTCCATTACATAGCTCACTTGAAAACACATACTAACCAATACTAAAATATTCAGTCTCCACTTAACATCCATTGTTGTTCAATTGTTACTGGTATTTAGAAAACAGACTATATTTTTATGATATCTGAGCTAATGACGGTCATTTTGACTTTTGAGAATAGATTCAATGTTGGTAAAATTTGACAAGTAAACACAGGACCTGAACTAAAATAGGAAAGAACACAAGAAATCACAATGTTTTATAAATTAGAAAATTCAGGAATGAATAGTAGTCATACGAGTGGACTGGATGAAGCCAGAAGCTACTTATCTGCCTCTAAGGATGGGGGTTAGGGAAGGGGTTGAAGCACAGTCTGATGTTGAGAGCAAAGAACATTTCAGGAAGATAATTACTAGATGGTTCTGAAGGCAGGGTTCAGTTCTAACAGAACAAAGAGGCTGATAGGCAAAAAGTCTGTATAAAAAGTCACCAGAACTCTCAACCAGCTATCCTGTCCTACACAGCCATGTGAATACTCCTCTCCCTTTATACCTTCACATAATTGTGGATAAGCTCCTGCCTTTCAGAAGACCTGTTGTTTATTCTCTGGTAAGTTTGAACTAGAGGTAATTTAAACCTGAGATAATAGGCTCAATGAATACTGGGGACCTCTACTAAAACTAGCAGGACTCGGTGAAAGTTTGCCATTGGACAGTCAGTCCCCAGGCTCTCCTCTCTATGTGGCCCCCACTGCCACACTAGCACATGGAAAGATTCCTTTCTGGGAAAATTGGCCAAAGAGAAAATATCTTCAAACAATGACATATAGTCATTCTAAAAGAAAGAGATGAGTGCCTTCCCAATCATTCATTTTACATTAAAGCTTACCACTCAATAAATTCCATTCTGAAATCTCTCTCTCTCTCTCTCTCTCTTTCTCTCTCTCTCTCTCTCTCTCACACACACACACACAGACACACACACGAGTTATCAATAAGTTTTTTGGTGCTCTATTCACAAATATGGACTGATAGCTGCTAAGACAGAAGCTTAAACAGAGATCAACGTTTCAAGAAAATAAAGGAATTTAGAGAAAATTAAAACAGTGAAGGTTAAGAATAAAATTTGAGCACAACTAAAGTTGATATCCAGAAAAACAGACGATTTGGTATTCATGCATTAAAAAATTTTTCCTTAATAAAGAAAAATTTAGAGGAAAAGGCACTCTTAGAAACTAAAGTATCACTTTTTAGCACAAATAACTTTAATAAAGAGATATCTTATTTTCTTTCCAATGAAATCACTCCATAAGTTGAACAAAGACCAAAATATGTAAACTAGAAAGCTCCATTCATAAATTTAGTATTCAATAATAGAAGTCTCAGAAAGAGTAGAAAAATTAGGAAAAAAAAAGTTTTTACCAAATGATGTGATGACATTTTCTAGAACCAAAGTACATGAACTTTCAAACTGATTTCACCCAGCAAATACAATTAAAAATTTTCCAAATCCTAGTAGTTTAGCATGAAATTTAGAATGTCTGAAATGAGTGAAAAATAAGATCTGAAAGTTTACAAAGAGCAAAAATAGGTGACATAGAAGGGATCTGGAATAAGAATAGCATTGGACTTAATAATGACAGTGGATTAAGAAGGAGAATGAGCAAATACTTTTAAAATTCTAATGATAAATTATTTTCTGTTGTATTAGTTAGGCTTTGCCAGAGAAACAAAACAACATGTGTGTGTATGTGTGTCTGTGTATATGTACATACACATATATACATGTACATATATAAATATACACCCACATATTTCTTACTATACACACAATAGTAAAACTTGAACAATACGGAAACAATAAAAGAACAACTGACTTTCATTAGACATTCTAGAAAACAATTGCACTTTTTATGCTATATGTGTCTATTTCACTTAACAATAGAATTTCACGTATGATTTTGATGTTATGCTATAAATCAATCTACAATTTTAAATCTGAGAGATTATTTAGAAGTCACCAAATTTTAGAGTTTCCATAAACTAGGTTTAGGGATGTGGGTCAAATGTCTTGAACGCACAGAAAATTTATGACAATTGTGACTATTAAGAGCATTTGTCCATTTTCTTAGAGAGAGGGTGCATGGCTTCATCACTGAGTATCAACGAATGTCTCTGTGATCCCAAAAGAGTAAATTAAATTATCTTATTTTCCTCCTAAAATCACTGGGATTCGGAGTAGCTTGAATACATAGAAAATCTTATAAATTGCATAGATATTCTTACAAATTACATGGATATCTTATAATTATATATATTATAAATTACATCTTATAATTACGTAGATATTTTTATAAGACTGGAACAAGAGCTCAGGTTTCCTAACTCTAATACATTTTGGTAAAGCATTCTTCAACTTAGGTTTCCTAATGCTAATTCCTTTTGAGTGTGGCGTATTCTTTTGGCCAGCAGTATAGCATTGCACATTTCTCTTATTTATTTAAATGATTCCATTACAAACATAAAGATAGGATTTTATAGCCCAACGGTCTTGATATCACAGTCCTTTTTTTCATTTGTCTTCTCTTGTTCTTTTTGTTATTTCCAAGGTGATGAGGTTCAGGTGAGCCTCCCTGACTGGCAATATTTTCTAGATATTGTTACACTCCGTGGCAAGGAGGAGATAACACCATTCATGAATTCATGGGAAGAGAATAAACAGAAGCTCCATATTTGGATCTCTCTCAGACTCTGCCTTGACTATTTCTTCCCTTGGCTGATTTTCTGTATCTTTTCTCTGTAATAAATGTAGCCATAAGCTCTGCGGATATTTCCAGTGAATTATCAAAGATGGTTTTTCAATCTCCTGACCTTGCAACTGATATCACACAAGCAGAAGCCTTGTGTCCCTCAGACTTTCTAGGTTGGCTAGCACTGAATACTATGACAGCATATTACTCTACCCTGGGTCTCTATCCTTTTAAAATTCATTTATTACTGGATAAAAAGAAATGAAAGATATAATATTTTTGTCTTACAAAAGTAAAAAGCAAGTATTTCCAAATCATACTGTACCTTATATTATCAATTTCCTTCCATATTACTTTTTTTTGGTAAGTCTAGATAAGACATTGTAGGAATTTCATGATTAATAATCAGTTTTTTCATTTTCCTTTCTTTTTAAAATGTTGATTGATTGGCTAGAAAGCTGCTTTCGGTATGACACAAACAAATGTTTTGAAACAAAGGTGAAAAAAACAAGTGGGAAATGGACTGGGTGCGGTGGCTCACACCAGCAAACCCCGCACTTTTGGAGGCCTAAGCAGGTGGATTACCTGAGGTCAGGAGTTCAAGACCAGTCTGGCCAATATGGTGAAATCCCATCTGTACTAAAAATACAAAAAATTAGCCAGGCATGGTGGCAGATTTCTGTAATCCCAGCTACTCTGGAGGCTGAGACAGGAGAGTTGCTTGAATCCAGGAGGCGGAGGTTGCAGTGAGCCGAGATTGCGCTATTGCACTCTAGCCTGGGCAACATGAGTAGAACTCCATCTCAAAAAAAAAAAATAATAATAATAATGGGTGCAGCACACCAACATGGCACATGTATACATATGTAACAAACCTGCACATTGTGCACATGTATCCTAGAACTTAAAGTATAATAATAAAAAAAAATGGGAAATGAATACTGTCATTTATCAACTTATACTTAATTGTTGTTTTTTACAATCACTGGTTTGCTTGTATATACAGAAGTAGGAGTGACAAATAATGAAAAAAAAATGCTGTAGTAGAAAAATTATAATGATGCTACATTGCTAATTACTGTAGCAATATTTCATTCTAATTTATAAATTTAAAAAATATCTCAAATACTCTACAGTTGTAAGTAAATACTCGGCACCTCCATAAACACTGTGATAAACCTAACAGTTGACCTTTCTAGGTTGGAATTCTTAATATGACATGGAATAATGTGTGTTCTTAGTCCAGACCAACAGGCTGCAGTAAAGGACTTTACGAATAATAACATTTGAAGTTCTTCTCACAGAATGGAAAGAAAAATATGAGTGTTGACTCTGGCAGCTAACGGCATATGCTTAACCACTGAAGCAGTGAAGAGATAGACAGAATCATAATTGAACATGCTGTATTAATCAAGACCATGATAGACAGAATCATAACTGAACATGCTGTATTAATCAAACCAACTCTGTGTTCTCCACAGCTCTTTACATTTGAAGTGCTTTGCCAAGAGGATCATTTCCCACAAACTGAACAAGGTAACTGCTGCCTACATTTCAAGCTGCATAATAGCTTTTTTCACAAACAGAACTTTATACTTCTTTAAATTAAGAAGCTCATTATAGGGGAAGAAAACCATACACTTAATGTCTCAGAAAAGGTTAAATGAAAAGGGCAACCCTTCAAATACTTATTGCAAATCCAAAAGATGTTACCTTTTATTCTACCAAATGGCTCAGGTAGGCAAGAGCATGTTTTTTGATATCATTGTTAGGATGCTTAATCAATGCCATCGTAGAACTTGAGAAATCCTTACAGTTATGTATTATTAGAAGTTAAAATCCAGCAAAAGACCAAGTTCATCCTAAGTTTTGACAAAACATATCCTGTGAAGATCTATTATACAAACAAAATATGTCCTCAGATGGCTCCTGAATGCTAAAAAATGGAAATAGTTGGAGACATTATTGTCAACTGGCTGAAGCAGGCGCCTGATTAACTCCAAGACTGGGTCAGATAAGGTGATGCTTCCTTTGAGGAGCAGTGTTACTATGCACCCTACTGCTGCCATTTAAACAATCTTCACACAGTGACTTTCCCTGGAGGATGCTACTGAGGGTTCAAAAGGGGATGCAGGCTTCGTGTGGTCCCCTCCAACAGATTCAGTTGTTTGTGTAAAATAGTTGCCTTGCCAAAGACCTCCCGCCCAAAGATTCTGATTTCCATTTATAAACATGGTTTTCAATTTTTTCAAGGATCAAATATTTATAATATTAGAAAAATATTTTTAATCAAAGCACTCCATAGTTTAAATAAAAATAAGTATTTAAAATTATATATCTGTACCATGTAACATGACCATTAATTAGCAATAATAAATGTCTTGTTTCACTACTGTAATATATTCCAAAAAGCAGAATATTAAAGTATGAATAGAAAAAAAAAAAAACATTACGGAGGCACAAAAATGTCGAATAACAAAATTCATTCAAAACAGAATCTCCGTGTGTAATTAATTCATAGTTACATCACAAATAGAAATCAGATAATTATTTGAGTACTCATTCAAAGTATAGAAAGGTATAGAAAAAGGAACTCATGTCTCACAGTCTACAGTTGTTCATTCTCAAAGAACATAAATGTGGATGAAAAACTTTGAATTCCTTATCTTTAAATTACATGCTGCAATCTTCTAAATATCTAATCACAAGTAAATGAATCACCTATGATATAGAAGTTTTATGTAAGTGTTATGTAATTTTTGGATGTATATTATAATAATTCACTCTCTTATCTTCAGACTTTACAGAAGACATAACTCACAAAGTAAAATAAACAAATATAATTAAGTAGCTAATTTAACTAACAGAACTGAATATATCAGATTCTACAAAAATATAGCTTTACCAAGACTAGAGCTTATTCTACCAAATTAATCCTCTATTTGGTTAGTAACTCTCATTTTTAACCCTCTTCATTCAAACACAATTTAACTAGGTGAACATTTACTTGCTATATTGGGACACCAAAAAGTAGATTCTGTTATCTTTGTTCTCAAAGGATTTCCAATGCAGTTAGAAAAACCACCATATACTGAAGAATTATGGATTCATTCATATTATAGTAATTTGTATTATGCAAATCTGAGTCACAATATTTAATAATGTTTTATTATACCGTTGACCTAAGGATAGATAATCATTGCAGTCCTAGAAACTAGCAGACTTCCTCAGAAGTGTAATGTACTGTGTTAGGAAACAGTATTGCCCATTCATTCATTTATTCAACAATGATTTTTTGAGCATTAGTTTTGAACCAGATTATCTTCCAAGAACAGTAAAAAAAAAAAAAAAAATTAATAAAATACAAAGTTTTATTCTTAAGGAAACTACATGTCAGACTTTGTTAGCAGTTTTCTCCTTTGTCTTATACACACATCTTCAACTTCTACCTCCAGCACCTCTTCTCCAGGCAAACAGCCCAATCTAGACCCATCATGGTATATGCCACATTCCTCTGGCAATAATTTGTTAAGCATTATGTATATGGTCTATATTAGTCCATGTTCACACTGTTATAAATAAATACCAAGACTGAGTCATTTATAAAAGAAAGAGGTTTAACTGGCTCATAGTTCCTCATCGCTGGGGAGGATTCAAAAAGCTTACAATCATAGTGGAAGGCAAAGAGAAAGCTAGGACCTTCTTCACATAGTGGCAGGAGAGAGAAGTGCAAGAATGAAGTGTCACACTTTAAAACCATCAGCTCTGCTGAGTTACTCAGTATCCTGAGGGCAGCATGGGGGAAACCACCCTCACGATCCAATCATATCCCGCCTGGTCCCTCCCTCGACAGGTGGGGATTACAATATGTCATGAGATTTGGGTGGGGATGCAGAGCCAAACCATATCATAGTCTAAATAAAGATATTCAGAGTCCTCCTCTGAAATGGTATTTCTACTTAATATAAAGTTCTGTGAATTTAATTTAAAATATCCCAACTAATACAACAGATGTGCTATAAATTATCCTTAAATAGGTACATTGATAGTGCTAAGAAAATTTAAAAATAAATCTCTGTGGTTTGTACAGAAATGAATAGAGGAAAAATAAGTAATAGACAAACCTTAATAAATGAAGGATTTAATTTGTTAAATTAGTCATTTCATGAAGAAAAAATAATAGAACTTTATTAATGAATGGACTATTCCATTGGACTTATTTTTCATGTTAAGTAGGAAAAGAGGAACTGATTACAATTTTCAGGAAGCAAAAGAAACAGTAAATTTTGAAGAACTTTATGTGAGTTTCCACAGTCCATGCTACTCCCTGTAACTCCTGGGACAAGCTGCAAAGTACTCTGTGCTGTTTCACACACAACTTTCCTTTTCATCTTTGAAATTAACACTGTAAGCTCCATAAGGACATAAACCTGTCTGAGATAAACTTCCTAAAGTAAATCTTGTTAATAGCTTTCATTAGGAAGTAAATTAGTACAAATAATAATAAGTTCTCAGAGGATATCAAAAGATTTTCAAAAATGCCAAATTCAGCCATAGACTAAATAGGAAGTAAATGGTAGGTCTTGGTTAACTTACAAAACAGTTAAATCATCTTAAGCCAAGGTAATTGAAATTTGTGTTAAACTCTTTATATACATTATCTTAAATAATTTTAAAATGTCTTGTGTAATTTTAAATGTATTTTAATAACATCATCTTATGTATGTTGTAGGTATTATCCCCAGTAAAAATTACTGGACATCATGTATCTTCAGCGTGTTCATCAGGAGTCACACACAGTATCAAATGTTGCATGTAGATTCCAAAGGTCTACCATAATCCAAAAAAATAAGAAGTAAATTTAGTATCTACCTCAAGCATCCCAAATTGCCAGAATTAGTGAATAGATAATATATACTCTCCTTTCCTCGTTACTCTATATATGCGTATCCTGAAACTGCTCCTGAGTCAAGGGAAGACTTCTCCTAATAAAAGATGGCTATTTTCCAAAAAGCACGCAAGTCACCATATTCCCTTATTACAATCACTGTTTAAAGAGAATTTTATCTATAACAGAGGTATACTGGGAAGATTTTTTGGTGAACTGTCGAATGCCTGAGAATTAAAATCAACATTTAACCAGAGTCAATGTTTCAAAGTTAAAATATAACCATCATAGAATGAACTTCTGCAATGTAGAAATAAATTTGAAATTCTATAAAGTTATTTAATTTTATTAGAAATTTATCATTAAAATACGCTAGTCAAATTTTAAAAGTTTAACATAATTATGCAGCAACAAATTGCTCCTGTGTTCACTATCTTAAATACATGCCACACAAAATAGAAACTCACTTTCAACTGAGATCAGTAAAGACTCAAGATCTAGGCCGGGCACGGTGGCTGAAGCCTGTAATCCCAGCACTTTGGGAGGCCGAGACGGCGGATCACGAGGTCAGGAGATCAAGACCATCCTGGCTAACACGGTGAAACCCCGTCTCTACTAAAAAAAATACAAAAAGCTAGCCCAGCGAGGTGGCGGGCGCCTATAGTCCCAGCTACTTGGGAGGCTGAGACAGGAGAATGGCATAAACCCGGGAGGCGGAGCTTGCAGTGAGCTGAGATCCGGCCACTGTACTCCAGCCTGGGTGACAGAGTAAGACTCCGTCTCAAAAAAAAAAAAAAAAAAAAAAAAAAAAAAGATTCAAGATCTTCTTTGTCTGACACCTCCAAGAGGTTTGTATGTAGATACTTATATAAGGCATGTCAGATTATGTAACCATTACCAAGTCATTAAGCCTTTCTTACTTATTAATATAAAGTAAATTATCAATATAAAGAAACATACACTCTTTAACTCCTAGAAGTAAAGATTTCGGTTGATGGGGATGATGCAGTCTCAGGATGCAATCCTACAAACTGAAACTTTGCACATAGCTTCAAAAAATAGCATTTTAATATTAGATGCAGACTTAAAAATTCAATTTTAACTTATAGTTATTAATTCTATTATTTGTAGATATTTTTGTATTTAAAAAACAGCAGCCAATTTTCCATTCTTCTCATTCATCTGCTTAAGATATAAGGAATTCCCAAGTAGGATATTTGTCCTGAAACACCCATGATCAGGATAGAATTAAACAACTCACAATTAAATATAAATGGTAAAAATTATTTTGCTCACTACTGGGAATAGTGAACATAGTGAATAATTCCAGAAAGATTAGAATTGCAATATGATAGTTTTGAAAAACATCAATATAGCTAAAAATGCCCTTTACTGTACTTATTGTCATTGATATACAGGAATAGGTCCAGGGTGACCATACTTGCATCTGATGACCATCTCACAGTGGCCATCAAATATCAAAGCAACAGTGGACAATTGATACTTCTAACCCAGATTATTTATCCAGGAACTTAAAGTTTTTAATGGAAAGAGAAAGAGACAGAATTATTTTGAGATGGGTCACATTAAAGTTCTGGCTCCAAAAAGAAGTCCCAGTGTCTCTGCTGGAAAGTTTTCTGGAACTGTCCTGGTGTCAACCTTTCCTAAGGTCTCTGATCTCATTAGGCATCAATATTATCTCAATAAGTTCCATTTTGTTCTTGGCATCTGTTACTTTTGACTAAAACTACCTCAGAAGTAAAGATTCTATTACTGCCATTGCCCTTCTATTACTTGCATTTAAGTATTTCTTAATATTTAAATATGAAGTTGAATTTTTTCCACTTATAAATAACTTGGAGGACACATCTAGTATATTTGAAATTGTACAATTTCAATACATGAACAAGTAAAAATTGTCTTATCAAGTTTATCTTAATAATAAGTGCTCCAAAATTTATCTGTGGTAGTAGTAGACATGAAAATTCTCTAGGAAAGATGAAACTCTAGCAACAAATATTTCAAAACTTGTTTTGGAATGTGAACTTTTAAAAGATTTGAAGATTACACATAGGTTTTTGCAAGAATAGAAAATATTTCTATGTTTTTAAAATGGAAACTTTTCTTGATAGAAAGCCTCTTGCTTTTCAATACCCAAATTTCTGAGAATATATTTATTTCTCAGTACAAAGGTTTGGCCAATGGTAATATAGGAAAAAATTACATTTTAATCCCCTAAACTTTGTAAAACATTTTCATGAAAATGGTGTGCATGAAAATATTCAAGTTGCAATAAAAATGCACTTGATAGGCTGGCAGAGTCAGGCATAGATATGGCTGATGATCAGTACATCACAGTGTCATACACAAGGCAACTGTACCATTATGTCTTATCCTCTACCATTCTTTCAGCATGATCTTCTTTTTGACTAGTGCTGTGCAATTAGTATCCATATTTTTTTAAGAAAAATACTGGAGGAAATTTTAGAGAATTAAAGCAATTTAAGTGAAAAAACTGACTTAAATAGAAGAAAAGGTTTTTCTGCATACAAAGCATGTAATTGTTAAAAACCATGTCAATTGCTTTGAGATTAGAAGTTATGTTTTAATCAAATTAAATCCTAAACAAATAGTTTGTTACTCTTACAAATGTTCACATTTTTCAGTTATACTTTAGGAAATTAGTTGGGATCTTAGGCTTTCTGTGTAATGTAGGTACATTTTTTCTAAAAGAATGGTGACAAGCTCTTGTTGGTATTCTCAAAAAGTACATTTATTTGAAAAAACAGTTATTTTTCTGTAATTTAAATTATTCTACAGATAGGGGTAAAAAAAAGTTTCAAAAACATCTAGCATGAGACAACATGTGATTCTCATTATTTTCAATGCAAATAAAGGTTAAAAGAGCATAGCAAAGCCAAAAAAGATTTATTCTAGAAACACACACACACACACACACAAAAAAAAGGTTTGATATCAATTAAAAATCATATAAAAGTCGGTCAAATAAAGATCTTCATATAATACAAAGAAGGCATTTTAAAAGTTAAACATCCGTATATAATTTTTTGAGGCAGAAACCTTATGCCTAATTGTGTAATAAGCATTCTTAGTAAAGTCAAGAGTAAGACAATTGTTACCGCTTTATTTTAAATTGTTTGAAAGGTACATCAATATAATTAAACAAGAAAATTAAGTGAGAAGCAAACTTTTTATTATGTGCAGTGATAGTTTGAATACTTGGAAACAAAAACAATTGAAATTAAAATGAGAATACCTGAAGATAGCATATTATAAAAATAAAAATCCTTCATTTACACAAATAATAACAATTTAGAAAGTATAACAAAAGGGGCCAGGCACGGTGGCACACGCCTGTAATCCCAGTACTCTGGGAGGCCGAAGAGGGCAGATCACAAGGTCAAGAGATCAAGACCATTCTGGCCAACATGGTGAAACCCCATCTCTACTAAAAATACAAAAATTAGCTGGGCATGCTGGCATGCGCCTATAGTCTCAGCTACTTGGGAGGCTGAAGCAGGAGAATTGCTTGAACCCAGGAGGCGGAGGTCACAGTGACCATGCTACTGCAATCCAGCCTGGCAACAGAGCGAGTCTCTGTCTCAGGAAAAAAAAAAAAAGAAAAGAAAAAAAAAGAAAAGAAAAGAAAAGAAAGTATAAAAAATAATTTTCTTATTTCTGAGTAAATCAATCTAGAAATCAATATAACTGTATGGAAGTAAACATTAAAATTCACTTAAGTATTGTAAATGATTTGAATAAATGAAAAATACACTGTTCTCTTGTATTGTCAAATTCAATATTGTATAGATTCAATCCTTCAAAATTAACACATAAAATTACTATATTCTAAGTAAAAACACCAACATATACCTCTGAGTTCTTGTTTCTTTTCTATGCTTTATAAATAAAACAAGACAAAATAAATCTAAAAGTCACTTGGAAAAATCACCATATAAAATACTACCTCCAAAATGTGAATGTGTGATTAGTAAAGACTCTTCCAGTAATACATTACAATATATTGAAAAGCTACTATAATAAAACAATGCAATTCAAGTCCAAGGACTGGTACAAATTAATAAATCAATACAGTAGAATAGATCATACAGAATAAGACTCTAGAGCACATGAGGATTTAGTATATGATGAAATGGTCTCATACTACTCAGGACATTTAGGGTGATAAGTGAAAGAAACACAACTCAAACTAGTTGCTATGGTTTTAATGTTTGTGTCCTATCCAGTCGGCCCCTAAATTCTTATGTTGAAACTTAATCACCAATGTGATGGTGTTAGGAGTTGAGGCCATTGAGAGGTGAGTAAGTCATAAGGGTGGGGCCCTCATAAATGGGATTAGTGACTATTTTAGTCCATTTTGCATTGCTACAAAGGAACACATGATGCTGGGTAATTTATAAAGAAAAAGGATTTATTTTGGCTCGTGTTTCTGTAAACTGTACAAGAAACACAGTGCTGGCTGCTGTTTCTGGTGAGGGCCTCAGGAAGCTTTCAACCAGGTAGAAGGCAAATAGGAAGCAGAGGTGTTATGAGAGAGCAAGAGAGAAAGGAGGTGCCAGGCTCTTTTAAACAACCTCTCTCTCATGAACTAATAGAGCGAGAATTCACTCATTACTAAGGGGACAACACCAAGCCATTCAAGAAAAATATGCCCTCATAATCCAACACCTCATTAGGCCCCATTTCCTAAATTGGGAGTCACATTTCAACATGATATTTGGAGAGGACAAAGATCCAAAGATACCAGTAGTCCCCAGGGAGGTGTGTTGATCCTTACAGTACATGAGGACACAGCTAGAAGGTGTCACATATAAACCAGAAAACAGGATCTCACCAGACACTGAATCTGTTGGCACCTTAATCTTGGACTTTCCAGTGTCCAGATTTGTAAGAAATAGACTTGAGCTGCTTATAAGCTACCTAGTCTGTGACATTTTGTTATAGAAGCCCAGATAGACTAAGACATTGGTTTAAGTAAAAGGGGAACTTTATTGGCTAGTAAAGCCATACCATGTGAATGCAAGATTTACAGCTATATCAATGGATATCAGGGGTTATTTTATCTGTGACAGTCTTTAGTGATTGTCACATTGCCTGGCAGAGCGAAAACAAGCAAAAAAATGTTTGTTAACTGAATGCACAGACTAAGGTGCAGCCTAGAATCCAGTATCAGGAATTGGGATGGAGAATGCAGTGATACATAAATAAAGTGGAACTTGATGCTCAGTCTCAGACAGTCATGAAACTAGAAGTAAAATTGTGTCCAACATTTTTACTGCCACATAAGAAACACAAAATTGAGAGTGGAAGAGGAGAAAACACTAAATAAACTCTTGGTCAGACTTTGAGCATAGAATTTGGCGGAAGGAGTGCAAGTGTACAGGTACATGGGGTGAAAACTAATTTATGAAGTGACAGAGTAAAGTGCAGTTTGGAGAGTAAATTGTATATATAAGCAAATAAAAAATACAGAAAATAAGTTAAAATGTCAAATGCATGTATTCAAAAGAGAAAATAGCTTATGCTTTAATAAGAGAACTTTTAAAGAGATCTATTATTTACTAAATTCTTTCTATGTTCCAGAGAAATTTCTAAGAAATTTAGCAATCAAGAATCACTTAAACAGATGAACCATGCTATTATCCTCATTTTATGGGTGAGAAACTAAAACTCAGAGAGGTAAGAAAGTTGTACGAGATCACATAGTAAATAAGCTGAGATTCATGCTGTAGCTATCTGACTCCAGAGACCATACACATAAACTCTACACTAAACCTAATGTGTATGAATAAATTTGAAATGAGAACTAAATGCATTAGAAATATACATTAATTTTAAATGAATATGCTATATATATTTATGTGTGTATGTGTGTATCACATCACAACACTGCATACAGGCTTTCATATTCCATTATTGTTTTAAATCAAATTTAATCTTCTTCAAACTTCCACCTGCCTGGATGGTAAGAAATTCAGTGTCACTCATTTTGAAGTCTCCTCACCACAATAGATCCACAGGATAATATAAAATTTCTGGACAAGTGTCACAATAGAAAAGCAGGGAATGTTCCTGGTCTACACCGCAAGATTGTTGCCATCTTGATTATTGCTCCCTTAGCCACATTGATGCTAGTCTGAAATTCTGATAGCTACTGAGGCTACTGTCTGTCTGATAGGCCCTGAGGCTTCAGACTGACTGACAGTTACCTCTTAAATGTCTTTCTATTCATCGCAGTCTCAGCCCTAGAAACTTTTATGACTGCTTTTAGGTTTTAGCATCTACAACTGCAAGAGAAGTCTGCATGAAATATCTAACTTCCCTACTTGCAAAGTAAAGTAAGTACCCCTTATGCTTTCTTGAATCTTAGACAGCTACATCTAAAATGGTTCTTCTTTGTAGTTGAGCAGTATGCTTTATAGTCTTGTGTTAGGTTCAGACTTCCCTTAGGAGACTTCAGTTCTGTAGTGCATAGTGCAGGCCACTGCAAAATGGTGGATAAAGGATTGCCCGGATACCAAAGTGTTGGGATATCAAGGATCTTGTGGAAGAGCACCCACGTACAGATTAATGGAATACACGAAACAACAATTAAGTCTTCAGTTGGTATATTAAGTCTCCATCTGCCCTAGCTGGCAGAGTCTGAAATTGGGTCACTAAAATCATCTCTTTCATGCCTGACTCCCTCTCTCCTGGAGTGAACAACCACTTCCCCCTCATTTTCTTCTCTAATGAGATTTAAAGTCGAAAACAGTTGAACAGTTGAAGGGAGGGGTTCAGTTTCCACCAGGCTGAGCTCACAGTGGAGAGTTTACTCAGAGCAGCCCCTCCCTATGCCTGCTCCTGCTGGGCCTGGGCCATACTCCCTGGGTCTATGGCTCCTCTGGCCAAGGCCAAGTCTCCAAAGCCTCCAGCCCGAGAGTCAACGTAGAAACCTTTAACCAGCCCTCTGGATGGTATATTAAAAACTGACCTGAACAGAAGCTTATTCTAAACTACTGAGACATTCAGCCACGGCACTGAACACTTTTTGAGACTCAAATAGACTCAAACTCAAGACTTTAACCCCATTTCATCATTGTTTGTATTTCAGGACCCCAGACACCTTCCGTTCTTCTAGTAGTGAATCTTCTCCAAATGGACTTCTCAATCAACCCAAAGTTTCATCCCCTTCAACAAACAGAGTTCATGGGATTTATCATTTCACTGGCAGTGTAGTTTTCCCTTATCTTAAAATTTCAGCCCATATTTAAATGATATTTAAGCTAGGAGCAATATGGAAGTTTCCGTAAAATAAAACAAAGGTCTCCAACTCATTTGATCTGAATTTCTGTCAGAAATGCAGTTTTCATTATGACTCTTTATACAAATTTTTATGTATTTATAGGTGTACATAGGTATATAAAAATATATGTAATAAAAATAAAACAGTACAGAGTCCTATTCTATGTGATGCAATCAGATGTTTTCATTTGATTTTTTTTAAATGCCTGTGGTGATTTCCCAGATTGATTTCATGACTCACAAAGGAGCCGCAAAAATAATTTGGAAAACACTCCTGAAGGACACTGAGGACATTGGCTAGTAGGTATTCGTCTCTCAGATGGAGATGATTAAGTCATTTTTGAAATTAGAAGTCTGAGATAGGGGACTTAAATATCTTCTTCCCTGTTCATCATTTCTCAATAGTCTCTTGCGAATAACAAAGTTATTTATTGGAAAAAGCCAATTTCTCTTCCCTTAATGAACATTCTGCCAATCACTATGTATCTGCTCCCAGTTTTAAAAATATTTAATAAGCCCCATTCACACTAAATCTCATATCAGATCACTGGTATTCCCCAAATCCACAGGGTTTTATGGCAGTTCCCACTATTCATTAATTCTCCAACATAGTAAAAGTCATTATCTGAAAATTAACAACCCTAAATTCTAAGCGTTTTAGTCTTCCTCATAAATATATATTTCATAAACTTTTATAATAGTGCCCAAATTGTTTTATGTGTAACTGTTATTAATTTTACCCCCATAATATTCAAGTTTAAGGAATTTCATTTTGATTCACCATGTTAAATCAAATATCCTCCAAGCTTCTAAATACTTACTAAGTTCAATTCAGTCAATATTGAGACTCTCATTAAGCATTAAAAACTCCTGAGTTTATATAATGCCTAAAAAACAGTTCATCATGATTTTCTTCTTAGCCTTGCTCCTTTAGCTTCTCACTGCTGCAATTGAACAGTGATGTTGACTACATTTTAGGCACTGGTTTCCTCTGAGTTTAACCAAATTCAGATATTCATGCCATTCCAGTTCTCTGCACTGACCTTCATCTAAAAGCACACAGAAATCTTGTAACCCACTCCCAGGTTTGGGCAATGTATGCCATCTGGACACACTTTTCCATAGCAAGCTGAAATGCCAAAGCTCCTTTTGCAAATCTCAGGTAACTTCAAACCCTTGGACTAGTCACACCTGCTCCCACTAAAAAAGGACTTTCACTGCTTATCTCTCTGAAATAATCTCGCCTTTAAAAAATGTTGTTCATTTCCCTTTTGAATATATTACTTATTTGGGGGAACACAGACTTTAAAAAAAATATTAATTTAATGAGGATTTCTGACTTTTAGGGAGCAGGGAAGGTATGGAGAAAGAAGATGCTTTATTCTTCCTTTGTAAGAGTCTACAGCAGTAATGAAACCTGAGACACCAGTTCTGTGTCTGTGTGTGTGTGTGTGTGTGTGTGTGTGTGTGTGTGTGTGCGAGAGAGAGAGAGAGAGAGAAAGAGAGACAGAATGAGGTGGAAAACAAGATTCTTGTTACAAATTCACTGTAAGCACTTAAGACTATCCTCTTTTGAGGGTTGGGGAAGGAAGCTTATTAAGGTAGCACTGGAAAAAGTTACACATACACTTTGTGAGCACTTTACTTTCCATTTCTTTCATTAGAATAAATATGAGATGAGATTATCATTTGTTAACTTAATTTCTAAAGTTGCATGACCACTGAATAAATACAAGTTTGGAAAAAACCAAATAGAGCATATGAATTAATACCAAGAGAATCATTCTAAAAGTATGCTTTCTATTATCCCAGAGGGAAAGAATGTTTATATTTTTGAAGAACCATAAGCATTTGGGATTTAACCACCTTTTCATCCAGGAAATTTCAAAAGTAGGCTTAGTTTAGATTAGGAAAACCATAACAATAAATAGGATGGCACTCAATCTTGTGTTTTCATCATGTCCAGGGAAAGCACAGTCCTGACAAGAGAAAGAATTGATGAGAAAAAAAGGAGAGTAGGTGAGCAAATGAGTTATTTTCCCCTCCTTGACTAAGCAGAAATATTACTAGTGATATCATATCTAATAGAGAAGTATTACATTATCAATTTCAGGATGGTTATTGATTTTCTTTCCATGAATGGCATAGAGATAGACTTAAATCATTCTTGGTTGCATTAGTATTCTTACTACCTTGTGTATAATAATGGTGAAAATAAAATATAGTCATAGAGTTTTCCTCATTTTACTGAACAAGGGAGAGAAAGAGAAAAGAAAATTGAACATTCAGGAAACAGAAAATTAAAACTTTTCTTTTGTTTGCCCTAGCAATTCCAAGATCTAATTGACTCCATCTTCATTTTTGGTTGTTTTATTTCCATTTTTAAGGTTAGCTTTGTGGTGGTTTTTTCCAAGTTTAAATTTCAGCTTAAGAATGCTCAGTATTTTGAAATGATCAGTTCTAAAGTTATTAAAAGCACATTTGATTTTACTATGGATGACCAAATTTTTATGTATGTGTGTACACACACACAAACATGAATGAAGAAAAAAATGAAAGAAAAGGAGAAAAAAGCAGGGAGGAAGCTTATCTTAGAATGTGAGTGTTAAGAGGCACAATTATTCACATGAGTGCTTTAGTTCTTTTTTGAGTTTAAGTTAAGTTTGCTAATAGTTTTTCTAGGTTATTTTGCAGTAATAAACAACCCCAACAATCTTAGTGGCAACAACCGTACAGCAACAACGGTTTATTTCTTGCACATGTTACTCATCCTTCACTGTTCAGTTGCGGCTTTGCCTCTTATTGTCTTCACTGCTGGACCAAGGCTTAAAGAACAGCCCTATTTTGATCTTATGAAAGAAGAAAAGCAAGGCTGCAACCATGCAATGAATGCTCTACAGGCTTCCAGTGAGCAATGCTATACATCACGTTTACTCCTATTTCACTGGTCAGAGCTACTCATATGGCCAAGGCATTCTGTAAATAAGGCATGAATGAAGCAAAAGTAAGACTCTCTCAGGAAGGAGCATTGCACATCACATGGCAGTGGGCAGTGATGTATTCACTCTCTCCAAGTATGACAGTAAGCAATTCCAAATAACAGTGCCATCTATCTCAGAGTCCTTGCCAATATCTTATTCCTTATAAATTCTATATAAATTTTGTTCTAGAGTGACTTAGAATGAGACAACTTGGGTCTCGCTTTACTCCATTAAAAGTATACTGTTGGCCGGGCATAGTGGCTCATGCCTATAATCCCAGAACTTTGGGAGGCCAAGGTGGGCAGATCACTTGAGGCCAGGGGTTTGAGACCAGCCTGGCCAACATAGTGAAACCCCTTCTCTACTAAAAGTACAAAAATTAGGTGGGCCTCATGGTGCATGCCTGTAATCCCAGCTACTTGAGGTGCTGAGACAGAAGAATCACTTGAACCTAGGAGGCGGAGATTACAGTGCGCCAAGATGGGGCCACCGCACTCCAGCCTGGGTGACGGAGTGTGACTCTGCCTCAAAAAAAAAAAAAAAAAAAAAAAAAGCATACTGCTGGGTTGAATCTCTCTATTTTCTGTTTCCTTATAACTCAATAAGAGAATAATAGAAAGGGAAAGGAAGATAATTCCAGTATCAAAAGTTTCAGTTAGAGAACTTTTATTTAAAAACCAAAGACTATTTCTGCTGCCAGTTTGCTATGAGTTGCTGTAACCCATTGAATGAAATCTTCAATATTACACACATAGGTAGATAATATATAGCAGGAACATAACTCTCAACCAAGTTGTTTTTTCTCTTTTCTTACTTATTGAAGACGGTCACCGGAAAATACCCCAGAGCACATATATTAAACCAAGAGGGGCTCTAAGCCCCAGTATCTCCTTTTTACCTAAAAGGAAGTGTTATTGGGTTTCCCTCAGATACTCTAGAGAGAAATAATCAATCATCACTAGTAATACCAATTGTTCTCATCTGCGTCGATCACCAGCCGGGGGTAAAAGGAAGCAATTTTACCAGCACTCACTTCGTTCCAGTGAAGGAGGAAAATGGAAACGGAAAGTTCTTACCAATCTGCACATAGAAGTGTGGACATTTCTTCACTTTCAGGGGACATTCAGGTTCGATTTTCCCTTTTTCTTCTGGAAGAGTAAGACCTAAATATAATTAAGAATGTGGAAGAGAGAAGAATGAGATTTCTCCTTGTATATGAAGAGAAGAAATATGAGGGTCATATGAGAATTGTAGCTGTTGAGGCAGACTATAGACAAGTTGCCATGTCAATGACCCCTTGATTTTCACCTTTTCCTAACCCTGTACTTCTCTGAATCATATCTTTTCAGACTTTTTGTTCTTTTACCTATTTGCTTACAAGTATTGTGATTGTGATAAGTAATTTTATTTTTTCTCTATGCTGTCAGTATAAAGACATTAAGAAATAACATGCTAAGTCATTTTGTGATATTTGAGCTAGAAGTTTTTCAGGTAAAAATATTTAAAAGTAATGAAGCTACTAAAGGCATTCATTTATACGTATCACTTGCCTATTCCAATTAATGTGATACTGAGAAGCAGCTTAAAGTACGTGTTGTAAATAACATATATATCAATCCTGAAATAGACATACATAGCTTTAAATATTTTACAGCATTTCAACAAATACGGCACACAAACGATTACAATTTAAGGGCTTTCTAAATGTAGGCTTTTCAAATTAACAATAAACTGCAATTTAGCAATTTTGAACAATGAATACAGCTTGTCAGGAATACAGAAAAGCATTTATTCAGAATAAATAATTATTGCCCAATCCATTAAACATGCTGTCTGCATCAAAACTATTATTTCTTTGCAACTGTACTATTTGCTAATATGATAGGGCTTAATTCTATCTGAATTAAAATATTATATACCCTTTCTAT
Organism: Mandrillus leucophaeus; assembly: GCF_000951045.1. NCBI lineage: Eukaryota > Metazoa > Chordata > Mammalia > Primates > Cercopithecidae > Mandrillus > Mandrillus leucophaeus. The sequence continues at coordinate 595,912 of NW_012098233.1, forward strand.
AACCCAATTTTTAGATGTCTAAGTATATGGTGTATTTCTTCATGTGGCTCAATTTTTAGTTATCTTTAAAATAAAATATATTTTATAAAAATGATACAAATCAATTTTTTGTTTTATATATTGTATATTAAGTATGTAACAATAAATTGCATAATTAATTAAAAATATCTAATAAAATTATTATTAAATATTATTTCACATTTTTTAACTTTATAAATTTCTCTTAAGCTATAAACTCTACTCCTACTCAATAATGCCGTCATTTTGGTTAGGTACTTTTATAATTGTACCTTTGGTTAGGTCATGTATAATTTCTTTGGATGAAAAATCTAAAACTTTAGGGTTTTCGCTGGAGGGTTCCAGGCTATTTAATATTGGTTCGTTTCAACTGGATAAAATGTCAGTTCTCTAGGTTCCATTTTTATCTCCAAATAATAAAAAATTATAGCAGTGATATACATATTTTATAGCTTCCTTGAGTAGTAAGAAAGTTTACCCTGAGACAAAGAAGATGCAGATGCAGGAGTATAAGAAGCATGCCCTAGTCATTTCAGATTTAGACACTGTTTTTTGGAAAAAGAATATGGAAAAGCACAAGAGAAACAAGGCAAACTTTTAAAAATAACATTGTTTAACAGCATGTTTATATTTTAAAAATATATTATGTGCTATAATATTCCCAATCAAATGTTAATGACCCTTAAAATTGTGCAATAGATTTGCTTTGCTTTGTTTCCATTCTACTTTTCTTCTACACTGTTCTTCTTTATCAGTATTGCCTGAAGAAATTAAATTTTGTGCTCATAATAGTCTCATCATGCTAATATTGTTACAATTATTAACATGATATCACCATGTTAGTAACTGCCAAAAGGCTTTTGCACATAAAATAAGATAGTCACTAGCACCTTTTGTACCTTTTATAAATTTCGTAAGCAATTAATATTCTTTTAATTATTAAATAATTATTCTTACAGCTAAAATGTGTACATTCTAACAAGTGATGTAGCAGCAATTAGATATGTCACCAAAACAAATACACCTTGAAATAAAACCTCCACTTTATAAAAGTTCACTCAAAATGAACCAACAGTTTTATCATAAGATATAATATTATAAAGCTTTTAGAAGACAATGAAGGGAAAAATCTTTGAGGTAGAAGATTAGGCAGAGTTCTTAGACGTGACAAAACGCAATCACTAAAAGAATAAAATAGATAAACTGGACTTCATTAAAGTTTTCTTCTCTACAAAATATCTGTAGAGAATATGAAAGACAAGCTAAAACCTGGAAAAAATATTTGTAAACCATACTTAAAATATATAAAGTACTCTCTAAGTATTAAAAAAATAAAAGCTTTTAACTGTCTAATTAGAAAATGGAAAAAGACATGAATAGAATTTTCAACATAGAGAATACACAGATGGAAAAAGTACATAAGAAGATGTTCAAAATCAGTAGCCATTAGGGAAATTCTCATATGACCCTCAGCTACAATTCTCATATGACCCTCATATTTCTTCTCTTCATATACAAGGAGAAATCTCATTCTTCTCTCTTCCACATTCTTAATTATATTTAGGTCTTACTCTTCCAGAAGAAAAAGGGAAAATCGAACCTGAATGTCTCCTGAAAGTGAAGGGGACAAATTGAAAAAACAATTGACTATCACTATGTATATAATAAAAGAGTTATAATTAAACATAGTGAGATTATCAAATTCTAATAAGGATACAAAGAAACTGTATCTTTTATACATTGCTGCTGGGGGTGTAAAAGAGTACAGCCACTCTGGAAAATAGTTTGGCAGTTTTTCATAAAACTACATACACTTATCAGATGACCCAATAATTGCATTCCTACACATTTATCCCAAAGCAATGAAAACTTATCTTCACATAAATGTTCATAGCAGGTTTATCAATAATAACCAAAAACTGGAAAACAAATTCTTCAACAGGTGACTGGTTGAAGTTACTGTGGTACCTGGATATAGTGGAATATTACTTAGTAATACAAAGAAACAGTGAGTTATACAGGCCAAAATTTTAATGAATCTGAAAGACAATAATACAAGCCAATCTCAAAAGGTTACACATTCCAATTCTACTTATGTCTTTTGCATTCTTGAAATGACAAAATAAAATGTCTTGAAAATGAAAAACTTATAGAAGTAAAATAGATTAGCAATCACCAGGGTGTTTGCATCCATTGTCATGCTCTTCACACATCTCACCACATATTCAAGTGTTTGCTCTCTCTTGTGCCAGTCTGTGGGAGAAGAATAGCCAACCCTGTGGAGCAAGAGTTTTACCTGGATCCTTCTTCCTTACAATACACAAGCCTAAACCACCGAGGGAAGAGCAGCAAATGAGATTCCTTACTGCTTAGGGCATGACATGATCTTTGAGAAAGACACCACCTCAAGAGCCAAGGACACAAAGCCTACCTAAGACTAAACCAGGACAACAGAAAACACAAAAGTATAACCATCTATCCCCACCCTCGCCCCTTTTGGATCAGCTTTCAGGTCCATAAGCACAAAATAATAAGAAAAAACCACTGGGAGACAGTCAAGAATGTGAAGATATTCCGCATGTAGGGAAAGTCTAAGGCTGAAAGTAGTCTAGGAACGTGGAGAAAAACACTCCTGTAATTCAGCTCTCGATCCTCAAGCACAAAGTAACAGTGGAGCACCCACCTAAACCTGGAGGTGTAAAAAAACAAAGAAACAAACCAGCTTCACTGCCAGCTAGATATGCTCATAACCTTAACTCACTGTCCAGGAAAGACGGTTGTCCATTTTCAGGCATCAATAATATTTCTCTCAACCTCTACATGCCTACACATGATGCCTGTGTATAAAATACACATGCACGCACACACACACACACACACACACACATACACACACACACGTACATACCCACCCACCCCCAAACACACACCAAGGTTAAGATACAACTCAATAAGCAATCAACAAAACTAGACTTAGATAAGGCCCAGATGTTGGAATTATCAGTGAATTTTAAATAACTGTGTCTAAGATGTTAAAGGCTCTAGAGGAAAAGGTGGACATCTTTTATGAACAGATGAGGTATTCTGAAGAGATGAAAAGTATAAGAAAGAATCAAATAGTAATGCTAGAAAAAAACAGAAACATAGTAACAGAGATGAGGAAGGCCTTCAATGGGCCCAAATATATGTATACTCAACATAGCTGAAGGAAATATTAGTAAAGTTCAAGATAGGTAAAAAAGAACAACCCAAACTAAGACACAAAGAGGAGAGAGAGAGAGACAGAGAGAGAGAGAGAAAATGACAGAGAATCCTGCGCAATGGGACAATATCAAACAGTCTAACAGATGTGTAATTGGGATACTAGAAAGAGAAGAAGGGCAAAATATATTTTTAAATATTTTTAAAATATTTTAAGGAATAGTTGAATTTTTTAATGTAACAAATTAGATCACAAAACCAAAAACTTGGAGAACAGAAATTAATAAAAAAAATACTAGGTGCAACATATTAAAAGTGCCAAGAGCCAAAGAATAAAACAAGGCAGTCAGAAGAAAAAGACATGTTATGTATAGAAGAACAATTCTATGAAGTTCAGGCCAGGAGCAGTAGCTCACTCCTATATCACAGCAGTTTTGGAGGCTGAGGTAGGCGGATTGGTTGAGTTCAAGACCAGCATGGGCAACATGGTAAAATCCAGCTTCTACTAAAAATACAAAAAATAGCTGGTGGTAGTGGCTCACACCTGTAATCCCAGCTACTTGGGAGGCTGAGGCAGGAGAATTGGTTGAGCCTGGAGGTGGAGGTTGCAGTGAGCCAACATCGGGCCACTGAACTCCAGTTTGGGTGACAGAGTGAGACCCTGTCTCAAAAAAATAAAAATGAAAAAAAAAGAAGAAATACAGCAGTCTTCTTGTTCGATAATACACAGTCAACCAGAAGATAATGAATTGGCAACATTAAAGTGCTTTAAAAAAAACTTTGTGAGCACAGAATTCTATTACCAATAAAAATACATTTAAAAATAAAGAAAAAAACTTTTTTTTTCCAGAGAAAAATACTACTTAGAGAACTAATGACCAATGACTCTGTCTAATGAGAAATATTCTTAAAAACTTCTGTCAGAAAAAAAAAATACCCCATGGTTTCTAGGGCTTTGCAAAATAAATAAATAAGTAAGTACCCCAAACAGAAACTTAAATATAAGTAAATAAATTAAGAGCAATGAAAATGAAAATTACACAAATGAAAGTTAAAAATATATATATTTGACTTTTATTTTTAATTTCTCCAAAAAGTATTTGCACTTCCTAAGCAAAATTAGAGGCTTTGAATCAGTGTTTATAGCACATGTGGAAAATAGAATATACGACAGCAAAGTTCAAAGGTGGGAGGGTGAAATTGGAAGCACATAAAAAATCTAAACTTCCAACTGAACAAACTGGCAAAGTCCAAATGAAATATGCCTAAAGCTTGCTAAAAGAATTGGAACAATTAAGATACAAGTAAAAATAAATAAAATTGAAAATAGAAAATCAACAGAGGAAATTGATTAAACCAAAAATAATTATTTTAAAAGACTGATAAAATTAATAAACTGCTAGCCAGATTGACCAAGACCAAACAGAGAAGAAACAAATAGCAACTATCAAAAATGAAAGAGATGACATCACTACAGATTCTATAAATACAGACCTGAGATAATTTTGCAAGTCACAGATCTGGAGATAATGCATTCAACATATACACATATACCTTATAACTTGTTAATAAGAAGGTAAACAGGTCCATTAAAAGTACACAAACTGTGTGACAGTGACTGCACAAAAGAGCATGTATAAATGATTAATAAATACATTAAAAGATGCTCAATTTTATCAAAGAAATACAAACTAAAAGTGCAGGAAGATACCACTGCAAAATCACCAAAAAACTAGAATTTAAAAGGCTGATATCGGCTGAGTGCTATGGCTCATGCCTGTAATCCCAGCACTTTCAGGGGCTGAGGTGGGCAGATCACGAGGTCAGGAGATCGAGACCAGCCTGACCAACATGGTAAACCCCTGTCTCTACTAAAAATACAAAAATTAGCGGTGCGTGGTGGCAGGTGCCTGTGATTCCAGCTACTCAGGAGGCTGAGGCAGGAGAATCACTTGAACCTGGGAGGTGGATGTTACAGTGAGCTGAGATCATGCCATTGTACTCCAGCCTGGGCAACAGAGCAAGATTCTGTCTCAAAAAAAAAAAAAAAAAAAGGCTGATATCACTAAGTATTGGTACCCATGTGGAGCAGCTGGAACTCTCATACATTGATGATAAGAATGTAAAATGGTAAAACCTACTTTGGAAAATTGTTGAGAACTTTCTTTTAAAGTTATACATAAACTTGCAATTTGACCATCAGTTCTGGTCTTAGTTATGTACCCAAGAGTGATGAAACCATACAGTCTTACAAAGATTTTCTCATGAATATTCATTGCAGTTTTATTAATAATTGCCCAGTAATTGGATTAATCCAAATGTCCATCAATAGGTAAATAAGTAAATTGATACATATCAATATGATGAAATACTATTTAGCAATATTAAGGAAGTACATATATATATATATATCTCAACATGGATGAACATCAGTCTTCTTAACAAGCTTTCCTGACACTCATCTGCACCCTTGCAACTTTCAAAAAAAATTTTTAATTCATAGGGAAGTTGAGAATGCTCACAAATAAGCCATGGTATAAGAAGATTCATGTTATAATCATCTGATATGGAAAACTTTCACAATGAAGAAAAGGATGCTCAGACCTTAAAAAAATGTACCATGGATCCAAGGGTGGAAAAATAGAGGAGCTGAGTAACTAAAGTCATTTCAACCTTTTAGTTTTTATGCTTGCCTCCCCTCCCATACACACACTAAATATGCTTATTTTCCTCTTCTTGGTACGGAGTGATAAATCAAGTTTAATACAGGGAAGCATGCTAGTATATTATGGAATGAATTGTTTATTTATTTTTTATTTTTTGAGATAGAGTCTCACTCTGTCACCCAGGCTGGAGTGCAGGGGCATGGTCTTGACTCACTACAACCTCCGCCTCCATGGTTCAAGCAATTCTCCTGTCTCGGCTTCCCAAGTAGCTGGGACTACAGGCGCATGCCACTACACCCAGATAATTTTTGTATTTTTAGTAGAGACAAGGTTTCACCATATTGGTCAGACTGGTCTCGAACTCCTGACTTCAGGTAATCTACCTGCCTCAGCCTCCCAAAGTGGTGGGATTATAGGTGTGAACCACTATGCCCAGCCTGAACTGTTTATAAAATACACAATATCTCCTCAAAGTCACTCTGCAATGGGTTAAAGAAGATATACCAGTCAGGTATATCGATTGAGACATAGGGTGTAGTGGAAAAAAGAATCAATAGACAATTAGATCCAGTGTTACGGAAGGCCTCATATATGAATCAGAAGAGTTTGATACTTTGATACAGGACTAGGGCATCTCAAAATGTTCTGCCTAACTATCCTGAGTAGCAGAGAAGAACATAAATAAATATGCGTCAGTGTTCTCAAGGTATTATTGAAGCTACTTGACACTTGCCAAAATACTGAATTTTTTTGTGCTGTTGTTAAAACTCAGGAGAAATTTGTATGCTCATGATTAATACAAGATATAATTATTATTTATCAAAGCATCAAACTTTTGCCCAGATATTAATGTGATGTTGACACTGTGCGAAAATGTCCTGTGCTCATATTGTGGCATTACAGCATGCCACACAGTTTCTTCTAAGAAACTGTGTCTCCAGTCTAGGTGACAGAGTGGTATGCACATCACTGTTTCACAAGCATGGCATAGGAAATAGCTGACAATTTCTACCTTTTTAAATAGAGGTGAAAGTGCACTTTTCAAAATATTTATGTGAAAGATAATACCTCAAACTTTATTTTTTGGCAAAGAACTTTCGTATTTGACCCTTGATTAACCTATGGCAGTATAGCAGAAAAAAAGTATATTCATGTCCATTTAAAAATAAATGAGAAAATTGAAACACAGAGAATTTAAATTGAACATTTAAAATCAGAGCCAAGAAAATAAAATATTTTCTGACTCTGAATCCAGTGCCAGTTCTATAATCCCTAGTCATCCTGAGCAGAATATAATATAAAACCAATTTATCTTGGATCACATTCAAATGAATTTAGTTGTACCACAATAAAAAGCAGATACCTTTATAGGTCATCTTAACATGGACCCCAAGGACAGTATTATGTAAGTCTGCTAGTACAGTCAGTTTTCACATATCGAATTTGCTGGGCAATGTCTGTCCCTGACACAGGTGTGTTTTTTTTAATACTTAAATGTTACCACTTGTACTTAAAAGAATGAAACTGACATGCTCAAATTTTCTAAAAAGAAAAAAAAAAAAAAAGCAAAGAAAGTAAAGGAAAGATAAAAAGAAAAATGCTCACCCTATTGAAAGTAGTTAATATGCCAGGGAGACATTTTTCACAAACCATCTGGGGCTTCACACGGGTATTTTCAAACTTTTTAGAAGTTCCATGACCAATTAATCTGAAGAATCAACTAGAAATGAGTAAGTTCTCAATTGCATTCTTGCTCTCAGGGATTACACCCTGGTTGACTTTGTGAGATACTGAACTGCTCTAGTTGCACTCACTGAATCCTATCCTCATTGCCACAAATTTCTGGCTCTTTCAAAGAGTCGACTTGCCCAGAACCATTAAAAAAGAGGTTTTTTATTTTTATTATTGCTTTTAAAGTACACTTACTTCTTTGACTAGAGACAGAAGCTTTGAAGGTAGATGCTGATAACAAACCTGTACCTGATGGGCAACCATTTGACTGAGTTTTCCACCCGGACTACCTCAAAAGCATTATCATACTAGTTTCTGGTTCCAATGAGGGCAGACTTCCTGGAGTATTCTGAATTGGATTCTCTTGGTCTACTGCGCACAGAAAATCCTGCCAAATTAGGTCTGGATTCCTGGACTCCTGGTTTATAAAAAGCATAGAGTGGCTTCTTGGGTATCTATGACCCTCTTTCATATCCACTGATAGCAAAAGTTGCTTGTTTTCCTTTGATCTTATTAGCAAAATTCCCCTTAAAAAAAAAAAAAAAAAGCAGAAAAGGAGTAGCGATGATAATAGGAGAATGAGATAAGTAGGCTAACTTTGAAAGTAGCTCCCAAAAGGAATAAACAGGAATTTTTGCTTAAAAATATTTTTCAGGAATTCATATTTGTGTTTTGTCTGTTTTTTTCTTAATAGGTTGGCAAAACTAGAAAGGTGAGCATTTAATCTTTCCTCTTATAGTACCTATAAATGCTGATTTATTTTTCACGTTTCTAGCATATGTGATTTTATTGATAAAAACCTACTAATCATGTTTAACTTTATATGTTTAGAGATACCATACACAGCTTCTGTGAATAAAAGTCAAGGTAAAAAGCAAATGAGTAGTTATATTAATGGCACCTTAGAAACATACTTTGAAAAGTGAATAGATATTTGTCAGGTTAAATTACAAAAAACAGACCAGTTTATTAGTTTACATACTCCCAAATATTGGAATCATCTGAGGATCTTTTTTTTTTTTTTTTTTAAATATTGCTGCCTGAGTCCTACCCCCAAACATTCCTGTTTAATTAGTGTGGAGTGCAACTTGAGCACTGGGGTTATTGAACTCTCTTCAGTTAAATAGCTAGTCTAGTGGGATCCAAACTACATGAGAAATCTGAAGTCGAGTTAAATTCAGTCTCTTTTACTTATTGCCTGCAGTGTCTTGAGCCAGACAGTTGACCTCTTCAAAATTTTATTCCTTATCTGTAAAAAAGGGATATTTAATAATACATTTTCTGTATCTCTGATAGGGATTTTGTGAAGATTAAACATGATACTGTTTGTCACCTTATAAAGTTTTCACTTGATACATGTTTGTCAAATTTATAAAGTTAAATGTGAAGTGATACATAAACATCATTTATGTGTGAGTATATATATGTATATGTACATGCATGCATATGCACATATATAAAGACATACATATACATATTTTCCAGACCTTCACATATTGTGAAGTTCAGATGAGATAATGCATGTAAATACGCTTTGAAGATTATAAAGGCATGCATAAATGTAAGGTATTGTTACTACTATTGTTGATAACACAAACTGTAGAAAATTCCATGAAGTACATGGCTAGTAAAAAACATAGGATTATAACTATAGCATGTGTTTTAAGCTGCTTCTTGGCCCTCATCTTCATCTCCACTTTGGTCCAAATATGTTGACATGTATTATTAGGTTGGTGCAAAAGTGGTTGTGATTTTTACCATTAAAAGTAACAGCAAAAACTACAATTACTTTTGCACCAACCTAATAGTGTGAAGGACAGCATGCAGTCCCTGACAAATAATCAGGGAAAAGTCATTTTAAGAGAGAAGTTTTTTTGTTTTGTTTTTTTTCTCCCTTAGCTCCAGAATTACACTTAGGGAAACATACCTCGGTTAGATTTCAGTGGCTCCTAAGACTGGCCATATGAGTAAGTGGTATGACCTGAGAAATACCAAAAGGTCCCACCTGCTAAACATATCTTTCCTTAGGGACATTCCTGGAATTCTCCTCATTAGAGACAAAGCAGAAAGTCGCTTTTAAAATGCACAGAGATGTTAGCATATCATGGATTAATGTAACAATTTGACTAGAAAGTGAATTTTAAAAAGCTTGATATATTTACAAGGTGGAAAAAGAAATGGCTACATTCATCTTTGCTCTGGCAAAAAGTTTTCAACTACCAGACAAAAATAACACTGTCTAAATTACTCTGGTCTCCTTACCTGAAATCAGATAGGGCATATTATTGGCTATTGTGACCCTATTACCTAATTTCTTACTACCTTGTCCACATATCTCCAGGTGTCCATGTTTGCTTCTCCATAGTAGGATCTGTAGTAAACTTTAGAGATTTCTTCCTGTTCTTAACAAACATTGATGAAGTTTGTGAGCTCATTGTTTTAAACAGTTAGAAGAAGCAAACATTTGAGATTTTAACCTAAAAAATTGCAAATAGAGAGCCATCCACCATTAGGTATCCAAGCATATGCAATTAAAATTCCAAAACGAAGGGGATATTTTTGAAAGACAATTATTTGATATGAAAGGACTATCTTTTAAAAGTATTTCTCATGCTTGTGAACACCTTTTATATATTCCATGTACTCTTGGGAAACAAGGGCAAGGATCCTATTTTTTTAGCTTTTCACTTTCACTCTCAAAATATTTGTCTCTGAAACTACCTGACAAAATGTAAATAGTTCGCCTTAGCCTAATTTAAATATTAAGGATTTTTTTTCTCTCTACCTAAAGACATATGTATAATAGGCTCTTTCTGAAGACTGCGTCCTGTACCTTTTCACCTCCTCAAAAGCTGGATTTAGTCTTACTTCACTGCTACCTTGGCGAACACTACTGTACATTTATCACTCCTTTTCACTATTCACAGCTTACTGTCCTCTCCAAAGCTTAGCCATGAATCTAGTGCTCCTCTAAGTAATAGATTTCTGCACCATGTTAATACTAACGTTCTTAAGGAGGTTTACCTCAAACCACATGGCATTTTTTGTTTTGCTTTTAATTTAGAAGGCATTTTACACTACTGTGCTGTTCTCCAGTTGTTCAAGATGCAGAGCAAGTTGCTCTACACAAGACCCTTATAATGCAGCAAATTCAGTGATGCTCAAAATGCTTCTGGCTGATCAGAGCCTATAGCAATCCACAATAAGAAAATCATACCAAAGTCCCACAAAGTTTTGAAGCAAACTTATTCTTTACAAATAACTACCTTTCCTTTGAAAAATAGTTCTTACGCTGTTATTAAAATGTGCACAAGACGGAATGGCCGACCATGGGATAAATGACCATGTGATTTGCACTGTTCATCAGAATTGGGTGTTCGATGATGAACCAAAGCCTAAAGTTGAGTATTGATTGTCTAACAGTCTTTTTTATTAAGTAGACGCTAGCTATATATATCAAGTTGAAGCATAATGTATCCTCATGACCCAGGGAACATCAACATTCTTCCTACTGCTGTTATCATGAGAGATAAAAGACATGATGATTAGATAACTCTGTAAATAAAAGACATTAATTTCTACACATTTGGGTGAATGTTATGGCACAAAGAATATTGTGAAAAACAGCACAAAAATCTTTAATGCATGCAAATTTTACAAAATAATTTAAGGATCTAGAAATCCCAGGGTGAGATGCAGAATGTTATAAACAAATCTACTAGTAAATGTATTACAAATGTATGAACCAACCTTATTGAAAGCGAAAAGAGAAAAAAGTACTGATGTAAGATTTTGGAAATAAATGGAGACTGGAGTAGTTTTTTTGTTTTTGTTTTTGTTTTTTTTGTTTGTTTGTTTGTTTTCTTACAGGTAAAAAGAACCGTACCTAAGTGCTATACTCTAATTCATACAGTTATTCTCGATTGACATGCAGGTTAACAATTCTGAAACACAATACAGGTATACTGGAATTGGACATTTAAGGAAATGTGTGGCAGATAGTAGGAGCTAAGTTTCTCACTGTTGGAGTAGAAGGTTATAGACAAGCAAGAGAGTGAACTGACTGAAGTGGTCCATGTGGAAATGGAATAGAATTGGATACATCAGTAGGCACTCTTCATTTGCTCAACAAACACATATGCTGGATATAGATTTCCAGATATGTAAGCATACAAACATATACTGACTTGCTCTTTCAGTTGAGAGGGCATAGAAGTAATGGCACCCCATTAACAATGAGCACAACTAGCACCCAGATCTTTGGGTCTAATATCATTCTCTAATAAAAAAAAAAATTAAAAAAAACTTAGGATGCGTGGAGAAATGGTTGAATATAGAGGTGGGACATGAAATATACAAGATGAACACAACTTCTTGTTCTATCAAAAAGTAAAAAAAGCATTTAAAGAAAAAAAGTCACAATGATGAGGAGAATGACAAAGGGATACATGAGCCAACTGAAGAATACCCAGTGGCAAATTTGGGCAACAAGGTGAAATATTATTGGATTATAAACCAAAGTAAAAATAACTATCCATGAGTCAATTTTGATATAAAATGATTAAGCAAACACATAAATGAAAAAGAGACAAATCTCTCATACAGAAGAATTACAAACATGTTTTAAAATAGTTATTTTCTTAAGGAAGAGCCACACAACTTCACACTCATTAAGTACGTGTTATATACAGTGATTTATTCCACGAAGTAGAATATGGAAAGGTAGAAAAAAAAAGAATAAATTTACAGTGGATAAACTTGATAAACACTAGCTCAAGCCAGGTGGTCAATTAACATCATCAACAGTGAAAAGTTATATTTGTGTATATATCCTTACTAAAATGTACTACAAAGACTGGCATGTTACCTATGTGATCATCCTCCCTAAAACACATTACCCCATGTGTAAACTTGAGAAAAACAACACAAAAATTCCAATTGAGGGACTTCCTACAAAATATTTAACCAATATTTCTCAAACTGCCTAAGTCATTAAAAATAAGGAAAGTCTGCTGAGCGTGATGGCTTGCATCTATACTCCAAGCCCTTTGGGAAGCCAAGGTGGGCAGATTGCTTGAGCCCAGGAATTCAAGGTCAGCCTTGGCAACGTGGGGAAACCTCATCTCCACAAAAAAAATAGCTGGCATGGTGACACACACCTGTAATCTCAGCTACTTGGGAGGCTGAGGTGGGAGGATCACTTGTCCCTGGAGGCAAAGGATGCAGTAAGCTGTGATTGTTCCACTGCACTCCAGCCTAGGAAACAGAGGGATACTCTGTCTCAAAATAAACAATAAAGTCTGAGAAACTATCAAAACCAACAGGCACATAAGAAGACATAAAACAAATGTAATGTGGTATCCCAGATGTGATCCCGAGCAGAAGAGAAAATATGAATAAAGTTCTAAATTAGGTTAATAATATTATATCAATATTAGTTAGTTAGTTGTCATAAATATACCATACTAATGTAATGTGTTAATAATAGGGGGAATAATAATAAGATAAATATGTTAATAATAGGAGAAATACTCATGATTTCTTAGAAAAAGAAAAAAGAAAATTACAATATTAAAAATAAAAAATAATTATGTGCTCAAAGAAAGTAATTTCTTCTTTGATGACTATGTGCATGGTATTTTACATGTAAAATATTGACAGTATCTATTATGCTAATTCTGCCATATTTGAACATAATCTTCTATAAGGTACAATAGCCATTACTTGCCCTTTCAAGATTAAGGTCTAAATTAGGTATGCAGTTTCATTTTTTAAAATGTTTGTGTTGATCACATTTGAACTACTTTAATAATTTTATGAAATGGTTCTTTTTTTGTACAGACATATCTCGGAGATACTGCAGATTCAGTTTCAGACTGCTGGAAGACAATGGATATTGCATTAAATCAAGTCATATAATTATTTTTTGTTTCTCAATGCATACAAAAGTCATGTTTACACTACAGTCTGTTAAGTGTGCAAAAGCATTTTGTCTTAAAAATGACACACATACATTTATTGAAAGATATTTCGTTGCTAAAAATTGCTAATGATCTGGTACAAAAACAGACACATCAACCAATAGAACAAAATGGAGAACTCAGAAATAAGACTTCACACCTACAATCACCTGATCTTTGAAAAACCTAAAAAAACAAAAAAAAAGCAAAAAAAAAAACCAAAAAAAAAAAACCGCACTAGGGAAAGGATTCCCTATTTAATAAATGGTGCTGGGAGAAATGGTTAGCCATATGCAGAAAATTAAAACTAGACCCCTTCCTTACACCATATACAAAAACTAACCAAAGATGATTTAAAGACTTAAATGTAAAATCCAAAACTATAAAAACCCTGTAAGAAAATCAAGGCAATACCATCCAGGACATAAGCACAGGCAAAGATTTCATGATGAAAATACCAAAAACAACTGCCACAAAAGCAACACTGTACAAATGGGATCTAATTAAACTAAGGAGCTTCTGCACAGCAAAAGAAACTATCATCAGAGTAAACAGACAACTTAGAGAATGGGAGAAAATTTTTACAATCTATTCATCAGACAAAGGTCTAATATTCAGAGTCTACAATGAACTTAAACAAGTTTGCAAGAAAAAAACAAGCCCCCTTAAAAAGTGGGCAATGGGCATGAACAGACACTTCTCAAAAGAAGACATACATGAGGCAAACAAACATGAAAAACAGCTCAACATCACTGATTATTAGAGAAATGCAAACCAAAACCACAATGAGATACCATCTCACACCAGTCAGAATGACTACTATTAAAAGTCAAAAAACAACCACTGCTGAGGTTATGGAGAAAAAGGAATACTTTTACACTGTTGGTGGAAGTGTAAATTAGTTCAACCACTGTGGGAGAGAGTGTGGCAATTCCTCAAAACTTATATTTTATTCTATAAAATATAATAGAATAATTTATATTCCTTTGGGTATATACCCAATAATGGGATTGACCCAGCAATGGCACCCAGCAATCCTATTACTGGGTATATACCCAAAGGAATATAAATTATTCTATTATAAAGACACATGCATGTCTATATTCATTGCAGCACTATTCACAATAGCAAAGACATGGAATCACCCCAAATACCCATCAATGATAGACTGGATAAAGAAAATGTGGTACATATACAACCATGGAATACTCTGCAGTCACAAAAAGGAAGAAGATCATGTCCTTTGCAGGGACATGGATAAAGTTGGAAGTCATTATCCTCAACAAACTAACGCAGAACAGAAAACCAAACACTGCATGTTCTCACTTATAATTGGGACTTGAATGATGATAACACATGAACCCATAGAGCAGAACACCACACACTAAGGCCTGTTGGTGGAGTCTGGGGAGGGAGAGCATCAGGAAGAATAGTTAATGGATGCCAGGCTTAATGCCTAGGTAATGGGATGATCTGTGCATTAAACCACTATGGCATACATTTACCTGTGCGACAAAACTGCTCATCCTGCATATGTACCCCTGAACTTAAAAGATGAAGAAAAAAAGTGCTAATGATTGTCAGGGCCTTCAGAGAGTCATAATCTTTTATTTATTTATTTATTTATTTATTTATTTATTTATTTTTATTTTATTTTGTTGAGATAGGGTCCAGTCCAGGCCAGAGTGCAGTGGTGCAATCTCAGCTCATTGCAGCCTTGACCTCCTAGGCTCAAAGGATCCTCCCACCTCAGCCTCTCGAGTAGCTGAGATTACAGGCACATGCCACCACACCTAGCTAATTTTTTGTATTGTGTGTATGTATGTATGCATGTATGTATGTATGTGTTTATTTATTTTATAGAGACGAAGTTTCGTCATGTTGCCCAATTTGGCCTCCAACTCCTGGGCTCAAGCCAGAGAGTCATAATCTTTTCACTGCTGAGGTATCTTACTTTGATGTTGATGGCTGCTGACTAATTAGGGTGGTGATTGCTGAAAATTGGGGTAGCTGTGGCAATTTCTTAAAATAAGATAACAAACAGTGAAGTTTACTCATCAACTGATTCTTCCTTTTATGAAAAATTTCTCTGTAGCATGTGTTGCTATTTGATGACATTTTACCTGTGATAGAACTTCTTCCAAAATTAGAATCAATCCTCTCAAACCCTGCTGCTGTGTTGTGAACTAAATTTATGTCATATTCTAAATTCTTGGTTTTCTTTTCAACAATATTCACAACATTTTCACCAGGAATAGATTCCATGTGAAGAAACCACTTTCTTTGTTCATTCATAAGAAGTAACTGCTCATCCACTCATGCAGCAATTCTGTCACATCTTCAAGCTCCACTTCTAATTTTAAGTGTCTTCCTATTTCTACCACATCTACAGTTATTTCCTCCACTGAAGTCTTGAACAGCTCAGTCATCCATGATGATTCTAATCAACTTCTTTTAAACTCTTGTTAATGTGCATATTTTTACCTCCTCCCGGAATCATGAATGTTCTTAATGGCATCTAGAATGGTGAATTCTTTCCAGAAGGTTTTCAGTTTACTTTGTCCAGCTCTTCCTGTGGAATCATTCCTGTTGGCAGCTATTTTTTTTTTTTTTTTTTTTTTTTGCTACACAGGATCATGCTCTGTCACCCAGGATGGAAAGCAGTGGTGTGATCACAGCTCACTGCAGCAGCCTTGAGCTTCTGAGCTCAAATGATCTTCCCACCTCAGCCTCCTGAGTAGCTGAGACTAAAGGCACATGCAAGTATGTCCAGCTATTTTTTTTTAAATTTTATTTTTAATAGAGATGAGGTCTCACTATGTTGTGTAGGCTGGTCTCAAATTCCTGGCTCTCAGTCAGTCTTCCTGCCTCAGCCTCCCAAAATGCTGGGATTACAGGCATGAGGTAGCACACCTGGCCCCTTAAATCAAAATACTCAAAAGTCAAAATTACTCCTTGATCCATTGGCTGCAGAATGGACATTTTGTTGGCAGGTATGAAAATAACATTGATCTTCTTGGACATTGCCATCAGAGCTCTTGGATGACCAGATGCATTGTTAATAAGTAGTAATATTTTGAAAGGAATCTTTTTTCACTGAGCAGTAGGTCTCAATAGTGGGCTTAAAATATTTAGGAAACCATGTTGTAAACAGATGTACTGTCATCCATGTTTTATTGTTCCATTTATAGAGTCCACATAGAGGTTGAATTAGCATAATTCATAAAGGCCCTAGGATTTTTGTAAATTAGGCAAATAAACATTCAACTTAGTCACCAGCTGCCTTAGTTTTCAAGAAGAGAGTCATCTTGTCCTTTGAAACTAGGCATTGACTTCTCCTTTCTAGCTATGTAAGTCCTAGAAGGCATCTTCTTCCAGTAGATGGCTTTCTTGTGTTGTGTATTGTAGGCACCTTCATCAATGATATAGGCTAGATCTGGATAAATTACTGCAGCTTCTACACCAGTACTTGCTGTTTCAGCTTACACTTTTATGTTGTGAAGACAGCCTCTATCCTTAAACCTCATGAGCCAATCTCTGCTAGTTTCAAACTTTTCTTCTGCAGCTTCCTCACCTCTCTCAGTTGACATAGAATGATAGAGAGTTACAGCCTTACTCTGGATTAATTTAGGTTTACAGGAATGTTGTTGCTGGTTTGATCTTCTATCCAAACCACAGAAACTTTTTCCATATCAACAGTAGGCTGTTTTCCTTTCTTATTCATGTGTTCACTGGAGTGGCAATTTAAATTTCCTTTAATAACTTTTTTTTTTTTGTTCAGTAACCACTTGGTTAACTGTTTGGCACAAGAGGCTTAGCTTTTGGCCTATCTCAGCTTTCAGCATTCATGCCTTTTTCACTAAGCTTAATCATTTCCAGCTTTTGATTTAAAGTGAGAAACATAATTATATGTAATTATTCCTTTCATGTGAACATTTATAGGCCATTGTAGGATCATTAATTGGACTAATTTCAATATCGTTTTGTCTTAGGGAATAGGGAGGCCCTAGGAGAGGCAGAAAGACAGGGGAACTGTTGGTCTAGTGGAGAAGTCAGAACACAATACAAATTTATCCATTAAATTTGCCATCTTATATACGCCTGGTTCATTGTACCCCAAAAACAATTATAGTAGTAACAGTAAAGATCAATGATTATAGATTACTAAACAAACCTAACAATTATTTAAAATTTTGGAATATTGTGAAAATTACCAAAATGAGACACAGACATGAAGTGAGGGGAACACATGCTATTGGCAAAAGTGACACAGATAGACTTGCTCACTATAGAATTGTCACAAATCTTCAATTTCTATGAAAATGCAGTATCTGTGCAGCACAATAAAGGGAGGCATGCCGCTATATATTCTCTTGTATATGAGTTTATTGAAACAAAGCATGTGATGTATTCCTCTTAAATCTTATAATTTCTATATTTTACATTAAAATGGGTATTATATAACAGCCTAATAGATTAATTTTTCGGTATTATTTATCTGCCATGACTATAAAAAGAGCTATTTAGTCTTTAGCTAATATTTAGAATAGATATATAACTAGCTATATAAGCCTTTTTTTCCCCTGAAATATATTGAATGTAGTAAACCCTGTATTTTACTTTTCTTAAATTTCTGCATTTATTTAAATAAAAATGTTACTTAGCCAAGTACAACACCAGTCTGGTAGAGCTGAATTCCAGCAAAGCATGAGCCAGTCCCACACATACAAATGAAAGTGGCCTGGTAGATGCTAAGCTTTATTTTTCTCTTAACTACTAATTAGAGGAGTGTCTGTAAAACAAAACCTAAACTATGTGTTGGAAAAACTAAAGATTTCAAATCTATACTTCTAGGGACAAATATGCTCAAAATACCTTATTCCATTCTTAACAAGTGTGAAAAATCTGGTCTCCAGAATGGCCTACATCACAAATTTATTTGCAAATATGATATTCCTCCTGCTCTCTTTATGTACCATGCTAAATACAAAATAAGGTCTAATTTCCTTTTTTAGACTGCAATCCACTTGAAGGCAAAGACCTCTTAAATTTCTGGGACCCACAATCTGCACTTTTGTAATAATTGGAAACTACAATAAAAATCTTGTCCTGAGTTGCTGTGGTCATTTTCTAAATGGCCCCAGTTGTAGTTAAGACAACCTAATCAGATAGCTGGTGACCAACAATTTTCCACCTTCTTCCAAAAAACAATTTGACACAAGGCTATTTGATATAGTCTTTACACAGGAGAAGTCACAACACCAAAGACTTATGTTGTCACCCACAGTGAGGCTGAGGTTTGTTCTTTTCTAATTATTATTAGTTCTAATCACCCAATATTTATTCAGACTCATTGAATGCCCGAAAAGAATTTAAAAAATAAATTTGTAAATTAACTTCAAAAGTATTTTGCAATTGTTCATTATCAGGACCAACAAGAGGGTAGGAGGGGTCAGTAAAAATAACCAGCACTGATAGTTCCTAGGTACATATCATTAAACCAACACTGATAGTTCCTGGGTACATATCATTAAAAATTCCATGTGCATATTTTTGCCTGGCTGTTCCTTCTAAACACTTTTAACAAGAACCTAACCCACTTTTGGTGCCTGTTAATTTTGAAATTATTAAATGATATGTTTGATATCACTTATCAAATAAAGGCACTGAAGCAATGTAAATCCATCTTATCTTTGTGTTGATGGTTACCCAGAACTACATCATCCTTTCTTCCCCCCAAAATGAATTTGTCATGTGTTCAGAGAAGCAATATAATATTGCACACTACATGAAAAACAATTGTCTGGGTAATAGGAGATGTTGACTCTTGCCATTTCTTTTTTACTGGCATTTGTGAGTCACTTAACCTTTAGGCTCCTCAATTTATCTATATTTAAAATAAAGGTGCTGTGATAAATGACTTCTAAGATGTGTATCAGTTCTGAAGTTCTGGACAACCATATGGAAAGATCATAGTAAACAGATTTTCTAATTAAGATAAAAGAATTCTTGAAAAAAAGAAAATGTCACCAAAACAAAATAAAAAATTACTGTATTTTTACAGGTAAACAACATTGTAAGGAAAACAAATCAATAAACAGAAAAGAATCAACTATCATCTATTTTTGTTTACCTCATAAGATAAATATGAAGAAAATTGAATTTATTGAACTAAAACAAGAGCTTGCAACTCTATTATTTTATTTGAAATTTTTTATTATTAAAGCTGTATTTTATCTGGTGTAGTATTTTATATACAGTTAAGAAGATTCTAGTTTCCCTAGCCAGAACTATAAGATCTTGGAGGACAGGTGCATATTTTCTTTTTTCTCTTTTATCATTTGAGTCACTGTTATGGAATAAGGCCACTGTCAATCTGTTTCTTTCCATTCACTCTGAATTGCTGGCAGAAGCATGAAGCTTCTCTGTAATTTTTCCTAAACTTTAAACTGGTATAACAAACTCCCTGCACGAAAACGTCTGATGTAAACACTTCTGGGACCAACTGTTTCTCTGGGACCACCGCCTCCCTATCTGCCTCGTGCATCTGTCACTTGTTTCAGGGATCACTTTGTGGGTTCCTTGGAGATCTCCAATCACTGAGGTCTTGTACCAATGGCTCCCTTGATGAGTGCAAAAACCTAGCTACTGGATAGTTTCTTATGATACATATTCTCATTGTCCATATCTTTCTGTTGTGGTCTCTCCTCTTCCTTTTAGACAAGAGTCTGATAATGGGTCTAAGACAACCCCTGCAGACTTTTTATTGTAAGACCTGACATCTCGAGCAGAGGAAACATTCAGCTTTAGTTTAATCTCAGTGAGAGTGCAGTTACTTTCTACTAGCATCCTCTGCTATGCTGCCACAAGCTGCTTCAGTCAAACTTCGCTGTTTTGATTTCTTAGTTGTAAATCAGACACCTGTGAGTCTCTATGTCCCCTAGGCTGTAAGGGGAACTTACCAAGTTGTACTTGTATTGTTCTTAATATCTTTCTCATTTGAATTGTAAGTGGGAAGGAAATCCATTTCCATTCATGAGGACCCATATTACCTTGGCAGGTCTTTTCAATTCCCTATTTCTAACTGAGTTATTAACATTTACATATATAAACACTGGCATTTCCAAAGCTGATTTGTAGTAACTTCCTTTGTAATTAGTACTTGATTGTATTGTAGCCTTCTCTCTCAATGAAGGGAATAAAGTGTACAGTCATCCCTTGGTATCAGCAGGGCCATTTGCTCCAGGAACCTTCCCCTCCACCCAAGGTACCAAAATCTTTAGATGCTCAAGTCTGTGTTATAAAATGGCACTGTATTGGTATGTAACCTACACACAACCTCCCATACACTTAAATCATCTCTTGATTACTTATAATACCTAATGCAAAGAAAATCCAGTGTAAACAGTTGTTATACTATATTTTTATTTCTATGTTTATTGTTGTAGTTATTTTTTAGTTATTTATTTAACTATTTATTTTTTGAATATTTTTGATCAATGGTTGTTTGAATCTGTGGATGTGAAACCCATGGATATGGAGGGCCAAATGAATATAGAGTATAAATATAAGAGGACAAACTTGTGCTACTTTGTTGGGGCCCTACTGTTCACCAGCACTGTGACCATGACCAAGTTATTTAAATTTTCCGCATCTCAGTTTCTTCATCTGTAAAATATAGTAAATAATATCATAAATCTCATGGAGTTGTGAGAATTAAACTAACTATGTACACATTCTTATACACAACTCTATACACATCAGCATATATATCTGCCCAGTATGTATACACACTTACATATATTCTGTACTGTGTTTATGCATATATGTATATATGTATTCATGTTCACTAATAATATACTATATGTATTATTAGTATACAGTATATATAGACTGGTCACTTATTTTGTCACTTATTTTATTCTCAGTCTATATATGCCTTAAAATTGAGACAAAATTCCCATTTTAAGTTGCAAAAATGTGTAAATAACAAAGTAAGATATAATAAATACATTTATATATAAAGTATAACAAGAAAAATTATAAGTAAACTATGTGTGTTGTGTGTACGTGTATTTCACAAAAATGTCTGAAATGCATATGCACACCAATTTTGGGGCTAAAAAACTCATCTTTTTTGTCTAACAAAATAGAGTTGATAAGTTCCACTAAAAAAGTGGTTGCATTATTTTAATAATATTAATATTATACATGTATCGCAGTTAGTGTTATAATGTGTTCATTACATTACTGTATTTGATTTATATCATCTAATTTGAAGCAAAAAGCATTTCACACTGCATTATTACACTTTTATTGATTTTTACATGTAAAGAAGCCAAAATTAAGAAACATTGTGAAATTCAGATAAGGTGCCAGCAAAAAAGATGAGGGAGCTAAAAATAAAACAATGCTCCAGCGAGTCCTTATTGAGCAATCTTTATATTACTCGACATTGCTTTGGTACAAGAGTCGGTCAGTCTATTAGCTGTGATTGCACAGCATTTTGTGAAATCCTTATAAGATATATAATTAGTATGTCGAACATGAAACTTGTAAGATAAGTTCAAATCACAATTCTGTTTTATCTCCAATACCCACTTAAAATTCATTCAGTGTGGCTAATCTTTCCTGCCCCTGGGTGGAAAACTGCTTAGATTTTATTACTTTCCAGCTTACTTTTAGGTAGTAAGTAGTTTATGACTCTTTAAGTCACAAAACACATCTCAATTCAATAATTATAACATATACAAAAAAAATTATTAATTAATGTTTCAATAGTCATTTAAATTGTGACTTTTTCCCAAAGCCAAGGCCTATAGTTGCCTTCCTCAACACAATGAGAATGGTTGGTTGTCATCTACGCTTTTCCTTCACATGTCTACCTCCTCCTTCACTGAGTAGCTGCTTTCTCAGAACGCTCCAGGGTCAAAGCAAGCAGGAATGGTAAGAGAGAATGAAATGTTTTTTTCCTGCTGATTGTGCCATATTCTCTGTGCCTGACATGAGGGTCAAAGCTTATTCTCTTATGAGATGCTTTTGTGGATTGGATTTGGAAGTTTCCATAGCTGCGGCATTTCAATCTCCTGTCTGGATGCTTCCAGTTCAGCCCCGAATTTCCCTGGGGATCTCGTTCACAATATCTCACACTACAGGAGTCCTTCAGCAATCCCTGCTGATCCTCTTGATAAGCTCTTAAAATGGCTTCTGCTAAGTTATCTTCCCTACAGGGCCCCGTATTTATTCCACTAACACATCCTTTACCGCAACAAGCTCTAGGAGACCATAGCAGTCTGAAAACAGCAGCAGTACTCACCAGGCTCTTCACCAAGCAGATAGACATCCCTTTTCTCCTTTTCTTACTCTTTAAATAGACTAGGCAAGTGTCTGACTCCAAGTTTCAAGACCCTCCAATATCAGTAAACACATATAAAGCTCCTAGGTGGTCTTATTGAAACCTCCTTTTCCCAAGTCCACATTATTCATCTCATAAGAGAAGAAAATGAGGTTTATAGTATTATTGTTTTCAGAGAAGTTCTTCTCCAAGCATCTACTCTTCTGTGTGTACACTCTGACAGTTTTTAAAATGACCCTGAATTTTCTGAAGGTTCCAAAAATCAGAAAACAGGATTTCGAAATTTTGTTTGTACATTCAACAAAGGGGCAAAGGGTAGAATCCATTCCATGTTCATTTCAAAGCTACTGTATTATCACTTTAGTAAAAATGTAGAAGTCTTATCTCAACAGTCTGTTCTGATTGAACAATCTGTTCACTCTGTCTTATCTCAACAATCTGTAAACAACAATGTATTACTTCTTGCTTTGTATTTTATATATATTTGTGTGTATGCTACACATGTCTTATGCTCCCTATCAAATTATATTCTCCATCTAAAGAGAGTCTGTGGTTTATTTGTTAATATATTCTTCATAACACATACAGCTGAATCTGTAAGTAGATCCAGAGGGAAAGCTGGCTCAGGGCTGGAAACTGGGAGTGGATAGGATATGGCCCAGTGTAGTAGTTAAGGAATTAAGAGGCATATAGACATGAATTTCTTTCTCACTTCACCATGTGATAGTTGGGTGACTTTGGACTTGCGGTTACACTCTCTAGGCAATGGAATCTTCATTTGCACAATACAGAAAATAAAGTTTTTGTTTTCTTAAGGTTACAGTAGCAAATGAGTAAAAAATTCTGTAAAAATTTTAGCTACTTTAGTTATTGTTGTTATTACATTTATTATTACCTATTTTTCTAGAAAGATAATAGATCTGGCTCAGAAATAGATTAATATTTGATAAATAACTTTATGACTAAATAAAATAAAACTCAGCAACTATCTGGGTAACTTAGTCATTAACAACCAATTTTACTTTAATTATCTGTATTATAAGGCTAGTTATTTTATATACATTCTTCAGACAGATGTGATTTTAAAAACAGAAAGGAAGGAAGGGAAAAGGAAAGAAAGAGAAAGAGAAAAAGGAGAAAGAGAAAAGAAAGAAGAAAGGAAAAGAAAGAAGGAAGGAAAAAATACATTCTTACATACATTTCCTCTATGTAAAAAAGGAAGGAATTGCCTGAAGAATATTAAATATCAATATATTTTTAATGGTTTTGTTATGTTCCTCTAAGTTGAAAATACTAGTAAACTATCTGTGTGAGGAAAAAAGAAGTAAATTATATGTGGTTTATCATTTCTTTTAACATGATTAATTATAGAAAATGTGATTAAAATGTGTGTTGGTTTCAGCATGTCCTCTAGAACAGTTAGTTGGCCTATGTCCTCCAGGAGTGGTTTCCTACAAGTTAATAAAAAGTCTTCTCCCTAGATAGACTTCATTTATCTTTATTACTAATCAACAACAGATATTTATTAATAAGCTTAATGTTAAATTGAACTTCACTGGTGATATCAGATAAGTGGACTGACTAAAATGTTGTACAAATATTCTATTCCCCAGTTTGTATGAACAGGTTATAAGAATCTGTAAATCTTGCACTTTTTATAAATGGTACCCTAGGCTTTCTTCTTAAATGGTTCATACTGAGTCAGTGATCCTGGAGAATTATGGGTCATGTGACTGACTGGAGAGTTAAAGCATTGCCCATTTGCCTCAAGTGAATATTTGTGCAAGATATTCTCAGAGTATATGGGACTCAGAACTAGGACTTCGTGGCCTGTAGAACAGGATTGGGAGTGTTTTGTGGCTGTTTATGAAAAAATGCCTATGTTTAGCAAAATATGTGTTTTCACAGTGGCCTGGCAGCAAGGTTACAGGATGTTGATTATATCCCTTACCTACCTCTAACAATTGGGATTCAAGTATATTACTAATAACCTAATAGCTGTATTTTACGAAATTGAGGTCAGTTTGCATCAGAAAACACAATATACAATAAAAATTGCCAGCCAGGCACAGTGGCTCACGCCTGTAATCCCACCACTTTGGGAGGCCGATGGAGGTGGATTACGAGGTCAAGAGATCCAGACCACCCTGGCCAACTTAGTGTAACCTCATCTCTACTAAAAATACAAAAATTAGCTAGGCGTGGTGGCACACACCTGTAGTCCCAGCTACTTGGGAGGACGAGGCCGAAGAATCACTTGAACCCGGGAGGCAGAGGTTACAGTTAGCCCAGATCACGCCACTGCATTCCAGCCTGGGTGACAGAGTGACACTCCATCTCAGAAAACAAACAAACAAACAAACAAACAAAAATTGCCCAAAAAAGAGCTTAAGATTTCTACTCTTGCAAAGTAATCCTCTTCAAGAAATAGCCTTGAGACTGATAGTTGAAGTAGTGCTTATTGAATTATAGATGACTTATTAGCCAGGAGAGAAAGGGAAAAACAGAAATGAATTCTATTCATAGTAATGGAAACACAAGAAGTGTAAGAGGGATGAGGCTAAGTAGAAACATTTGAGTCTATTTTAAGAGACAGTTATAATAATAAGAGATCTTTGCAAAGTACTTAGAATATCCATTTCTTTTTCTCTTATTTTCTATTTAGTTTTTTCATTGGTTCGTGCAGGATCAGAATGAAGGATGTTAGCTTTGACAGCATCACTGGTGAGAATTACTAGAATTTAGGTATAAATAGAAAAGGTCCAGTTACAGTTAAAGATTTAGGTGTCTGCAGTGCCCATATTTATAACTAACTCTGATATGTGCTGGTTGGAGCAACAAGAGCAAGAAGAATCCAGATAGTAGCCTGCAGCAAACCATAAGCTACCAAGGCTTTGGGGTACCACTAAATGTCTAGAAGTCTCAACATGAGTTCTAATGAATTTGTAGGAAAGCAGAGATAAACGATGCAATAAAACTAGCTTTGTTAGATTAACTGGCAGGGTACTTAGATATTTTCTTTTATTTATTTATTTATTTATTTATTTATTTATTTATTTATTTATTTGCTGGAGACAGAGTCTTGCTCTGTCACCCAGGCTGGAGTGCAGTGGTGCAATCCGGGCTCACTGCAACCTCTGCCTCCCAGTTTCAAACATTTCTCCTACCTCAGCCTCCCGAGTAGCTGCCACTACAGGTGCACGTCACCACACCTGGCCAATTTTTTTTTTTTTTTTTTTTTTTTTTTAGTAGAAATGGGGTTTCACCGGGTTGTCCAGGCTGGTCTCGAAATCCTGAGCTCAGGCAATCCACCTGCCTTGGCCTCCCAAAGTGCTAGGATTACAGATGTGAGCCACTGCACCTAGCCAGATATTTTCTTCTGAACTTTATTCTTTGTAATAAGTATAGAAGGTATGACTTTTAGTTTCTAAAACTTAAGTGTGAAAAATTACTAACTGTATTTTATTATAAATACACTTAATTTCTATTATATGCTCCCATTTTGCTGGGCAGTAGAAGTAAACTTGGTCAATTTAGAGTAATCTCAATCATTTCAGTTACTAGTCCTCCTTACAAACACTGCAAGTAAGTCATGCACCTCATAACAAGTAAGTCAAGCACCTTGTAACAATGCTTCAGTCAGCAATGAACACATATATGTAGTCCTATAATATTTTAATATTGTGTTCTACTTACCTTTTCTATATTTAGATGTGTTTAGATACACAAATACTTACCACTGTGTTACAGTTGCCCAAGTATTCAGTACAGTAACATGTTGTCCAGTTTTGTAGCCTAGGATCAATATGTACTTCACCTTGGAAGTGAGTGTGAAGTGACTGCAGATTTCAGCTGCACCATCCTCCTCTTTAACATAATTTCTCCTCCAATCTGTTAGTTCTTTGTGCCATGTCTATGCTACCCTCAGCTCACCGGGAAAACATTCTGCTGCTCTCTAGGCTTTATTAATGGGACAAGAGATTCTGAGAAGCCACCTTAGGCCTGTATCTCAGACCTCACCCATCTCTACTCTTTCCGTTCTCCATACATGGGGAAGGGGACATGGCTGGAGGTAGGGGAAGAGAAGGACAGTATAAAGCTTGACAACTCTGTAAGTTCCACTAGGGAAACTAGTTGTCTTAATTCTAGAACCTCAGGCTTATGTATTTGTTGTATTGCTAATCACCAAACACAACCCAGGCACTGGGAAAATAAAGTACTTAAGAATTCTTTTCAAATAATATACCAACATCTAAATACTCTTCTTCTGTTTCTTGTCCTCTCTCCAACCCAGGAAATTTTTCTTGGTGGGTTTGAAAAAGCTGGCTTTGATTGATAATAAGTTTAAGTATTAGAACGTGGCTTTTTCCTTCTATCATTTATTGTGCATATGTGTTTCCAATTATTTTTTATTTACATCTTTGCTTCTGAAACTTTAAAGGCAATAGTTTAATTTTATTGTTGTTTTACTGTTTCATCTCCTTCCTTTGTTACTTTTTTTTTTGGAAACAGAATCTCCCTCTGTTGCCCAGGCTGGAGTGCAGTGGTGTGATCTCGGCTCACTGCAACCTCTGGCTCCCAGGTTCAAGCGATTCTCCTGGCTCAGCCTCTTGAGCAGCTGGGATTACAGGTGTGCACCACCACGTCTGGCTAATGTTTCACCTCTTTTCTAAGATATAAGCTCAGAAAACCCAGCTTCCTTCCTGCTACAACTGGGGTTAGAACTAGTGGATATTGGGGGTAGGGTAAAGAATACCATGTAGTAATGAAAATAGGAAAAAACATATCAAAATGTTATACTGCTACAAAAAGATTAGGTAATTGTGTTTCTTAGAGAAGCCCAATATTATTTAATAATAGTTTCATAAATAGTTTTTTATTTGCCTTTAAGGAAAAAATAAGTGTTTTCTGAGTCTTCAGTAATATACATCTAAAATAAGTCTTCAAGTTAGGACTAAGCTAAATACTGGGTGCATCAACATTCTTGGAACAATTATCAGGATCGTTGCAAAGACTAAAAGAGGAATGATGTAGTCACTTGCAGAAAGGTATAGCTAATAAACTTTGTCTATTTTATTAATGATAAATATCACAATTGGAACATTCACTGGTTTTTTTATACATGAAACAGAGTACTAAAACCCACAGTGTGTCTTAAACACAGAGAGATCTGATCAAATAAAAGTTTCAAAAATAGCTGTGAATTTATTCTCAAAAGTTTAAGCTATGAAATATACCTCAGATTAATTATAATTACAATAATCAATATGCTCAAATTCTTTCAAATTGGATATAGTCTGTTTTTATAAAGAATTTCTTAAATTATCTCAGCATTTTAAATCTTTAAATTACTGAATTAAAACATAATTAGATCAAACTCAAATATATTAGAACGGATGCAAGGTAAAATTATCATATTAGGTTGTATTATTATATTTATTTTATATGTGTGTGTTTTGTATATCCATTTGGTATTTTAATCTTGTATCTCTTTCAAAATTATTATATATAAATATATTTATATATGTATTTATATATTCACACACGTATACATTAGTAGATGTTTTCTTTATTTTATAGATTCTAATACCACACCCTAATTAAATTAAACTTCTGTATTGCTCTTCCAGAACATGTAATACAAAGTAAAACTCAAATTTCAGTGGTTCTGTACTCTGCTCTTTAGAAAATCTAGAAAACAGAGTTGAAACGTGAGTCGAAGACAGAACATTGAAATTGATTCATATTTCACAGGCATCTGTAGAACTGTGGGTCTAGATTGCAGCTCTTAGCCACTAGCCAGCTTTGCCTGTATTTCCATGATAGGCTCTGTCTTCACTTTTTAAAATACTAACAGGCTTCTTGTGGGTGGGATCAAATGACTGCCCCTCTCCCTTCACCTGTGAAATTTCAGAGCCTATTTGAAAAGGGCCATTGTTTCCCAGGAATGCCAG
This sequence comes from Mandrillus leucophaeus, assembly GCF_000951045.1. Taxonomy (NCBI): domain Eukaryota; kingdom Metazoa; phylum Chordata; class Mammalia; order Primates; family Cercopithecidae; genus Mandrillus; species Mandrillus leucophaeus. The sequence continues at coordinate 624,797 of NW_012098233.1, forward strand.
TCCTAGTCCAGGAAAAAAAGTCTTCATTTCAACAAGAATTTGGAGCCTGCCTGAGAAGGCCAGCCAGTTACTTGGTGAAAACTGTGGCAATTCATTCAAGTTCTGAACAGTTACTATCCTGGCCTTACTTGCTTACTTTCAACTCCTAAGCTTTATGACTAATATGTTTTTTCCCTTAAATTATAGACGGGTTTATGTGTGTATGTGTTTGTGTTGTGCGTGTGCGTATCTGTGCTTGCATGTCACAGCAGAGAGAAGTAATGTGTATGAAGTGCGGCGTGTGCACAAGCAGTGAGCTGATGAAGAAAAACCTCTCTCCCCAAACAGTGAGCTGCTGCCATGAGCAGGACACATAGGTTCCTCTGTTCCAACTTCTGCCCCTACATTTACAGCACTAGAGTGCATTTATGTGAATAAGCTCATATGTTTAACAAGCATTTTGAAATAGGTTTCCAATAAAATATATTTGTACAAGAATACAAAACAAAGATACAGTACTTATATTCAAGACCTGGACAGAAGGCCCCTGTCTGAAACATATTAAAATAATTTCTAAAGTAAAATTAGGACTAGAAGCCAAAAGAATACATTGCTTTAGGAAGAAAAAAAGAAAAACTTCACCTTGATACAGAGTCAAATCTTTCTTGTTTGAGTCTACAGGGACTGACTAGCAGTTTTACTATCTGAAATTCCTACTCTTTAGAGTTCTCTCTCATTTTCTGCAAAATGACTTGGAAATACTCCAAGATTTGTTCATTATACTAATAAGATATTTAAGCTCACAGAATCCTCATTTAAAAAATCTATCTTTGCCCCTCAACAATTTCAAATCATCACCCGAGCATCCAAACTAACATGTAAAAATAAAAAGCAAAAAAATAAAAAATAAAAATAAAACAATGATAATGTCAGTGGACTTGAAAGCAAAGCATTTCCACTTAACGTGTGTTTATTAACAGAGAAAGAAGTAGTGATGCCAATACAGCTTCAGAATAGGACTTTGGAAATATTTTTTCAAGGCAAAGACAAGCAGCCCTGAATATGAAATGACATTATTACTAAATTCAACATCTAAAGATTTTTAAAAGTTTTTCTATGGTTCTGATATGTCACATGTTTAATCTCTCATTTAACAATAAAACACCATTAATTTGTGGTGCACTACCAAAGAATACTTTTCCAAAAAGCATAGTCAAAAATTAGAAAACTGTGTAAAACAGAGGTTAATCAACTCAAACTATGACTGTTTTTATTCTCTTCTCCTTCATCAGATGTTTCCTGTGATCCTGTGCTAAACCCGATGTTGTGACATTAGTAGTCGTTGGACTTGAGGATAGATGGTGCACAAAAGGAAGCTTGTCCTTTTGGGACCTGGTTTTGAATCAGTTTCAGACGACAGAAAAATACTCTTTTGTGGCTGCTAAAGTTCAGGAATGAATTCTGGCAGTCTTACCCAATTCCCTAAAGCAGAGTCCACATTACCAACATCTAATTGGCAGGCTTTGCTTGTAACTCCCACTAGGGCCAGGGTAATGAATGGATTTAGTGAAGGTGTCCTGAGTCATCTGTACAGTGGCTGGTCTGGACACTAAGGCTTTTCCTTATAACCTCCCCAGACATGTCACTCAGGGAGAAGAGAGAGAGCCTATGTGCACACATCATGGGGACAAGACACAGCAGTTTTATTAAATTGTAGTCCCAAAGAGAGTTGTTCTCTTTATTTGATCTAGAAAAGTAAAGGAGTCTTAGGCAAAAAAACATATTCTTGTTGAATCACTCTATTCTTTAATTTACGTTTTATAAACTTTTATATTTGGCTTGAATATCCAGCTAACTATGGTTGAATGGGACTTCATCCAGGCCTACTCCAGATTATTCTTTAGGCAGGCAGGGAAGAGATTTGGACCATTTCTGCCTAGAAAAGCATCTAAGGGTTTACTTTCATTACCAAGTTTCATTATTTCTTACGTCTGAGAGAGAAAGAGTTTGGTTACTCCTAGTTTTGTGCATATCAATAGCATTAAATATTTAATCATGATTCCTCATTACTATGTTAATTTAAAAAATCATTTATGCCAAATTGTTTGAACATAGTATTACATCGGCCTCTTCAGTAAAGTTCCACCAGTCTCCCAAATCCAGCAATCAAGATTGGACATCGACAACTTCAGTGCCAATAGTATGGCCTCACTCAAATTAGGAGCATAGGAGAGAGGTTGAGAACAAGAATAAAATGGCAATTATGGAAAATTTAATAAGTGATTTATTGATGTCACAGAAAACACTCTCACTTTCTATCAAGATAATTTTGAGGAAGTAATATTACTTATTTTCTTAACAAGCATTTTAACACTGATTCCTCTGGAACTCATGTATAAGACATTCCTCTCTGAAAGTCACACGGAATTGTATCTTTAGAGTATTTGCAAGCATTGCTATGTTCTTAAACCCCCTTCATTTCCCAGAAGCAAAAATCAACACATATATGACACTCCAATGTTTTTAATGAATAAAAAGATAAAATAAAATCTAAGGAACAAAATCCACATTGAAAAGTTAGGTGCTTTGAACTTTCTCATCACCTTACCAGTGTTTCCGCACGGGCAGTCTAAAAGACAACTCAGCAATGTCTGAATGGAACTGCAAACAATGGCTCCTTCACAAGTTGGTCTTTAATTGATTACGGCTGTGTTTATGGAAGCAGAAGAGAATTTACACAAAATGACAGATTCCCTTCATTTTGAGGGCGTTTTACTGGCATTCATGGTAAGGGTGTTTTTTCTATTGAACAGTCTTGCTCTTTCCCTACCTATACCCACCTGGTTGCCATCTAACTGAAAAGGCTATAAGTTGATTACTTTATATCACTTTTTGTTAGTGTTTTCTGCTTAGTTTTTTTTTTTAAATGGGTGAAATTTGCACTTCCTAGGATACATCTCATGTTCAGAGAATTCAAACAAGGTCTGGTTTCCCTTTGTTTGTCATAGATTCTTATGTTAAATACTAAAGAAGATAATTAAGTCGAAAATTATTAGAACTCGATTCAGTAGAGTCTCTCTTCTGTCAATTTGCTTAAGGAACACTATGGAGACTGGAAGTTTAGGAAATCATATGATTTGGATAATTTATTCAGGTAGTAATATCTACATTAATCATTTAATTATCTAAAAATATACTTTTAAAGTTGTGTTACATTTTTACAATGTCTTAGTGCCAGGTAGTGTTATAATCTTTCTGCTAATTTGGAGCAGACAGAAATTAAAATTTAGCTATATTAACCTGTAATGGCAAAAAGCTTTTCATTTGTCTGTTAATAGTGACCTCTACAGGTCAACCATAACAATAGCATGGAATCCCTAGGTAGCTGCTCTAGACTCAGATTTACTCAGTGAGCAGTGGTATAATTGTACTATTAAATTTAAAATATCTTAGACCCTCAGTGCCAAACTATATTTTAAATTTTTAAGCTCAAGAAAAAAAATGTAATGGTCATATATACATTTGTGCAGTCTAATTTCAAAACAAACTAATACTTGACAAGATCTTAGCTGATTTAGTCAAAAGAGAATTAATAAACTTTGAAGAAATAGCTTAGAAGCAGAAAACCCTAAAGTGTATGTCATGTTAATCTTTTTATAATGTAAAATTAAGAAGGTAACATTGTATTATAGATTATTTTTCTGAAAAATATGTGAATATGGAAAGTTGGCATAAAAATATGATTCTATCTTACCTCAGAGCTTTGACAGTATGTTTTTTCTTATTCACAAGGACTTACTTTTAAAACAATAGTGCAAATGAGTAATTGTGGAACATTTGAATTTCTAAGACTAGCTTGTACACTGTTGTTTTCTTAATATGTTAATAATGCATGGTTTTCAAATGACAATACACTTCGGTAAGTCCACACAAGTTAAAGTATCCATGTTTGAAACATTACATTTGACAAGTTTACACAAATAAACTGAGAAATATTTCAATATTGCTACATGTAATTAAATTAAATTTTGGCCTTTATTCTAAAACTTTCTTTTACTCAAGTCAACCAAAAAAAAAAAAAAATCAATTAAATAACTAAGCTTTCTAGTTTTGATGTTATTTTCTCTAAACTGGATGTTCTAATGAACACCTGAAAACTATAAATCCAAACATCAAATTGTTCTGACTCCAAACTCTTGTTCTTTCATCTACTTCCAGTATTTTTGACTTCATTGGGTCCTCATGTTCACTGGCATCTCTACACATGGCCCTACACTTCAAACACTCTCTTGTCAATACTTTACATTCCTTGACTATTCTATTTGTGCCATTAGGCTAGCAGAACTCCAACCCTCAATGTCTGCTTTTCTACCTTGGTAGGCCTACTCTCAGAAGGAGGAACTTGACAATTTGAGAATACAATTAAGAAATACAAGTATTTCCCAGTAAAATTAGGCAGAATCTCTTGAAAATAACAAGATATGATTGAAATACCTTTGGCTTTATGAAGTTAATTTTAGTCAGAATTAAACGAATTTGTGCTCTCCCATTTACTTGCTAAATACTCCCTCTAAGCCTCAATTTCCTCTTGTGTAAAATGAGCATTAAAATATCTACATCATAGAAAAATTAGTACGAGTGAAAGCTTAATATTTCAAAAGTGCTTGGAATAGTGCTTGACACAGAGTAAGTGCTTTATATGTGTTAAAGAAACTGATTCTACTAAAATTCACACAACAGTAATGAGTCAGAATTTTGAAAAATCTTGGACGTACTCATTCTGTCTTATGTCTTTTAAAAATGTTCTGCTTCTAATCTTGCCGTTAAAAATGGAATCCTATTTTTATGCATGCCACATGCATTTCACTAATTATGTTATTAACTCTAGTGCATTTTTCAATAGAATACTGAAAATGACATTTACTATATTTTTATTTTTAAGTTATGCATAATCACTTCACACCCATTAGAATGGCTACTATTAAAACTGACAAAGAAAATAAAAGAACAAGTGTTGGCAAGCATGTAGAGAAATTGGAACTCTTGTGCATTCTGGTGGGAATGTAAAATTGTGCCGTGGCTATAGAAAATAGTGTGGAGATTCCTCAAAAAATTAAAAATAGAATTACCACATGATCCAGCAATCCTACTTCTGGGCACACCTCTAAAAGAATTAAATGCAGAATATCAAAGAGATATTTGCAGATTGTGTTTTTTATAGCAGCGCTATTCACAATAGCCAAAAGTTGGAAGCAATCCAAATATCCATTGATAGATGAATAAATAAAAAGTGTGATGTTTACACACACAAGAAGATATTATTCAGCTATAAAAAGGAAGGAAATCCTGTTACATGTATGTAACACATGGAATAACCTTGAGGACATTATACTGAGTGAAATAAGATAGTTACAAAAACAGAAATGTGATTCCAGTTATATGAAGTATCTAAAGTAATCCAATTTATAGATAAAGAAAGTACAATGGTGGTTGCCAGGAGCTACAGGGAAAGGGAAGTGGGGAGTAGTTAATGGATATAGAGTTCCAATTATGCAAAATAATGATGTTCTAGAGATCTGTTGCACCACAATGAGAATATACTTATTCTCATTGTACATCTGAACAAGTACACTTATTCTCAAGTATACTCTGAACTGTACATTTAAAAATGTTTAAGATGGTACATTTCTGTATGTGTTTTTTATCAATATTAAAATTTTAAATATTATGCAATATTTTACGCATAAAGGAAATTTCTCCAAATAATATATTAAGCATCCCTGTGTGCATCACATACATAAATATTACAAACTTAAGATTAGAGAAGTACTTCCTGGATCTTCTTGCCTGAGTGTCATGAAGATCTGTATTCTGAATATAAGAATCTGTTATAAAAAAGGGTTTGGAGGGAGAGAGCAGATATATAAAAATATAAATAATCTGATAAGGATAATTTAGCAGTATATATAAGGTAGTCTAGATGATGAGAAGATATTCTGAATTCAGATATTTTGAAGAGTGCATTCAGCTATATTGCAGAAATGATAAAATTTTGTTTAATGTCACTTTTTCTATGCCCCAAACTCTCACCAAAAATGCATAATTCCTTAGAATAAGTTCCATGAGAACAAAGCAAAAAGAATATTTGTAGGAAAATATTAAAGGTAGCTTCACTTTATTTCAAACTCTTATGGCAGATCGCATACTTAATCCATTTATTTACCAATCTGACCAATTCTGACCTAGGATGATTGAAATACACATAGTAACATATTTAATTTGTTTTAAAAATAAAGGTAGACTTATAAACAAAGGGTAGGCAGAATTTGACTGATTTGTTAGACAATGAAGATCGTGCTAATTAAATTAGTGTTATTTTTCATATATTTAAAAAATAATTCAAAAAATACTGAAGGAGTTTGATACAATAAAAATTTTTTTATAGAATATTAAATTAGCAATTATTATTCTGGCTCTGTTGGCTTACTTAATTGTTCCTTTCTCAATTTATCTCTTTCCTCTCATATTTTACTATAGCAGCAGAAAGAAACCAGGCCACATTTTCCATACTTTCTTGGAAATCTCTTCAGCTAAGTATTCAAGTTTATAACTTATGAGTTAACTTTCCACCCACTGACAGAATATAATTCAGTCAAGTTTTCTGCTATTTATACTAAAGACTGCCTTTCTTCCTACATCTAATAACATGTTCTTTATTTCTAGCTGAGCCCTCAGGAAAATCTTTTTTAACATCCTTATTTTTATCAAGTCTTTTCAAGACAATCTAGGATTTTTCCATCATTTGTTTCAAAATCTTCTAGGCTGTACATTCCAAAGCCACCTCCACTTTTTTAGCTGTTTGTTATAGCAGCCTACTCTGTACCCTACTGTCGGTATCAAAATCTGTATTAGTTTCCTAGAGTTGCCACAACAAAATGGCTCTGAACAAGGATTTTCAAATGACTCTAGACAACTTAGTATAGTAGGCATTAAATTGCCAAGGCATTTTTCATGTTATTAAAGTAAAAGTGTGATTTTTTTAAAAAAATGAAGTGTTTATAATACACAATGGCAATTACATACTTTTGCAACTTATTAAACTTTCAGCTTATAATAAAAAAGTTAGAAGTCAACTTAGAATATGTGTGGTACATAATTTTTCAAAATTATTTAGAGTTGTAGCACTTAGAATAAATACATTTAGTCTTCTATGGTGCAAAAGTTTCTTAAAAGCAGAGATATTGATTGGTATTCAGTAGTTTGACAACACTGAGATTTGTCTGTCGTCAATATGATCCAACACACTTGAATGAAACAGAACGGGGATAGAAAAAGTCTAAAATAGTAAAAGGCGAAAGATTTACATGATTTGAAGATAAACCAGGAAACATATGAAAAAATGCTCAACATCACTAATGATCAGGGAAATGCAAATCAAAACCACAAGGCGATACCACCTTACTCCTGCAAGAAGAGCCATAATCAAAAAATCAAAAAATAATAGATCATGGAGTGATGCAGGGAACACTTCTATACTGCTGGTAGGAAGTACAGCAACTATGGATAGCAGTGTGGAGAGTCCTTAAAGAACTAAAAGTAGAACCACCATTTGATCCAGAAATCCCACTATTGGGTATCTACCCAGAAGACAGTAAGTCATTATCTGAAAAAGATACTTGCACATGCGTGTTTATAGCAGCACAGTTTGCAGTTGTAAAAATGTGGAACCAACTCAAATGCCCATCAATCAACAAGTAGATAAAGAAACTAGTGTACATATATACATATATAGAGAGATACATATATATATGATGAAATAATACTCAGTCATAAAAAGCCATAAAAAGAAATGAATTAATGGCATGCACAGCAACCTGGATGAGATTGGAGACTATTATTTTAAGTGAAGTAACTCAGGAATGGAAAATATCGTATGCTCTCCCTCATAAGTGGGAGCTAAGCTATGAGGGTACAAAGGCATAAGAATGACACAGTGGAGTTTGTGGACTCAGCGGAAAAAGGTGGAAAGCAGGTGAGGGATAAAAGACTACAAATTGGGTGCAGTGTATACTGCTCAGGTGTTGTGTGCAAGAAAATCTCACAAATTATCACTAAAGAAATTACACATACAACCAAACACCACCTGTTCCCCAATAACCTATAGAAATAAAAAATTAAAAGAAAGAAAAAAAAAGAAAAAGTCTAAAATAGATTTTATTCACAATGTAATGAAGTACAACTTACCTCCTGTAACCAGTTTTCTTTTTCTATATCCATATCTTGCAAGGGATATTTGTTTCTTGTAGCTATGGAAACATTTGGAGCTTTTCATAAAGTTTGATTTGACCCAACTGTCTTATAAGAACATCTTCTGTATAAGGAGATATTGTTACTGCTGCTAAAGCAGTGGTCCTCAACCTTTTTTGATACTGGGGACCAGTTTAGTGGAAGACCATTTTTCCATGAACCAAGTGTAGGGGAATGGTTTTGGGAGATTCAAGCACATTATGTTTATTACGTACTTTATTTCTATTATTATTATATTGTAATATGTAATGAAATAATTATACAACTCACTATAATATATAATCAGTGGGATTCCTGAGCTTTTTTTCTTGCAATTACATGGTCTCATCTGGGGGTGATGAGAGACAGTGACAGATATCAGATCATCAGGCATTAGATTCTCATAAGGAGCGGGCAACCTAGATCCCTTGCATGCACAGTTCACTTTTTTTTTTTTTTTCATATAGAGTCTTGCTCAGTTGCCCAGGCTGGAGTGCAGTTGTGTAATCTCCGGTCACTGCAACTTCTGCCTCCCAAGTTCAAGCCATTCTCCTGCCTCAGTCTCCCTAGTAGCTGGGAATACAGGCACACGTCACCAGACTGGCAAATTTTTTTAGTAGAGATGGGGTTTTGCCATGTTGACCAGCCTGGTCTCCAACTCCTGGCCTCAAGCGTTCCATCTGCCCTGGCCTTCCCAATTGGTGGTATTACATATGCAAGCCACCATGCCCAGCCTGCAGTTTACAATAGGGATCACGCTCTTATGAGAATCCAGTGCCATTACTGATCTGACAGAAAGATGACCTCAAGTGGTAATGTGAGCTATGGGGAGCAGCTGTATATACAGATGAAATTTTCCCCACTCACCCACTGCTCACCTCCCGCTATGTGGTCCAGTTCCTAACAGGCCACAGACTGCTACTGGTCTGTGGCCTGTGGGTTGGGGACCCCTGTGCTAATGGAACCATTTTTGGAACATAAGAAACTATATCTGAGTTAAGTCTTAAAACAAACAAACAAACAAAAAACACTGCTGAGTTCTTATCAAGCAGTGGAAGTGGAGAAGGGTATTCCAGACATAGGATATGAAATGAGCGAAGGCATGCGGGCATGAGTGAGCATGGTTCGTTGGAGGAAGAACAAATGGTACAGTCTGACTGCAACTTAAGATACTCTGGGAGAATGTAGAATGTGTGACCCAGATTATAAAGGTGGATTAGGGAGGTGGTGCTAGGTAGAGGGCAAAAGCAGCCTGGGAGGTCATTTAGGAGGCCTGATAAGAGCCAATAGCTGTTTAGAAAGTTTCATTTTAAGAGTTAGAAAGGATGTAGAATCAATTAGATTTTGTGATGTGAAAATCAAGTGGGGAAAAAAAGTTCTAAAATTAACTCAAGATATATGAGTTGGGTGGCCATTGGCCCCAACAGAGATGAGAAAAGAAAAAGCATCTTTAACATTTTCAGGTTGTGTTGTGTGTGTGTGTGTGTGTGTGTGTGTGTGTGTGTGTGTATCTGTGTGCATGTATGTGGCAGAAATAAAAGATGAGACTGACTCACCTTTTTTTATTATGAGGCAACAGGTACATAGATATTCATGATTGTTCCCAGTTTTTTGACATTTATCATTAGAAATAATTTCTAAAAATCATCAAAACTTTGACAAGTTTCAGAATAACAATAAAATGGATAAATGAGGTAGACCTTCTAAAATGTGATACAAAGACATGGAAGTTTATTTATTCACCTCTTTCTAGAATATCATATTAAAGAAAAAACAATGTACTTAAGGCTATGAAATTTGAGTTCCAACCCACAACTCACTAGTTTTGTAACCTTCAGTGGGTCCAAGGCTCAGTTTTCATATCAATATGTTTCTTTAATCTCTAAAAACTCTATAATGTTAATCTTTTCTTTGTTTTTTTTCTGAACTAGACATTATTTTTCTCCATCTAAATTTTTAGGGCCTTATCCTATGTATTCTTAGGTGAATTCCTTTAAACCCACATTTGGAATTAGACATCTTTGAATACCCTCCTTCATTTTACTTCATTCTTCAACAGCAATAAATGGTAGAAAATAATGACTTACAACTGCTTTTTGTGTAATATTTATACTCATACAATTTAAAAATATAATGTATTTTAATAGGTATATAAATTAATGTATGCTTGATTTTTTTCTATGTTGATAAAATTATGAATACTTAAATTATGTAATTTTTAAGAACATACAATATTCCATAAAACGTACAGTATTTATTATGCTATATCGGTAAACACACTTTTCTGGAGAATGTTATTTTTTTAGAACTTTATCTTTTAAGCCTTTAATGTAGTGCTTGAAGAATTAGAAATACAGGATGATGAAGCTGCTGGTGTGAACAGCCTTTAATTATTCCAATCTAAATTAAATTTATAGTTTTGCAAAAACCTAAAGGATTAATTTGTGTTTAGTTCTAACACTTCAGAATTTCTATGGATTTGTTAATTTATAAAAAATTCTATTTAGGTTAGGCCAGGTGTGGTGGCTTATGCCTGTAATCCCAGCACTTTGGGAGGCCAAGGTGGGTGGATCACTTGAGGTCAGGAGTTCGAGACCAGCTTGACCAACATGGTGAAACACCCATCTCTACTACAAATATAAAAATTAGCTGGCTGTGGTATCACGCACCTGTAATCCCAGCTACTCAGAAGACTGAGGCAGGAGAATTGCTTGAACCCAGGAGGTAGAGGTTGCAGTGAGCTGAGATCCCACAGAAAGTGGACCTCAAGTGGTAATGTGAGCTATGGGGATCGGCTGTATATACAGATGAAGTTTTACCCACTCACCCACGGCTCACCTCACACTTTGTGGTCACTGCACTCCAGCCTGAGCAATAGAGTGAGATTCTGTCTCAAAAAAAAAAAAAAAAAAGAAAGAAAGAAAGAAAAAGAAAAATTCTACTTAAGCACTCGAGGGTTTCGATAAAATTTTCATTTTTAATCCAACATTATTAAAATTATCAAAATTGTTATCTATTTCAGTTTATAAAAATAACTCAAATTTTTACATTAATGATAGTGATAAGATGGATATATAGAATTCATAAGTAATCCAAAATCTGATTTCAGCCAATGTCCTACTTTCCACACTATTTATGAGCACTAATAAGAAATATTATAATTTCCTATATTGATATTTTTATGTTCTATTTCCTCTAACAAAGACTGAAATAATTATGAACATCAAAAATTCAGGATAAGTTATGTAAAGTCAAATAATTTGTTTCCAGCTATAAGGGATTATTAAATTTGTGGTTAAAACATTTAAAGATTGTGTAAATTTTTTTATTTTTGTTAAAGTTTTGACATCAGAGATAAATATCTGATTTGAATTCTTTGCACAGGTTACTTGATGTGGTAAATTCCACAAATTGCCACAGTTTTTTGCAATTCTTTCTATAAAAAAGTGAAGTGGTTTATCGCTTGAATTCAGGCATAGCCAGTGGTTTACTTTGGCTAGAAGAACATGCCAGAAGTACTATTCAATAAGTTCCAAGAATGGACTTCAAGAAGTTTTGTAATTTCTTTTCTTGTTCCTGAAATTCTGACACCATCACATGAATGAGCTCTGACTAGTGTAGTGAAAGGCAGAAATTATGTCAGCAGCTTATCATTCCAGTTTTCCTCATAAAACCATCATAAAGGAGCCAGCCCCAGTCAGTACACAAAATGATCACAGACACCTGTGAAAGGTTTATCAAGATTAGCCAAGTCTAGCCCAGACCAGAAGAACTGCTCAGTGGAGACCAGTTTGGAATCATAAACAAAATACATAGACATTTTAAGCTGGATAAAGCAAAAGCTAACTGATGAAATTGATAAAGCTTTTATGTAGCATACATTTCATATTAACAAAAATGTTGACATCTATAATGTTGAGGATCTGTTCTGGAATGTTGTAGAATCGAACTATTAACTGAATGACAAAATTCCAAAAATGGCTAGAAGAGTATCATCATAAAAATACATAACTATATATCTGTATCTCTCATTTGTTGATTTTGGCCCCAGTAGTGTCAGTTATTTTGCTCCTGGAAATACATCATTTCCTTTCTACATCTGTCTTTGCACATCAAGGTACTTATTGGGGGAAGTCTTCTTACCCTGTTGGACAAAGTTAATGACATAGACATGTAAAGGGGAAGTCAGGTGCGGCTGTAGGAAAGTAGTTGTATGAGACTAGAGATAAATTAAGCATGACTTTCCTATCACTCTGGTAATGACCTCAAACCACTGTGGTCCTTCTATTTCGTGTGGTATAGATTATAAAACATAGGATGGAAATTCTAACTCTACCAGGCTCAGAAAAAAATATTACTTACTTATGTGGGGTGTACTGTTTTTACAAGTCATTTCTGAGATGGGAAACTATTAGGTCAGTGCAAAAGTGATTGTGGTTTTTGCCATTACCTTTAATACAAAGAAGTTCTACAACATCTAGTAAAATTAGAGCTTTGATACTAAATTATTCCCACAAATATTCACAGCCTGATTGTTGTGAGTGTGTTTATACTGCAGAAGTTCTGTCAATAACTTCATGTGATACAATTGATCCTTGGCCAGGGAGATACTGACTTCCATGAGTACTGTTTTCCGTAAGTACTGTCTTCTATTTTTAGCCTAAGTTAAGGTGGGATACCTTGAATTAAGAGTCATTAATGCATTGATGATATCGCCTCACATATATCTGTTATGTAATAGTCTTGAAAACATTTCCATTTAATGGTCACAAAAGTTCTATTTTACCTCAAGGAATTTATTCTGTCTTTCTTTTTTCACTTTCTTCCTTTCTTCTTTCCTTCCTCCCTCCTTTTCTCCTTCCTTCCTTCCTTTTACTTTCTTTTCTTTTCTTTCTGTGTCTTTCTCTTTCTTTTCCTTTTCTCTTTCCTTCATTTCTTTCTTTCTTTCTTTTTTTTTTTTTTTTTTT